>NC_052505.1:85185492-85557992 GCF_014356525.2 Nilaparvata lugens
TGTGTGTTCTGATATGTAATTTCAAAGCATTTGACCAAGCACTTTTATAGTCACATAACTCACAACTGAAAGGCTTTTCCCCAGTGTGTTTTCTCATGTGTCTCTTCAAATGACTGAACCGTGTAGTTTTAAAGCTGCAGTCAGCACAGCTGTAGAGCTTGAACTTTTTGCCAGCCACAGATGGCTCACTGCACTCTTCCATGGGGGAGATTGAATGTTCATTCAGTTCACCCAATTCTGTTGTATTGGCAGTTTCAGATGTGCTGCAGTTTGAAGGCCACATCTCCGGTTCACTCTCCACTGAACATCCTTCTGCCTCTTGCTCAACTGCAAACACCAATAATGCAACTTGTAAATGATTAAAGCAGAATAGAGACAATGAAGTAATGATAAAATTTATAGTGCGAAACACTCACACAATTTTCCTTGCCTTACCTCAAACATACCTCATTGATTATCATAATAATTATAGTAACCAAGAGTTTTGCAGGCTTTTAAATGGCAATATGTTAATATCATTCAAAATTCCTTGATAATTTTGGATAACTAGAGTGACCCCTGGGTTGGAGAGCTCGCTCATGAACTGTTGTATTGTAATCTTTGAGACCCGAAACTTTTAATTACACAGAGTTAGTGGAAATTATGGAAACAGCTAAATATTTCTCTTACATAAATGAATTGCCAGTAGGTTTCATTTAGGATCCTACTTGAAATGAAATATTCCTCTTCAAAAATGACTATCGCTTCAACATATTCTACCCTCATATGAATTCATTTTTTAAAATGTTAAATTGATCAATATTATTGATACATGATTTCAGTACAGATTTCCAAGAAAAAATAATTCCGAAAACCGCACATTGATAACTCAACCCTTATCAGTTTTTTGATGTAAAAGTTCTCAATTATGTTGTCAACTAACCAGCTGAAATCATGTGTCAGCATCTGTTTGATAGCTCCAAATAGCCTCAGCTGATGTTATGAATGAATGAAAGGAAAAAATGTAGTAAATTCCATGCAATGAATTCTTCAGCTGACTGAATCACAAGAATTTTTTTTCCTATGCACTTTCAATGTTATTTTTATATCCTGAAAAGCACGGAAGAATGATTCAATTTTGTTGTTCAACTAAGTTGACCTGTAAAAAGGTTCAAAGAACACGTGTTCAAAATTTGAAGCTTATTGATCAATTCTTTCTAAAGTTATAGACTAATAGAACATACAAACAGACGGACAACGACTTAGCCTTCAGTAAGTCAAAAGTGAGAATTCGCTTATGCTCGTTCAATAAACACAAATAATGAAAAGTTGAACTACTCACACTTTTGAGATATCGCACTTATAGTGGATGACACCACTTTCAAAGTTTCAAATATTGTCCTTGAATTCAAGAAGATTTGACCAATGTAACTAGACTTAAATGAGCATGCCTATTACGAAGCTGTGTTTGGCATGAATTCTCTTACAGAATTGCCTCAGAAATCCCCAAAGACCTTAAAGAGGTATCTCTAAGATTTTTGGAAATCCCTCTCAAGAAATATTCGAACTACACATGCTGAGTTCGTTCATCTTTGGCGAGTAGCATGAATGTTCGGTAAAATAGGTATCGCATCGCCGAAAATCATCATATAGCCTATGTCTATGCAGGTTATCGGAGCCAAAGACCTAAAAGATACATCTTTAAGTTCTTTGGTCGGAACTGGCAATATGCGGGATTCAAAAAGACAGAATAGACTCAGAATCAGAATTTTCTGCAGGCAGGTGGTGCTCAAAATAATGTTTTCCTCAACCTACTGTCTAAAGAGCCTACTTTACTATCTGAAACAAAATACTAAAGTTTCACTTTTTCGCTCTCGGTAGGAAAAAACAGAAAAACTCCCTAGAGCGTAAAAGTAACTCCATTTAAATAGCATGGGAAGCATCTCTATTTTGAAAACTTACACTTGAAATAGGTTAGAAGGTCTAAGCTCAGACAAAGACCTTAAAGATATCTCTTTAAGGTCTTTGAGCTCAGACGAGGAAGCATATAGAGTAGTCATCAAACCAACTAAATTCAATACCTCAACCAGACATTTGATCAATATATGAAATATATGTTTCATGCTAAAATTATTACAAACTTCATATCAGTATACTGTAAAAATATTTTTTTTATATTCCATGTTATTCAAAATACCAACCAACGAATATTCCTCATTAACTAATCAATTTGAACAGGAACTTCATCCTGTTGTAGTAGAGTCGGCGGCCATTGTTGTTACAACTTTTGCCGACAGATAGCGCTATCGGCCATAAACTGTTTGATTACAAGACAGCTGTTTGATTTTTAAGTTATGTTGTAACACATTTTACTGGTCACGTAAGTTTTCAAAAATTTTTTTATTTGCAGTTTTTATAAAAATGTAGGTGGAGGAAAAATGTTGTGTACATCACGAGTGAAAAAATGTTTTCTCCCTCAGGAAAATTGTTGCCCTCGCCTCGGCTTCACCTCGGGCTTCAAACTTTTCCCTCAGGGAGAAAAATTTTCCACTCTAGATATAGGCTACAAATAACTATTGGTTATCTGGAAGAATCGGAAATGTGTGTAAGTGGCAATGTCTGGAGCAGACATTACATAGCAAAACATATCCACGTAGAAGATTGCAATATTCAATGATACTTCCATACACGGTGAATGAGTGAATGATGATACATAATATGAGCAATAAACGTGTAAATATTTAAAGCTGAGTAGCTAGCCTATGTGTCAGAACAGGCCAAATACTAATGCTTGTTTAATTGTTTGAAAGAGGAACTGTTTGAATTGTTTAAAGTAGGTCAATATTCACATCTTCACATCTCTGCTGTCTTTTATCATCTCGCAAACCACGTGCAGTTGTTGCTATAGCTGCTATCAGCTGATGTGGACCATGCTTCGATCGATGCAACTGTAAACCCGTCTCCCTGTCAAACTGACAAAACTTGATCCAGGAGCTAGCGCTTCGCTGCGGCAAGAGAGTGAACTACGTCCACCCAACTTTCATCTTTTTCCCTCTATTTTATTTCACTCTTTATCACCTATTTTCTGTAGAAAGTTGTTGGCAAGAAAGAGAATCGGCAACGCTGTTCTACTATCTTTCTCCACTGTCATTATAACGTGGACATCACTTTAATAGGATGCATGTGTATGGTATGTCTCTTCCTTGTCCTTGGTAGAGATGAACGTATAACAGTTTTATTATACTGGAGAAATGTCTGATTGAGGCTCTATAGGGTGATTCACTTTCAATCGTTTATTTGTTTGCATTCCAAATAATTAAATTCTAGTAGTTCTGTGAACAGTAGACCTCGTGCTCAGTAAGTTACATTGACCCGTTGTTATGTTTTCTCGAAAATAATTTATCAATTTAAATGTCTAGAAAAAATCCTAAATAAACATAGAGCTTTCTGTCCTATCGTACCGTGACGTGGTGTCCCGGAATGTGAGTGTGAGCGCTGTTATCAGGTCTGCAACTGTCTATAACGTTGATGGAAAGCTGCATTTTCAAGATGTTTGATGTTTTTGAACGGGTAGTATTATAGTCAACTGTCTACTAACGTTGATGGAAAGATACATTTTCAAGATGTTTGATGTTTTTGAACGGTTAGTATTATAGTCCACTAGACAGCTGATTCATGATGAATAATATTCTAAAGTCTGATTTTCACGGTAATATTGGCGTTCAAAGGAGACTCCTTTTCCTTTTGTATTATCCTTAAAATGCAAAATTTCAAAAAATCGTATGTATACGTCGACGTGAAATTCGAAAAGGAACATACCTGTCAAATTTCATGAAAATCTATTGCTGCGTTCCGCTGTAAATGCGGAACATAAAAACATAAATATAAACATATGAACATAATTATAAACTTAAGAGAAATGCAAAACCGTCGACTTGAATCTTAGACCTCACTTCGCTCGGTCAATCAACAAATTACTCCACTGTCGTTCAGAATCCATCGCCTAAAATGTTGGGTCCATTCATCTCCATCTACATTCATGTGTCACTTATTCCAAGCACAATCATGCAATAAGATATCATAGAGCGTCCACAGAGGCAACTGCTTCTACAACAGTGAATTTAAATGGAAAAATACTCGATTACTGAAGTTCCAAGTAAGTGGCATAGCTGTTCTGCTGCACTAGATGACATTACAAGAAACGAATTATTCTTCATGTGTTTTTAGAATGAATTTTCCATGTTAGCCATGTTGCTTGCCTTCCAGCCCTACGCAATACTCTGGAGGTGTCTGATAGAATGTCTGTCTCTTTTCGAAATGGAATAGCATTTTTCAAAGTAGGCTTATCATGATTTCTCATTTAAACAAGAATTTTATCACGTGGATAGGCCCAGATTTCACTTTTTTACTTTACCAAAGGTAAGGAAAGTATTGCTTTCCAAAAAAATTAAAGTACCCTAATTTCAAGTTTTCTATACGTTTCAAGGTCCCCTGAGTCCAAAAACATGATTTTTGGGTGTTGGTCTATGTGTATGTCTGTGAACACGATAACACAATTCCTAATTGACCGATTGACTTGAAATTTTCAACTTGAGGTCCTTATACCATGAGGATCCGACAATAAGAAATTCAATAAAATTCAATTCAAGATGGCGGATAATTACTATAAAACCATGTTTTTCACTGTTTTCTCGAAAACGGCTCAAACGATTTTCTTCAAATTTATACCATGGATAGCTGTTTATAAGCCCTAACTTCTGACATTAGTCTCATTTCTGAGAAAATTGCAGGAGCTCCGTAATATTCTTGAGAAAAATGGCGGATAATTACTAAAAACCATGTTTTTCACGGTTTTCTCGAGAACGGCTCTAACGATTCTCTTCAAATTTCAGTCATTGTATAGTTATTTATCAGCTCTATCACTGGCATGAGTGTCCTTCGTGGACAACTTTCTGGTCCACCCATCTTTGAGAAATGGACTTTGTATCCTCCTTCTCGTGCATGAGGTAGGTAGGTAGAGCAGTTTATGAAAAGAACACATAGTCGAGATATTTCATCTGTAGAACAGCTGTTTTGACGACTTTTAAAAAAATCATCAAATTCACAATTTACACAAAGGAAAAAGTACTCTGAAAACTACAGTTCTATTTACACATATACAGTAGTCTGATCGTAGTTTCAAATATGTTGCCGCAATCGTCATTAAGTTATTCTCCTAAATAATTATTCTCGTTTGAAAATGAGGCTTACAGTTAGTTCAATGAACAAGGAACGTTGTGTGAGTGTATCACACCAGATTTTTTTTTAAAAATCACTCTTTCATCAATTAGTGATTGCTGGCTAACCGATCACTAGCTTGTCTTGTCACTTTCAATATTTTCTACCTGAAAGTTGTAAAAACTTAAGCTTCCAAAACATAACAAATGATACATAAGAGAATTTTTCGTAACATCTAAATTTTATAGTTTATAGTTTGAATTCCACAGCTTAAGTGAGGTCCACGTTAGAATGACAGTATCTAATTAATATTGGTATTGCTATCCTTTGTCTATCATCCAACAAAGCAGATAGCGGTATCCTTTTCTAGCTCCGCAACGTTGCAAGATCGTTTTTTGCCAATGTGAAAATATAATGAATTAACAAAATATTCTCGATTATTGAAAAATATATTTTCTTGACGAATTAAATATAATTGATTATTTCAAACAAAAATGAAACAGTTAATATTACATTAGGTTCAGCTCTCCTCTATATAGAAGGCAGTTGCAAGGCAGAGAATCGGCAACGCTGTTCTCCTATCTTCCTAAACTGCCGTAATAACGTGAATCTCACTATCATGGTTGTGCATGAGTAATGTATTTGGCTGGAAAATTCACAGTATGTGCCAATTATGTACCTTGTACATTTGACTGTTGTATAAATTAGAATTGCGGAACAGTTTTGGGCTTAAGCCTGTGGTACTTTTCTGTAAGTTGTGTAACTTTAAATGATTGAATTAATAAATTTGATAAATACAGAAACAAAATTATTCCAAAAGAGGCAAAATATATAAAAACTAAATGGGACAAGCGTCATAGCGATTTGCTGGTTAGTTCCGGATCACTTGCTGGCTGCAGTATTGGTCGACTTGTGTTATCAGAATCGTTTTAAAGAAAATGCTTTTGTTCTGCGGCTAGCTTATAGTGAGAAAAGTTGCCAACAGAACATGTTGAATATGCATGCCAGCCTGGATCCCTGCTCTAATGGGTTCGAAAGAAGGCTGCAGCTCGTTTTACGGCTTTTAAGACATCGTCACTCTTTCACAAGCCACTTGAAAAGTTTTAAGAAAATTAGAAAGAGAATAATGCGGCCTTTGAGAAATATTAGCTGGTGACCTTCTCGAACAAAGTCCGGCCTGCTCCGTTTGCTTGGCTGGTTTCAAGACTTGAAGATATACAAAAACATTCACTGCAACGAATGTATCATTTAAATGGGATAGTCAAAGAATAAATAGATTGGAAGATTCGCTCGGACATTCACTGTAACAGAATTGACTCTCAAATTAAAATGGGATAGGATATTTAAAAGATATATAGAGTACTCTATTCTACGTGGACCATTTGTTCAGACCAATAAAATAGATGTCAGAACTGGTGGCAAGCAGATCTACATGAGAGATTTCCATAGGATATGGTAGTATGTTTTATAGCATATTCATATGAGTTATTGGTATGCTCTACAATAAATCCAATTCGATGAATCATTGATTTAGTCAACAGATAATAGATCCAATTCTGAACTCGTGACCACTAGTATCAGTTAGCCTGATGGTAGTATTTGAAAACCCAGATACTCAAAGTCATGTAACACAGTGTATACTAACTAGGTTAAGAAATACTTTATTAAATCAGTTCATATAGTGGAAATGAGATTATTAAAAGTATTAATTTGAAGGTATATTAATATAATGAAGCCTGAGTGGTAGTATTCTGTAGATTGTATTATTTGTTTTGCTATTCTCTAACACTGATGACTGATATCACCTCCATGCTTATTCATTTATTTGTGGATACAATCACAGATCATAAAAATATGATTGGGAAGGAACAACAGGCTTGACCAGAAACTATTCCATTCCCAAATTTTGATAATGAAATTAAAAAAGTTATGATTCTACTTTAAGTTCAATTTTTGTCAAAAAATATATAAGCTAGAAATTTTGAATTTATAAGAATTGAGACACCAAATTATAGTTGAATATTACACTTAATTATCACTGCATATTATCATAGAGGAACAATAGCGTAAGTGAATATCCCATGGTATAGGGAGTTTATGTCGTAACTTTTACTGTTATCTCAAGCCGATAGTCTACGTAGTTCTTTCCCTTGAAGCTGTGTGACACTGGTAATCTCTCATATTGTGCCGTTCATACACTCGCACCCGGCCAAAACAGTAAAAATCAACAACAATCGACAGTAATCGGCTTGAGATAACAGTAAAAGTTACGACATAAGCTCTCTATACCATGAGATATCTACTTACGCTATTGTTTCTCTATGATATTATCATACTCAAGGTTGATTTCCTTCAGTTCGGTTGAGTTCGGAGATATTTGTCTTCTTATTCATAAGTTTTATTTGTATCACATTGTGGGGCTATCATCCAGTTACGCATTTACGATTTGTATCACATTATGATACTTGAGGCGATCATTTAGTAACGCATTTACTATAGCTTCGAACAATTTTCTTTGTGTATTTGCAATTTCTAGTTGTTGCTTTGATCTATGATAGATGTACATAGTTCACAATCTTAAAACAACGTTCCCCCGGTTTTGAATACGAGTATATAAGAAGTAGGCCTGAGTCAAATTATAAAGGTAGGCATCAAACCCCTATTTTAAACTTTTCAAAATGGAAAACTGTAGATTGTAGAATACAATATTTACAATCAATAGAGATCGTAGTAAATAATAATTATTGGAAAATGAATTCAGTTGGCTTCAAAATTTCAGAACAACGGTTTGCCTGACAGTTCTAATATTTGTTATGGTTAGTAGTGGAATATTGGATTACTGGTGGCTTTTGGTGCTGATGATGTTGACTGGCAAAAGGTCGAATTTCAATTTCGATAGCTTTTGAAACACAAACAAGCACAACGGACAACGCACACATGCAAACACTCGGGTGCAAGGTAAATTCGAATGATGATGGATATCTGTCCAATGAGGGAAATGCATGGAATTCAGTCGACACTGCAACTCAAATAAACGTCGGCCAGCGTTGATAGTTCGACGCTTCCACGAATATGGTCTCGTTATGCGAAAATAGCAGGGCTTCTGTGGACATCAACTCTGCATAGCTGCTCTAGTTGTTAAATTAATGCCGCCCAGGTCAGCCGACTATTTGAGCCAGCCTTTGTAAATTTCAATTCATTGATTTTGCACTCTCATACCTCAACGTACTATCTACAACTATCACGTATTTCACAACCTTTGGAAAAGAATAAGAATGCTGAAGCTTTTAAGGAGTAGAAATAATTGAATGAAAAAGACTAAGAAATTGTCAAAAAACCACAGATTTATTGATACTTAGAAAGACCGGTTTCGGTTATTACACCATTGTCAATCTCTGGATAAACTTACTCATAGCATGGTTTATCAGAGATTGACAATGGTGTAATAACCGAAACCGGTCTTTCTAAGTATCAATAAATCTGTGTTTTTTTGACAATTTCTTAGTCTTTTTCACTCAATATGAATAATTACCACAATATCAACTTCTCAACTACACAAAAAGAGTAGAAATAATATACTGATACATACATGCAAGGATCCAAAACTTGCAAACTTGTTGATTTGATCTTACTCCAGAAACATTCTGTGGGAATAACATTTACTCAAGACTTAACATTTGCTCAGTCTTCATATTATTATATAATTACAGTCCTTACATTTATATTTTTATATCCTTATAAAGTTGTATAGGTTGGTGAATCATATTATATTTGTATTAAATTACAAGTATGTTTGTGTATGTCCTGATACCGACATTTATTTAGGATAAAATATCGAATATCTTCAAGACTCCTAATCCATAATCCATCTTGAAACTCAGGCATTTTTCTCAATTCCATTTATTTGCTATGAGTGAAGTGCTTTAACACTCAGGCCCGATTGCTCAAAAGCCTGTCCAATCCTAATCGTGAATGAATGCCACGATAACCAATCAGCGAAGATTTTTTGAAGAGAAGACTTCTCTAATTGATTCTCGTGGCATTTAATCATGATTAAAATTTAACAGGCTTCTGTACAATCTAGCGTTAAAATTGCCCAGGGATAATAAGAAGGAGACCGATATGTTAATAAGAAGGAGATACGAGAGGCGACCTAAAAAACTATAGGTTGAGTAGCGTCGGGCGCTGGTTATACTACCCAGCATTTACCTAGCCTCCTACATTTTCCAGATAATCATTCATATGAACTCGTACAGTGTACATCGTGAAACCTAGAAATAAGATAGCATCTTTTCTATGCCAATTCCGCAATTTTCATAAGTTTTCTTTATTTATACATTTTCGGAATCTATTTTTCTTAAATTAATTTTAAAATCAGGGTTACAATATTTTCAATTGTAGTAAAAATTGAACAATATTTTTGAATAGTTATTCATGTCGATTGAACTCATTTTCCTCAAGATATAAGCGTGGAAGCAAAACGCTAAAAAATGAAACTTTCAAACCACCTTCATCCCTTTAGCACTTGGGGTAGGGATGGAGACTTTTGATATGTTATCCTCGTAACTAGTCCCAATGAAGATGCAAAGTTGAAAAATGTGTTTAAAACATCCCCTCCAAATGCCTTTGTCAGAAGGTCTTGTTTGGTCAATTGTTGCAAGATTGGAGATTTCACACTCAACACTAAAGCTGCTGCAACAGTCGTAGAGAATTGTAGTAAAAATTGAAAAATATTTTTGAATAGTTATTCATGTCGGTTGAACTCATTTTCCTCAAGATATAAATAAGCGTGGAAGCAATACGCTAAAAAATAAAACTTTCAAAACACCTTCATCCCTTCAGCACTTTGGGTAGGGATGGGTCTTTTGATATGTTATCTTCGGAACTAGTCCCAATGAAGATGCAAAGTTGAAAAATGTGTTTAAAACATCCCCTCCAAATGCCTTTGTCAGAAGGTCTTTGTTTGGTCAATTGTTGCAAGATTGGAGATTTCACACTCAACACTAAAGCTGCTGCAACAGTCGTAGAGAATTGTAGTAAAAATTGAACAATATTTTTGAATAGTTATTCATGTCGATTGAACTCATTTTCCTCAAGATATAAGCGTGGAAGCAAAACGCTAAAAAATGAACTTTCAAACCACCTTCATCCCTTTAGCACTTGGGGTAGGGATGGAGACTTTTGATATGTTATCCTCGTACTAGTCCCAATGAAGATGCAAAGTTGAAAAATGTGTTTAAAACATCCCCTCCAAATGCCTTTGTCAGAAGGTCTTTGTTTGGTCAATTGTTGCAAGATTGGAGATTTCACACTCAACACTAAAGCTGCTGCAACAGTCGTAGAGAATTGTAGTAAAATTGAACAATATTTTTGAATAGTTATTCATGTCGGTTGAACTCATTTTCCTCAAGATATAAGCGTGAAAGCAAAACGCTAAAAAATGAAACTTTCAAACCACCTTCATCCCTCTAGCACTTGGGGTAGGGATGGAGACTTTTGATATGTTATCCTCGTAACTAGTCCCAATGAAGATGCAAAGTTGAAAAATGTGTTTAAAACATCCCCTCCAAATGCCTTTGTCAGAAGGTCTTTGTTTGGTCAATTGTTGCAAGATTGGAGATTTCACACTCAACACTAAAGCTGCTGCAACAGTCGTAGAGAATTGTAGTAAAATTGAACAATATTTTTGAATAGTTATTCATGTCGGTTGAACTCATTTTCCTCAAGATATAAGCGTGAAAGCAAAACGCTAAAAAATGAAACTTTCAAACCACCTTCATCCCTCTAGCACTTGGGGTAGGGATGGAGACTTTTGATATGTTATCCTCGTAACTAGTCCCAATGAAGATGCAAAGTTGAAAAATGTGTTTAAAACATCCCCTCCAAATGCCTTTGTCAGAAGGTCTTTGTTTGGTCAATTATTGCAAGATTGGAGATTTCACACTCAACACTAAAGCTGCTGCAACAGTCGTAGGGGAATGCGTAGAAGTTTACAATTATAAAACAAATTGAAGAGGGAATAATGCTATTTATAAGCTCATAAAACTGTTCATGGCGCAAACGTCTGTACACACCTTCAAATGATAAATTAAAAATAGATATATCTCACCACTTGAATCAAACAAGAATATTATATCAAATCCTGTCAATCCTGCTATTCTTTATTCATTCATACAATAAGTAGTACTTCAAAATATGAAGATAATGTATGTTTAATTATTGCCAAGCTGTTGATCGATTTTGGACAACCTTTATTGAAGTGACACCTGTATTTCTGTCTGCAATAAATTATCGCCCTTGGCGTATCGAGGATCGAGAACAAGCCGTGTGTCTTCATTAAGCGCCCTTGTGTCACTCCATTTCACCGGTCAGAGGTCAACCTCACAAAATGGTCAACTCGAAAATGGTTCGGGAAGAGCAGGGCACTTCACCTCTCTGCCATCATCAAATAAAACGCGACTCTCCATCAACCTGACAATGTTTGTAGAACACACTGAGAAAATACTACAGTTTCTGAAGTATCGGGTGAATTATTTCCTTGTCGATTCCTCAGTAATGATTTATTAGTAGTATAAGAGTAAACTTCTATCATTGGAAAGGAATTACTCTCCAATATTTGCTAACCAAATACAAGAGTAGTGTTGCTAAGGAATTTATCTGTGATGTCTGATAACAAACTAAATGAATACCGTATAGATTGAAAACCAAAATACAGGATCACCAATATCGATTATACGGAGTGGGGCAAAGCCGATTGACAAGTTTGGAGAGTTATAAGTTATGAACTGTTGAACTTGGAAAAAATTCTTTAATGGGTTTAATTGAGTTTGAAATGTAGTTTTTATCAGGGGCGCCATTTAGGGGGGTCAGAGGGGGCCTAGGCCCCCCAAGGATCAGATAAATGATGAAAATGCGGGTCTATCTACACGAATCCTTAGAATCTCATACTGTTTTAATACTTTTTCAGTCAGCATTAGTATAATTCTTTCTACAGTATCAACAATGTAGCAAAATTGCCTTGAAAGTATGGCTACAGTTACGGAGTAATAAAGAATATATTTATCTCTGTGGTATAGTTGAAAATTAAATTAATATAGAAAGGGTACAATCATTGATCAGGGCAGAATAAGTGAGTTGTTGCATAAATTTCAACTCAGAATTAACAAGTTGCAAGATGTCAAAGTGAAAGCAAAAGGACACAATCAGACAATCAAAAATGTATGTACAGAGTTGGTGAGAATTATGGGAATTATGAGAATTATGTTTCTTTAGCTTTCTAACTGAAAGTTATTTTCAATTACAATATGATCCCCAATGAAATTGTTGAAATTGTCATTGCCTTGAAAGTATGGCTACGGTTACGGAGTAATAAAGAATATATTTTTCTCTGTGGTATAGTTGAAGTTTAAATTAATATAGAAAGGGTACAATTATTGATCAGGGCAGAATAAGTGAGTTGTTGCATCCATTTCACCGGTCAGAGGTCAACCTCACAAAATGGTCAACTCGAAAATGGTTCGGGAAGAGCAGGGCACTTCACCTCTCTGCCATCATCAAATAAAACGCGACTCTCCATCAACCTGACAATGTTTGTAGAACACACTGAGAAAATACTACAGTTTCTGAAGTATCGGGTGAATTATTTCCTTGTCGATTCCTCAGTAATGATTTATTAGTAGTATAAGAGTAAACTTCTATCATTGGAAAGGAATTACTCTCCAATATTTGCTAACCAAATACAAGAGTAGTGTTGCTAAGGAATTTATCTGTGATGTCTGATAACAAACTAAATGAATACCGTATAGATTGAAAACCAAAATACAGGATCACCAATATCGATTATACGGAGTGGGGCAAAGCCGATTGACAAGTTTGGAGAGTTATAAGTTATGAACTGTTGAACTTGGAAAAAATTCTTTAATGGGTTTAATTGAGTTTGAAATGTAGTTTTTATCAGGGGCGCCATTTAGGGGGGTCAGAGGGGGCCTAGGCCCCCCAAGGATCAGATAAATGATGAAAATGCGGGTCTATCTACACGAATCCTTAGAATCTCATACTGTTTTAATACTTTTTCAGTCAGCATTAGTATAATTCTTTCTACAGTATCAACAATGTAGCAAAATTGCCTTGAAAGTATGGCTACAGTTACGGAGTAATAAAGAATATATTTATCTCTGTGGTATAGTTGAAAATTAAATTAATATAGAAAGGGTACAATCATTGATCAGGGCAGAATAAGTGAGTTGTTGCATAAATTTCAACTCAGAATTAACAAGTTGCAAGATGTCAAAGTGAAAGCAAAAGGACACAATCAGACAATCAAAAATGTATGTACAGAGTTGGTGAGAATTATGGGAATTATGAGAATTATGTTTCTTTAGCTTTCTAACTGAAAGTTATTTTCCAATTACAATATGATCCCCAATGAAATTGTTGAAATTGTCATTGCCTTGAAAGTATGGCTACGGTTACGGAGTAATAAAGAATATATTTTTCTCTGTGGTATAGTTGAAGTTTAAATTAATATAGAAAGGGTACAATTATTGATCAGGGCAGAATAAGTGAGTTGTTGCATAAATTTCAACTCAGAATTAACAAGTTGCAAGATGTCAAAGTGAAAGCAAAAGGGCACAATCAGACAATCAAAAATGTATGTACAGAGTTGGTGAGAATTATGGGAATTATGTTTCTTTAGCTTTCTAACTGAAAGTTATTTCCCAATTACAATATGATCCCCAATGAAATTGTTGAAATTGTCATTGTAAAAGAAAAATGTATCTTATTCCATGATTTTTAAGAAATCTGTTCCAGTGTATTCCTACTTTAGGGCCTATCGCTACAGGGTCATTACTGTAGGCCTATATTTCTAAAACATATTCCATGATTCAATAATTAATAATGTATATGTTTGTATCGATACTTCAACCACATTTGTAAAAACTGGAGGAAATGAAGTATATAATAACATCTTCGAATGTAACATTTATGGGGGCAAACCCAGAACCCTCTATCCTTTGGGGGTATTCCTTCCCCACCCGCTCATACCTCTTAGTTTTTGCCTCCCCCTAGCAGTTTGGTGAAATGGCGCCACTAGTTTTTATTGTTTATTTTTGGAAATTATATCAGTAAATGGCAGCCATCAGCAGCAATACACTGATGTAGCGTATTTTTGAAGTTTTAAAACGCATTTTGGCACACTGTGATTGGTAAGGCCTGCATCTCTTTTCTGATTCGCCCCTTTAGTTCTTCCAAGGTGTGTGGGCAATCTTTGATGTTTGACGAGAGAAAATAGTATGTGGTCGTTCCAGTGTTCGGCGTGGGCCAGTGATCGTTCCAGTGTTTTTCCTGACAACATGAAAAAATAATGGTGTATTTTTGGAGTAGATAAATTGATGTTAACTGAAGAAATATTTTTCATAATTCATATCATTTTCACAGGAAAAATCATTAAAAATATTATCACGGCAGGAAAAGTAGTGTGGATGTGCCACACTAGATTTTTCACAAGAGAGTGATTTTAATTCTGTAATTGAATTATTATTCAAGTATCCTAAAAACAGATCAAACAGGGGAATTATGAATGAAGGCACTTCATTTCAACTACAAGATTAATTATTCGAATTTTAAAGCACTTTACACTTAAGAAATGAATTTTTTCAACCCACTAAGAAAGATTGTGAGTCTCCATCATGTTTCTAATAAAATGTATATGTCATGCTTAGGTTTTGATTGAGTATCCGAATGAAGAGACAGCTTTATGTGCTACATTTAAAGGTCATCTCGACTTGTTTCTCAATGCTGAAGCCTCAGAGATTCTAGGAAATAGAAAAATATTCTCTCAGTCCTCTCTAATCCAGTTCTTACTTCTCGCTGAAGAGAGATTTCATAAAAGTCATCATTCCAGCTCGCATTTTATGTTTATAAGGAATGAGAGATGCCGAGAATGAGTCTGCATATTCCTAAAGGCGACTTTTTACTTCGTATTTGAAGTTTTATCTTCTTCGAAATTGCTACGGGAATCAAAACTGCTATAATACTTGAAAGCAGTTCTCTGTATGAAATTCCTGTGAGATACACTCAGAATTTCATATAATATTTTGTGTATAAAATATTTTATTTATATACTTCGCGTTATCAGGGTTACGCTATGTAGGAGACTCGCTCGGTTTTCTATGTTGTATATAATAAAAAATTCATAGATCAAAGGTCAAGAGTTCAATGACGCAATTTGAAGGAGCGAATTTTTCAATGGAATTTTTTATCTATTGAAAAATAATAACAATACTTAAGGCTCAACTTTAAACGTAGAGCAAAATAATTCTATTCCTACCAACATGAAGTTGATTGCCAACGTTGTGAACACATGTTTATCAAGCCCATCTACCCTTATAATCATACACCCTTAACGCCATATAATCATAAGCTATTCATAATCATTATTGTAATAATATTACGATCTATGTTGTTTCCACTCTCCTTTTAACCTTCCATAGTCGCGTCCTACTCAATCACACGGGCTTTTACTTTTTACAACATCCAATTTTCCAAGTGTTATGTACTCTGTTTACTATCAAAACATATCAATTAATTGTATAATTACTTTCTCCATCTTCTTGGATTATTTTACGCCTATGAACATTTGGATGATTACCATTTCATAGCCCAATAAGGTACACCAAGCAAAGCCATCAGTTCTGTGTTATTGGTTCGTTTACAGTTACCGTATATAGTCTTTCCCGATTTTATGCACAGAGCGACTTAATGGCACCTAAAGACTGAACCATTTCTCGGTTGATACTGCAACTCAGTGGAGTGATGGGGTGAAAGTTTTGGAATGCATAGGTGACTCATTCACTAACACCATCCCTTCCAATAGTTTTGTGCAGAAAAAAATGACACTGTTGTACTTTTTACAACATCGCGACTGCCTGAAGGTAAATATGAAAGTTTCATTGGAAATGGCATTCAGGGCTTCCTATATAAGAATATACAAGGATAGTCCGAAGTTTGTGAAAAAATGGTAGATTCTCTTCTCTGATGATAATACATTGATTTACTTAATTGTATTTGACTATGCTTCATTATAATGGAAGGGGACTATACATGTTTATATAATATAATAATACTGTATCATTAAGAGAATGTGACATAACTATTGGTCCTTCATGTTCAACTCTAGAAACGTGATTCTATCATGATCACTAATAGATAAAAATATCATTTCATGATAGTTGTCATTCGAATGAGATATTCATGATTGGAATTTATTTTATTTATTTATTTATTATTATTTCATCCACTGACCTCCTATGAAAGGGGTATTTGGACTTGTCAATGTCGTAAGTCAATAAAATACAGATCATAAATACATAAATGATAAGTCAATATATTTTTTCTCTCCAAACCTTATCTCTACGCTCGTAGTTTAGAACATAAATAGGTACATGAAAAGTCAATACATTTTTTTTCTATTCTCTCTAAACCCCATTTCGACGCTCGTAGTACTCTCTGAACTCTTTATTTGAGTACGCGCTTTTGGACAGCAGCTCCTGCATTCCTCCTGAATTTCCCCAAAAAATAATGCCGTAGGTCAGGTGTGAGTGAAACAGTGCAAAATAAACACTTCTAAGAGCCCTGGAGTCCAATATAGCTTTCAAATTTCCCAGTACGAAAATTGCTGAGTTCAGTTTGTTTTTGAGGTATTCTTGGTGAGGTCTCCAAGAAAGGTCAGAGTCAATCACCACTCCAAGAACTTTTATATCATTCACGGATTCTATTTTATAGTCTCTGATACTTAAATTATTTTCTCTGGTAGTTCGGAATGGAATTTCTTTAGTTTTGTTGGTATTTAACAACAGCATGCTAGCAGATAGCCATTTTTCTAAATTAATAGGGCAGTCTTACTCTCCAATTCCACATTGGACTGACTGCTGCTTTTCAGTAGAATACTCACATCGTCAGCATATAATACACTTTTAGCTGGTTCAAGGTATGATGGCAAGTCATCAATATATATAATAAAAAGCAGGGGACCCAGTACTGACCCCTGGGGGACCCCGCTTCTCGTCTTCATCCATTCTGAATGGTACTCATGGGTATGAGAGTCAATGATTTGGAATATAGACCTATACAGCTTGAAATCTCAACCATTGCTACTTAATTACTCAACTTCAATAACTTGAGAAGTTACTTGAACTATCATTGTTCCTGAAAGAAATTCTCACTGACTGACTGACTGACTCACTCACTCGCAGAACTAAAAATCTACCGGACCAGAAACGTTCAAATTTGGAAGGTATGTTCAGTTGGCCTTTCAGAGGCGCACTAAGAACGGATTTGGAAAATTTTCCAAAGATACGCCCAAAATCTGCGTTTTTCCAGCGTTTTTTAGCGTTTTCTCAGCCTTATCGAGAACAAATGAACAACAAATGTTCAAATTTAGTACAGAAACTCAGCTAGGGTTACATTATTGATATTGACATTGTATTTTTCAAACTGTATTTGACCCAATGAACTAATCTTCAAAAGATCAAAATGTACTCATTATGAAAAGAGACTTCCCAGCTAAATGTCTCATTCCGAAATTGGAAGATGCTCAATTCATTAATCTTATGATGGGCGGAGAAGAAGGAGAATCGAAGCTTGTTTTATCAGGGGATGAAAGACTAGGAGCTGAGTTGGCGCATAATTGGAACGTTTGAAGACACAGGGGGTTAATTATTCGAAAAATTAAAACGGAGTTCGAAGTCAGTTGAATTATTCCAGCCCATTCAGCCGTTGAACACGGCGTTTATGTTGACTTGAGAGGAGTACTGGGTGGTGGATGTTGGGGAATGATGAAGGGGTGAGTTTGTAAGCCGCAGGCCCCAGTCCTCGCAGTAGCAGACGGACTAGCGAGGTACAATAATTGGGTTAAGTCGTAGCTAACTTGGCGGGGGGAGAGCGGTTGTCGGAGAAAGAGAAAATGTTAATCGGATGATTGTCATAATTGCTTTCTGAATTCATTTTCAATTTAGTGAAGTCTGAACTCATTAGGAAACGGAGACATTTATTCGCTGTTATTCCTCTTCTGTCTCTGCGCTCCTGCTTTTACACGACTGTGCATTTTCCTCGCCTGCAGCTATTCTGAGAGCAATTTGATGGTTGATTTACTCGGAGCTTACAGTCAACGATGGTGAAATGGGGAAAATTGCATTTTTCACAAGAAAATGATAGAAACATCTCTGGATGACTTGCTGCAATGATGAGAATAGTTCTCTCCCTCATCTAAAGCGGTAGTATCTCTTCTTCAAGAAACAAATAAAATCAATTACAGAAAATATTATAGGCTATATTTTACAATCAAATACAATAGTGAGTTTAGATACTATTGCTGGAGAGATACTGTGATATCAGATATCATGGATAGATTCTATCCATAATGAAAACACTGGGATTTTGTCAAAATATCATTTATTTATTGAAAATAACATACATGCTTCGACACCAATGCTGTTATCATCAACGTGAAAAATTGTTCTGGAACAATCTCAAAGTATTGAATTTCTCATACTGATGATGGTGATGAAACATGGTTGTTATTTTCAATGAATAAGTGATATTTTTATAAAATCACAGTGTTTTCACAATATTTGGTTTCAGAAATTTCTTATAATGTGTCCTCTACATGTTTAGTGTTCTCTGTGTGGAATAGACCTACTCCACTATGGCCTACCATGTTCTAGAGTAGGATTTGTTTGTTTGTTTTTTGTGTGCGGATTAGAAATTGGTAAGTGTTTAGTAAGTCATTAGGTGTTCAGTTATGAGAAGAGTATCAATCTAGCTTACTAAAGAAGGAACTGAACAACGGAACATATAGAAATTGCTCCACCTACGGAAATGGTCTTTAGAAATGTGGAATTTTGTGAAGTTGAAACAAAAATAAAACATTCATTCTATGTGGATATTAAAGCTGAAAATCTTGGAATCATTGCTCAGATTCGAGTAATAGAGAGTTTAGATAGAGAAGTTTTCCGTGGAAAAGTAGTGAAACACGTGAAGCCTTTTTATAATCGGTGTATTATAGAGTAGTTCTTTGAAAATGGAAATAAGGAGGAGAAAAATTGAAACCACTTATTAAGTCACTTATCACTTATTAAGTTGGTTTTTTGGTCCTGCAAATTATTCGTTCAATATGAGAATATTTCCTATATAAGTGATAATAATGTGGAAAATATTTTTTTCCTACAGTACGTGAAAGTGGCCATTGCTGCACTGATTACAGAACGCAAAGAATCACTTTTCCGCTCTAGGCGGGAAAAATTTTTCTGCACTCCAGATTTGCAACATGGCAACGCAAATACTTAGTAAGTTATATGGAGCAACAGTGCAGCAAAATCAAAATGAAGTTGGTAACAGTGACTGGGCTGCTATAGTGAGCAGAGGTGCAACGAAGCACAACGCGCTAATTATTATTCATTACATATTATAACCAAGGACAACGAGGACTTTGGGATTTTAGGATTAAGGTTTTTATCATAATAAAATTACACAGAAAAACATTTGATGGATTTCAGGCAATTTTACCCATAATTACCCACTTTTCATATTCAATGGTAACTGTAGGAAAAAAACTAAATGTGAAATACGTGCGCAAAGTTCCTCTGCTGCACTCAAGAAACCATTCCGCCCTCGCCTACGGCTCGGGCGTAACGTTTCTTTCGGTGCAGCAAACTGTCACTTTGCGCACTAGTTGCACAAATAACTATTCTTCTATGTTTGGTTTTGAAGCATCTAAATTAAAAAAATTTAAAAGAATACGTTGTGAAAATAATTAAGGACTGAAAATTCTGTGAAGTGAACAACTACAAGACGACCTATGTCGGACTATGTGTAACCTTATCTAAACTTGAGAGAGGAATAGCAGAAGGTTAATTCATTTTTTCTCTCCCTATCATTCTGATGATGTACTAAGGGCTGGCTTCCGAGCTCGGGATTTGGCTAAGTTCTAGACTTAAATCAGCTGGAGAAAGAAAATTGGCTTTCCGAAACGAGGCGTAGTCGTAGTCATTGTCAAAGTCACGTTTGAATTAAATTTCAAAAAACTGGAAATTAAACACAAAATGAAAAAAAGAGAAAATAGTGTAAAGTTTCAGCAATTTTGAATTACTTAGAAATGTTTAATTTCGTCAAGGAAGAACGATTCCAATCATAGAAATGAGAAAATAAAAACTGCGACTACTGTTATAAAAACTGCAACTACGCCCCGTTTTGGAAAGCCAATTTTCTGACTACAGCTGTTTAAAGTCTAGAACTTAGCTGAATCCCGAGCTCGGAAGCCGGCCCTTAATGTATCAATCAATAAAGGATAAAGAATAAATAATGTATAATGTATACATTTCAAATAATGTATCAATCAATAAAGGATAAAGAATAAATAACGAATCCGATGATAAATGATAGTTGATAACTATTGGTTGTAGTATTCAAGAAAATAATCGAAAAGTCATCAGAAATCAACCAATCCTACAAAGCAAACATTTTTTGAAACTGCAACATTTATATGCTATTTCGTGAAATCTATGTGACAGTCTTGATCATATATTTTTGATTATTCAAGTGAATCTTACTTCCCGATAGTCAATTGAGAGGAAATCGAATATTCAAATTGGAAAGTCGAAGAAGTCAGTAATAATTTGGTGGAATATGCTTCATAACGTTTGAAATCTCAAACTCTTGATTTTTCACTCACCATTTAGAGCTTGGCGTATTTCCAATATCAGAGTTATTGATTTATAATCTGTCAATTGGTTTATAGAGAGGGGAACAATTCCCTTCATTATGAGTGACTTTACAAGACTCTTCGATTAAGAAAACCGTTCAAGATTACTGCAAGTCAGAAATCTTCCATAAAACTCGTATATATATCGTATACACACTTCGGATAAACCAATTTTCGTTTTGTATTGTTTGCTCTGTACCTACTCATATAGTTCTCTCGTTAGACGAAAATTTGCTTGTTTTAGAGTCTACTGATAAAATATGCAAACTGATCTTCATTCTCATGTACTAATGTTGAATTTGAAGTGATTTTTAGTGAAATTAGTTTGAGTGATCAAATTGGTAATTTCAAAATAAACATATCTGCACTAGAAAAATTTTTCTCCTCAGTTGACATTTCCTCATTTGAAAAGCTTCTTGCTTTTTGATGCATGTTTTCCTTACTCTCCTCACACTTATTTTCCAATGCTTTTCCACCATCACGCTTTTAACGCCTCCCCTTAAAGTATTCATCAAAAAATATTCTTCTTCGTTTCTCTCTGACTATCTTTCTCTCTCTCTCTTCTTGCTACTCTGACCCCTTCACTATTTTATTCATAACTTTGTCATAAATATTTCACTCCAAATTATGACATCGTCTCCTTCTCTGGTGATGTTCAACGTTTCTCAAAATTCGTCCTCGCTATTAAAATCATCACGACTGAGCTCTTCAATTAGAAACACGGCTTTCTCCTACTCTAGAGCCTCCTTCCTTTTCTTTTGAGCCGTTGAGGCGACTTCTACTCTGCCCTCTACCTTACAAGGATTATCTCTCTGAACCCAGATGAGACAAATAATTATTATAATCCATTCTTGAGCAAGACTAGAAGTAATTATTCACTGAATTAATTTTCAAGTTTCCCGGTACACCAAATGAGATTTATGTATAATCAACTAATGATACCCTTCAATGATTGATTAATTAGTTTCCTCAAGGTGAAAAGTGAGACGTTGAGCAAAAATGCATTGAAAAAATATATACATATAACTGAAAAATCACATAATAGGGGAGAGATAGCCTTATGACTTGGGATGTTTTTATTATCATAAATCATATTTATGCCATTGTAATTACGATAAGCTGGTATTATTCCCAGTATTCCATTCTTCTTATTCTTCCAACACCTATCAGGATCATAGCGAGAACTCGCTATTTTCCTCAATTACTTTGTTGAATTAGCATGTACTTTCATAATAACCCCTAAATGATGATTATAGATTATCTAGTCAGATGATATAAAGTGCGACGAAAAATATAAATGATGTTTTCATACACAATATGTTTGATATCAAGAAATAAAAAAATATCCAAGTCTCCTTTATTAAAACCTTTTATTCAAAACATGTTTCAATATATTCATGCCGATTTCAACTGAGTGAATCATGATTATTATGAGTGCTTCATGGAAGGGGGTTGTTTATTTTGTGAATGATAGGTTTTAATAAAGGTTACTGGGATATTTTATTTCCTGATGAATAAGAGAAGCCCTCACCAAAAATGTGATAATATAGGGCCATATGCACGATAATAAGACAGAAGTGATGATCTGCTCCAAGAATCCTGATTTAGAAATAGTTAAGATAGAGAATAACGCCCTCAAACAAGTAAAAAAATTTAAATACTTAGGTAGCATTATTTCAGAGGATGGAAAGACAAAGAAGACATAAAGCGCCGTATAAGAGAAGCCAAGGCCATTTTCATCAATAAACAGAATGTGCTTTCCTCCAAAAGTCTGAATTTGGATTTGAGAAAGAGACTTATAAAGAGTTGTATCTGGAGTGTTGCACTATATGGCTCAGAGACATGGACTATCGATAGGCGGAAGAAAAGGCAATTAATGCATTTGAAGTATAGTGTTGGAGGCGAATGCTGGAAATAAAATGGACCGATAGAATAACAATTATGAAGAAGTATTTCACAAAAAGAGACACACACAACTCTATTGAAATCTCTTAGGGACAGACGGCATTCTTGGATTGGACATATTATAAGACACAGCGAATTCACGCTAACAATACTGAAGGTGCAATCAGTGGACAACGGGCTCGTGGAAGACCCCGGCTACAATATTTGAGCAGAGAAACCCGGGATCTTGGAGTCCAGAGCTATACCCAACTAAAACAGCTGGCTCTGGACAGACAAAGATGGAAAGCTGCCAACCAATCGGACGATTGAAGCAGAAGAAGAAGATGCACGATATACGTTCCTAATGTACAATTACATGTAACCAAGATCGCATTATTCAATATAGCATATATCATTCCGAGTTCGAATGAACAGCTAATCTATCTCCGTTTTTGAACCATGATGATGCATATGAGCCATAAAATATCACTTTAATCAATCAATGAAAAGTGGACTCAAATCAATTCAAGTGGATAGCATAACCTATAATTTGTATTCATTCATAACTCTACCTTCATTGTATTATCATTCATTCCATCATCATCACCTAGGCTTAAAATACTTCTAGTAAGTCGCCTTTGTTAAATAATAAATAAATAAAAAAATATGAGTGACTGTGTAAGTCGCTTATCTGAATAATACAAAGTAGCAACTTCTTTACTGGTATCAATGAATATTTATTGGAAGCGTTGAACTAGTTATTATATCCAGAACTAGTTCATTCCATTCCATGAAGAAATATGAACTTCAACATCTCAAGGCCCCATCTTCAATGTGAAAGTACACATCTCAAATATGACCTTTACATCCTGATAGCTTTTAATTCCACATCTTAAATAAGACTGCAACCACCCTAATAGATTCCAAGCTCACACCTTGATTGTGAACTAACAAACTTCATACAGCTTCCTTCAATGCTCTTTGAAAATGAAACACATATTCTTCTAATTCGAACTCATCATCAGGCCCAAAGTCGCCATTTAATGAGTGCCATATCAAAATGTTATCACATTCTATCATCACGGACGATTCATGACGGTTAAAGCTGCGTTTACACCAAAGTTATTAACAAAATGTTAATAACTTAATCCTATTAGATGATTGGCATTGAGGGTGAGTATTTTGAGAGTGGTGGAGGGAGGGGATTGCCCATTAGTCAGATGACCGTACTTGGTGCCGGCTGATGGCCGGAATTCCGGCTCTGTGATGGCAGCAGCATCAGACTGTATTTCGTGGCAATATCGAAGCAATTGATTCAAGATAATCCGATTGCCATGGAGAGGAGTTTGCTCGGTCATTAACTGATAGCGTTCGCTAGCGATTTATCGAGACTCATTTCCCGAAAGTCACATTCAAAACCAAACCGCGGTCTCATACAGATATTAACATTTCAAACCACCCCTCTTGAGGCTCAATCTCAACCACTGCGTAGCCACATAATTGGAGTAGTTTGTATCGGCTGTATTTTGAATACTAAGCAATATTCATGGATGATTGTTCTAGTTTACTGGTCGTCTCAAAACGTATCAATGCTATGTTGAAGAATAGTGAGTTATAAAAGTAAGAAGTTAGAGTTTCAGATGTTTATTTATTTATTTATTTATTCATGGAGACAACAGGTAATAAAACCCATTTTGCCTCCTCCACACTATACAATAATTTCCAACATAATACAATTTTCAATAAAAAGAAGATAGAAAATATGAGAAAATAATAAAATTATTATGAAAATAGCTAATTAAGAAATTAAGAGAATGAAATAAGACGAAAAATAGAAGAAATATACAGTCGTATATAGAATAATATACTTCATCACTAATGTTGAAGAGGATAGCGAAGCTAAAGAAAGATTAGAGAGGAAGTTGAAGAAGCCAGAGAAGCTGGAGAACAGTGAGTTATCATCTGAGAAGTGAGAAGTCTCAATCTACTACTTCGTTCAAAATTGAATCAATGCCATGCTAAAGAATAGCTAGTTGATAAAGTGAAAAATTAGAGACAGAAAGCTAGAGAAGCTTATTTGATTCAAGCGTATTTTGAATATCAAGCAATATTCATGGCTGACTGTTTCAGTGTACTGATTCGACACAAAAAGTATCAATGCTATTGTTAAAGAGTAGTGAATTATCAAAGTGAGAAGTAAGAGTTTCAGATGCTAAAGATGCTGGCGAAACTGAAGAAGGATTAGAGAGAAAGTTAAAGAAGCCAGAGAAGCTGAAGAATAATGAGTTATTTTATGAGAAGTGAGAAATTTCAATGTACTAATTCGTTCAAAAATCTATCAATGCCATGCTAATAAAGAAAAGCGAGTTAGTAAAGTGATACATCAGATAAAAGAAGCTAGAGAAGCTGGAGAGTAGTGAGTTATTAACTGGGAACTGAGAAGTTCCAATGCACTGATAAGTTGAAAAAAATCACAATGCTATCTTTTAAAATATTAAGTCATTGAGTGAGAAATGAGAATACCCCATTTGAAGAATTCAACACTACATGTAGTAGGTCACCATTGTGTTAGCTTCTTCTTTCTCTTTTCAGTTCAAATTCAGACAACAGAAATTTGAATATGATCCAGATTGTAATTAGACGACTCTTAAAGCGGTCACCCTTACAACGAGAGTAGCAGGCGCGTGTATATTACCATGGGGAAACAATTGCATAAGTAGATATCCCATAGTATAGGGCGTTTATGTCGCAACTTTTACTCTTATCTCAAGCTGATAGTCCACGTAGTTCTTTCCTGTGAAGCTTTATGACGCTGGTAGTCTCTCATATTAAACAGTTCAATAGTTATTTTCTTAGTCTATATTATGTAAATTCATCTATAACTTTGCTGTATTGTAAGCTATTGTATATGAGTGTATAAGCCAGTATATATTGTAATCTACATAAATAAAGTACTCAATCAATCAATCAATCAATCAATCAATCAATATTGTGCCGTTCGCGTTCATACACTCTTACCCGGTCAAAACAGTAAAAATCGACAATAATCGACAGTAATCGGCTTGAGATAGCAGTAAAATGTGCGACATAAACGCCCTATACCATGGGATATCTATTTACGCTATAATTGTTTCTCTATGATATTACTTATCTTTCCGATCAATAGCTTATCAGCGCTACCAGTCGCCTCCTAGTACACTGATGTCCAGTTTCACCAAGGTTGGTCAAGACATTTGAAAATGGTCAAATTAGGTGCACTGGAATATATGATTTCTATGGCAATCCTATTATATTGAACAAGCAATTTCTGTATACATTTTTATATTTGGTTATTAATTTATGTCCAACGGATCTCGTAAACGGCTCTAACGATTCTCACAAAATTTGGAACATAGTGGGTTTATGATATAAAAATTCGATTGCACTAGGTCTCATCCCTGGGAAAACTCGCTGAAGGACATGAAAAGGATAATAATTATTCATCCTTGGAAAAAACAGATTATAATTTCGTCGTCTGTCGATAACAGAAGATGTGAGTGCCTGTGTGGAAGAGAGACAGAATTTGTGTTCAGCTGTTCAACTATTTGCAATCAATCAGCTTATCTTACGAGAAATAATCTATAACTTTCAATCGATTTGATCAAAATAATCTGATTTGTTTACATGGCATGGTATATCATTCTAAATTAAATGTTTATCAATAAATAAATAACGAGTGAAGCTCGATGCCCCGATATTAGTTATTATCGATATCTCCAGTGCACACTTGTAAACCATACGTGGCTTGGCCATGTTCAAATTTATTTACCGAGATTGGTGGAGACGAGAATTAATATTCAAGAGGTTGTAGATCATGATATGAAGAGTAGTCTATGATTTTCATTGAGAACTCCCAGTTATCGATTGAGTTTGGTTTAAGTTTTTTCAAAACTGTTCCATCTCTATTTGAAAACCCAATTCAGCAAATCTAATACATGGACAAAATTAAAAATGAATTTTAACTTGAAAATGGCCAAAGTAGGTCAAACTAATGGCCAAACTAGGTCGAAAAAAGGGTACTACATGTTTTATATTGTTTTTATTAATGGGCCAAATTGTATCTGCAGAAAACTTGGACAGATTTGTATGTGCAGTAGTAAATATGAGAATGTTTAGTACTATGATAGTGTAGTACAGTACAAGGACAGATGAGAGTCGTTCAAATAAAATGATTAGAGATGAAATATTCCCCAGAAGACTCAGAGCAGATTTGAAGATGGCGAAGGAGTAGAGTGATTGAATATTTATATTTGCGTGGATGGAAGTATTTCGTCTTGAAGGGCAACCTTTCCAACTTTTATCAGCGGAATATAATGCTTTCCTTCTCTTGCATAATACCTGGAAGACGAAGCCAGAAGCTTCCTGCTATCGGAGCTCCGTATTATTTGATAAATCCGATTCTATTCTGATTGCTCAATTTTACTCAAAGTTTTCGGATGCAACTTCATTCGATTGAAACATTTTGCCAACTTGGAAGCTGCTTCAACTTGAACTGCTCCAAGCTGTGAGTGAATCTGCTGGAAAAGAGTTGGCTGAAGCTATTCTCAAAGTCATAATTCGTTCTCTTCCACGAGTGTTATAACTTCTGAAATCGAAGTGAGCGTTGATTATAACCGATGAATCTGGCAGAGCAAGACTCGAGAAAGTGGCAAATAGAGAGTGCACGCTATTTTATTCAATTTCCATTAAAGATTGTTCCTTCTCCTTCATCTTCTCTCCCCCTTCCTTTCTCTTTTTCTTTCTCTCCGTCATTCAGTTCAATTCATTTCTTATCATTACAACATCATGAATTAAAATTGCGATTTTGATGTTTTAAACATGTTTATATATAGATGGGTCCCTAAAAACGTATCCTCTAAAAACGTAGCAACTGACAAAATTTCATAAAGTGATGTTTTAGTTGAAAAAACGTTGGTAGAAACATCACTTTATAAAATTTTGTCAGTTGAAACGTTTTTAGAGGGACCCATTCATATATTATTCAACAAATGAAACGACGAAGGAAAGATAAAATACGCTGTCTTTTGCTATCTCTCATTCCTGATTTTTTTCACTTATGCTATCTTTTTAAAATTTGGAAACTTTATAGAAGTCATGTGCCCAGGTCCACCAAGCTTGGTCGAGAAGTCATATACCGTAGATATCACAATATGCTTCAGTGCACTCGTAGATCGTAGGTGATTTGACCATGTTCAAATGCTATCACTACAGATCCAGTAACATCTTTGGTGGAATAAGATAAATTCTTTATTTTATTCTTTATTGATTGATACAATAAGTATATCATCAAAATGATATGGGAAAAAGTTAACCTTATTAAAAAAGATAAATTATATTAGATGTTCGTGTAAGAATATTTGTGATCATAAATTGTTCCAGAAGCAATAAACTAAACTTCAACTCAGTCGATTCCATATCGCAGTTAATCCCCTATACTCCTTTAGATGATCAAGTAGCCGTCAAGGAGATCAGTGGTCATGAGTGGGGTCAAGGGGAGTTGTTGTGATCAGTGGAATGAATATTAAAATCTCATATTGCAGTAACACATGTTATTCCTGTTGAACACGAGTGTCATTGATCGTAGATAATTAAGTGATCGTACATGATCGTAGATGATGTTGATGATCGAGTGTAGATGATCAAGGGAATCAGTGGTCATGTTTAGTGTCAAGTCCCTTTGTCATTGATCAGTGAAATGAATAGTAAAAGCTCAGATTGCAGTATCATATAGTTTACTCCTGTTGAAAACATCAAGTAATTGATAAGAAACTATTTTTACCTTAAAGGTCATTCCTTTCTATTTGGAGACGAGTTAGGGGTTGAAAATGAGTTGGCTCCGTATCAAGGGAGCTTCCTGTAGATAAGAGCCCTTGGCTGTGGGGTGGGGCCGTCACCGTGTGAAATCCCAGTTCGCGCGTCGGTATAGCTCCGTCAACACGTTGCTTCCCGGCTTCCTGTGTGTTTCATACTCAGAAGAATCATACGTGCCGGGCATACGGCATTGCAACATTTCACTTAAAACATACAAAATAAAAATATTGTTATCAAAAACCTACTTCACTGGTCCCTACAGAACTGAAGCAGTGTTTTTTACATTTATTTTCTCGGGACTTGTGTATTATGAATAAATAATAATAAAGTATGTAGCTTCCCAAACGACTCCACCCGCAAGAAATTGTAATCGATCATCTATCGAAGGTGAGTGCTGAAGTATTTGATGAAGAAGTTCCTTATTTGATTATCAACTTACTAAATATCCTTGTAGCTGCTTTGGAGGAATTATGAACATCTGGAGTACAATATTCCAAAAACTGTGACGTATTTATGAAAGGAGGGAGTTTCTCATCCAATAAAAAAATAGATGGTTTCAGCTTTGAAAATATTATCTTTGATTAAATTCAATAATAGTTTTCTTAAAAGCTGCTATGCAAATAAATATACAATTCAATTTTTATAAAAACAAGAGAAGGTAAAAAGTAATGAGCCAATGTAACTTTTTCCATTACTTATATGAAATCACTCCCAGCATCATCTTATTGATCATGAGTTAATCTGAATATGTTTAAGGAATTTCTTGAATTACATGGTTCTCAGTTGTAAATGTAGGACTTTTTTCAGAAATCGTATTCGGCTTGACCTGATGAGTGACCACCTCCGTTTCTGGGGTAGGTGAGCTGTTGAATTGCAGTTGACAAATTCTATTGAAAACATCTTTTGAAACAAATGCTTCAAGAGAGTGAAATAAGGAAATAAAATCACACATATATCGTCAAATTCTACAGTTTTATTGGTTCCAGACGAATTTTTAACAAGTGGAATAAAGGAGTCCTGAATATGATAGCCACTTTCCCCTTTCAAATCAATCTTCTCATTATTTATTCATCTTATCTACGAATCATGGTTTGAGAATCAAATTTAAAAAAGGTTGGGAGAGAGTGGAAAGAGACTCAGCCCAAAATTGTTCAATTTTATAGCTGAATCTCGGCGATTCCAGATATTTTTCTCGGACCACTCCCGTGTTTTGAATGGACACATCACGTCGTCAGTCCCAGCTGACTGGAAAAAGCTGTAGAGTCATGTCAGAGGCCTTGAAATTGATCAGGTGCGACCTGAAAACTCTGACACCAGACCTGAGCCAGCCAGGTCACTCAGCATGTATTTTTTTAATGAAAGTAATAAGATAAAATGAACATTGACCTATAACGTGGAAGTTTCCTCTATGAGGAGGTGTGACCTGGCTGCTGGGAAGAACAAGAGATAATTGCATTGAATTAATGCTAATAGGATAGGGATGATTGTCTTTTTTGTTAGGGCTACTCTTGAATGGGAATGAGAAAATTTAAGTACCATATTTCAAAATTATTTACTCACAATATGTTTCGACTATGATGCCATCATCAAGTCATCATCTTGATAATGGCATCATAGCCGAAACATGTTGTGAGTGGACAATTTTAAGATAGGGATTATTTATATTCTACAGCTATCTCCTATGTTGCCAATATTTGCTGTATGCATACGTCTTCAAAGGATCTTATACCATTTATTTGAAATTTTCTCACATTATCTCTACGAAGGATATAAATGCTTATTATTAACCATCTATAAGTAATCGTTTATTAATTGTAAACTTCCTTAACCTATGGGAAAAGCTACTCTATTTTTTAACTGTATGAGAAACGAGAGTAGAAGATCATTAATTCAGAACCACACAGTCATGTAAATGCGAATACATTTTTGATAATGATAACATTACATTTGATAACAAATACATTTTAAGAAAGATTTGATAATTTGCAATAGGTTTGATCCAATTAGTGATTCCCTGGTAGGTTAGCAATCTCAAAATCGTAAATAGCTAATAACTGGAACACTACAGTTGTAGAATGAGATCTTTTTATTGGTTCCCTGTCATAGTCTTCATAATTGATACATTATTATTATTATCATCATCTTCTTCATGCAAATGAAAACAGGTGATCCAATTATCATGCAACTCAGTAATAATAATTCTTATAAGTCAAATCGAAAAAAAGATTTATCTTGATATATTATAATTCACGAGCATTACACTTACTTATATCAATATAGTTATATAGATGCTGGAAATGCCACCCCTTTTGCTAAAATGATCCTCCTATAAGGTTTATTCATGCCTTTGCTCCGATGCTGTTCTTCAGTTGGTCAATTTTCTGTTATTAATTGTTCTTTTTGTTCAGATGTTTTTCCGAAGATGTATCCAAAGAAAATAGCCCTGAAAAGGGAGAGACAAATATGGGGTTTCAGGAGGCCTCATTCCCATGAAATAATATGATCCCAGAGTACTTGAATAACATTATTGAATGAAAAAGACTAAGAAATTGTCAAAAAACCACTGATTTATTGATAATTAGCAAGACCGGTTTCGGTTATTACACCATTGTCAATCTCTGATAAACATTACATTATAATGTTTAACATTACATTACCTGAATAACATTACATTCATTCTAATGTCTAATCACCGTATGTTGCACTATCCAGCTGCAGCTTGGAGTAGGCCTACGTTTCTTCAGTCTCCAAGAATGCATCTATCTCTTAGATGATAATATTCACCTCAAGGTGAATACAGACTTTTGCGCCACGAACACGCGTACTTCACTTTCCATCAGCTGATGCTATGCTCATTATATCTAAATTTCTACAGAATCGAGACAAGACTTCTTGAAACTAATTCATATAACTAAACTAGCCGTCAGGCTCGTTTCGCTCGCCATATCCGTCTAGCCTGGACCCCCGACTGGATCGTCCAAGAATGAGATCAGCAGGCTCGCTTCGCTCGCCTGCATTTTTCATTTGAGCATTTTTATCATATGTTAGGACGATCCAGTCGGGGGTCAAGACCAAACGTCTGGCTAAACGAAAATGGCGAGCGAAGCGAGGCTGACGGCTAGTAATATAATATTCCCAGGAATAGCTCTGATTGAAGTAGCAGTGCCCAATCAATTTTTCCGCGATAAATGCATTTCCATCTTCAACTTGGTGCCAACCTAACAAAGTCAACTCAACTTAATGCCAACCTGACAAAATTATCAATTTAGTTACCAGTTAACAACTGTTTCGAAGAGGTACTCTCTCTAGATTATAGTTCTATATTAACATATGGTATGGACATTTTTCAATTATAATTAAGAGAATAAGAAGAATATACATGCTAAAAGACGAACTTAAAACCCTTAAAAACCACCCTTACAGTTAAAATATTGCCAAAAGATTTCTTAGTGCGCCTCTAAAGGGCCAACTGAACATACATACCAAATTTGAACGTTTTTGGTCCGGTAGATTTTTAGTTCTGCGAGTGAGTGAGTGAGTGAGTGAGTGAGTCAGTCAGTCAGTGAGTGCCATTTCGCTTTTATATATATATATATATATATATATATATATAGATTAAATGGATATAGAAACATTAGAGTCCTGAATGACGTCAAAATCCCAACTAATAATATTTCCTCTATTCTCATGAAAGTTGGCATTTGTCAGCTGAAAATACACTCTCCAATTTGTGTCCAGCCATAACGCCAACTGGATGCTTCCTAGGGATGTAAATACGTCAGTGAATGCAGCTTGCAAAATAACTCTAGTTTCTCTTCATGCAACCTCTGGCCTGTTTGAGAACTCCACATTTAGCATGCGGTGTGGTCGCATTAGAGATGTTCTGTCAACAAAGTTGAAGCTTTCCATTTCACTGTAACGTTGTCGCTTACGCATCAACGCTACAGCAAACGCTACAATTCGACTTGATCCCTGCTTAACTACTGTCAACATCAGAAGGAGGTGCTCTGCACTAGAATGTCGGACGGCTCAGAACTCGATTATCCAAAACAAGATATCATCCACCGTTATAATCCTATTCTCAACAAACTCTGCTGCTATCAATGACAAACAGTACACACAGAATCACTCAGCTGTCATTTACGGAGAGTGGGAAGTAGTTTCATCATTGGTATAAACAATTTTCGTGTTAACGGTAGTCTATATCAGGAGGTTCTCTGGTCTCGCACCACTCAACAGGTTCTTTTATAAATACTATAAACAGGTACTGAATTATATTGAATACTGAATATTGCAAACCACTCCACCAAATAGGCACTATGATGGTATTGTACACATGAAAAGTCTGTTTTACCTCATTAAAACTCTTTAATATTACATTTTTCTCGATTAAAATCGAATCTTCAATTCTATATTAAAAATATCAATAAAACTTGATAGCAAATATCGGTGTATGCGATAATGCGTACCGATAATATCGATATGCGGACTTAACATTTTACCGGGAATTTATCAGATACACTAATGTTGAATAACTCACTATGATAAAGTTCTTTTTCTGAATGTGAAATCAAAGACCTTAAAGATGCATAGACACACATGCAGCGCTAGTGTCGTACTTGGAATTGAAATCGGCCATTGAGGGGGCAACCTATAAGATTATTACATACCAATGCCTTTGTAATCTATAGTATTACAAATATATAATAGATATAATATCTCGTGCTTAAATACCTCAATGACGGCCTTCAATTTCAAGTAAGAGCTATCATGGGAAGGCATAGGCATTGTGGGTCTATATCTTTTTAAGGTCTTTGGGTGAAATACTATCAAACCTATTGGACAAAATTGGTAGCACGCCAACTCAAAGTGCCGGTTTTACAAAAGCCGGTTAAATTTTAATCGTAATTAATTCCACGAGAACCAATCAGAGAAGCCGTCTTATCAATAAAGCCATCTCTGATTGGTTCTCGTAGATTTAATCACGGTTAAAAGTTAACCGGCTATTGTGCAACCGGGCCGGTTTCTGAGCTCGAGATTTAGCTAAGTCCTAGACTTTAAACAGCTCGAGTAAGAAAATTGTCTTTCTGCATACAGTCGCAGTTTTTATGACAATCTTTATTTTCTCATTTCTATAATTGGAAACGTTTTTTCTTGACGGAATTAAACATTCCTAAATAATTCGAAATAGCTGAAACTTCACTCCATTTTCTCTGTTTTCTGTAATCAATTTTCTAGTTTTTTGAAATTTAATTTAAACGTGACTGTAACTATGACTACGACTCCGCCCGCTACGAAAGCCAATTATCTGTCTCCAGCTGTTTAAAGTCTCGAACTTAGCTATATCCCGTGCTTGGAAACCGGCACTTGAGGTGCAGACAGGATAAATGCGCCACAAATTTCACTTTTTATCAGTTGAAATATATTTAAATCAGAATTTTCCTATTAGAAGAACGTTGAAATCGGAAAATCCCAAGAAAAGTAGTCCCGACAGGACAAACTTTGATACATAGAAAATTGCTAAATTACGACATGTAGTCAAATATCCATTTGAATTATAAAATAAATTTTGCTGTATGAAGAATCAAGAAATCACCGCATAGATAACATGCGAATTGATGCAAGTTTGAAAAGACTTGTTTATCATGAGTTTTTATGAAATTCAAATTGAGTTTGGAGAAGGCTCACCTGCGGTTTATAAGAAGGACACAAGTGAAATTCATTGAACTCAGTACTTATAACATTTATACAGTGATTTCCAATGCATTATAAATTTATTGAATAATACAATAATTCATTATTGTAGTCATTGACAAAATTAATCCAATGAGCTATTGATATTGACCTTATATAGACTAATACTGGATGTCTGCAATAGCAAAAGCTGATACTTTGTCGTTTGAATTCCTTTTATTCGATTTGATTGCGAAGAGTTATGTTGATTCAAAACGAGAATTAGTAATTTGTGTGATAATTTGGGTTATTCGGAGTGTTTAATAATATGCTGATTTGAAATTGAATTCGCCACAATTTCAATTGATGATAATACATCTTTCCCGTGACATATAGATTGCTAATTATCGTATAGAATTGGATCTTTCACAAGACTAGGTGAAGAAAATAGTGGTTAGTTGAGCATGCACCATATACGGCTACACAAAATCATCAATAAATTGTTTTATTTAACAATTGATTAATTTGATACCGGTACATCTGTTCAGTGATTCTGTTTTTGCAACATGAGAACCGAGGTTCGTCAATGGAATAGACTATGAGCTTTATGAATTATTCAAATGACCATTCTGCAGCAATTGTGCTAATTAGTCCCATTATATATCGCTGTGAAGCAGAGTGCTCATTAAATATTCACTCTTCGGGAAAATGTCCCTGCGAACTAAAAAAAGCATTTCGAATGGAACAGGAATATAATTATTATTGAATCAAATCAGTGGCAATCAATTTTTTCTCCAGAAAAGAATTACTGGTGTTGTCAGATCAATTGGAGTTCAATTTCGATACGAAACATGAAATTGAATAATTCTGGTATTGAAAAACTACTCATCGAGTGATGGAAGCAGGAAAACGTGTGGAATAGCATCAATCAATCAACAAGATGCAAATTTGTGCTTTTAATTTTCTCCTTAATGAATTTCTTATAGTCCATTGTTGAAATGCTGGTCTAATGGTAGAATAGATAGTGGTAACAAGGCTGAATCAGTTTGAAACAAATGACTTCATCATAACTGACCGAGCGAAGTGAGGTCTAAGATTCATGTCAACGGATTTGCATTTCTCTTTATGTTTTTATGTTTATATTAGTTATGTTCCGCATTTACAACGAAACGCGGCAATAGATTTTCATGAAATTTTACAGGTATATATATAAGGTTTTTTTTGTAAATTTCGCATTTTAAGGATAATACAAAAGGAAAAGGAGTCTCCTTTGAACGCCAATATTACCGTAAAAATCAGACTTTAGAATATTATTCATCATAAATCAGCTGTCTAGTGGACTATTAAGGTGCGTACAGATATACGCGCCGCGAATATGAGCAATAAATTCACTTTCAATCAGCTGACTATATCTGTATTTTCACAGAAACGGTAACATACAGATATAAAAAGCTTGGCATCAGCTGATTAAAAGTGAATTGCTCATGTTCGCGGCGCGTAAAACTATATGCACCTTAATACTACCCATTCAAAAACATCGAACATCTTGAAAGTGTATCTTTTCATCAACGTTGTAAACAGTTGCAGCCAGACCTGATAACAGCGCTCACACTCACATTCCGGGACGACACGTCACGGTACGATAGGACAGAAAGCTCTATATTTATTTAGGATTTTTTCTAGACATTTTAATTGATGAATTATTTAAAAATATTTAAGAAAACATAACAACAGGTCAATGTAACTTATTGAGCGCGAGGTCTATTGATCACAGAGCTACTAGTAATTTATCATCCCAGAAATCGTCAACTATTTAACTAACATTGCAGAGATATCTCTCCGTTTTGGAAAGAGCAACTATCAGGCTTCGGCTCAATATAATTCGACAGTTTGATCAGAGGCTGTTTGTTTCGTCAAGCTGTTATGAAGATCAAAGAGTAAAGGTATGACAGGTACAATGGAGCATTGATGTATACAAAGGTTGAGTGAAAAAATGACTGAGTGTGAGAGAGTGGAAAATTCGTGTGGGTGATGGAAAATCGAGGAGAGAAAAGAACTCTATAGACTGAGATAGAGATAAGTGAATGGGTAAGAGCACCTCCATATCAACTCGACACAATACCCTTTTTCAGAACTCTTTTAAAGAACTGCCAATGATTTGTGGAGAGACTGGTTCGCTTCTCGCTCTATTGAGAAACGATTCACAGCTGTCACGGGTTTCTGGCGACTCTTCTCACTAACCTCGCAACAAAAAAGCAGCAAGCTCTCTTTATGAACGTTGAAACTTCCTGTTTCAGTGTCCTTTTTGTGCGCCTAACGTGCTTGTTTCAGCTCCACCTACCTGGAACAAACTTGCTACTCACTGACATCAAAGTGTGTCAGCTTTTGTAACAATATTCGAAACAAATAGGCACTAGCAAAAGAAGAAAGCACTCATTATTCCAATTTAAAAAAGTGATACGATGAAACGTTTTCATTTTCCATGAATGATATAAGTTTCCGTATCTCTTCTCCAACGTAACATCATAGATTGAATATTTTATAGTCATTTTATAATGAATTCTATAATTATCATCATGCTGGAAAATTCAACTTTCTCTTTTTGGTGCGATGAGATGAGATGGAGATATGATCTCGAATCTATGTACTTGATTGGATTCAGATCCAAGATAGGCTATTTTTTCAAGCACATCCATTTTCGGTCGTACGACCTTCTGCCGTCTTTATAAATTCTATCAGATTGAACCGATGATGTCAAACAGACATGATATCTGTCCAATTCCGTTTAATCTGATACAATTCATTAGGAAGGCAAAAAATCGAACGTTCAGAAATCGACGTGTGTGTTAGGCTAGCTACACACACATCGATTTTTGTTCGTATGATATTTTTCCGTCCTTAAAAATTCTATTAGATTAAACATATGGTTTCAAACGGATGATTTTTGTCAAGTTCAGTTTAATCTGATATAATTCATAGGGACGGCAAAATATGGTACGAACAAAAATCGATGTGTGTGTAACTGGCTTAACTGGCTTTATAATGGCGATAATATAACTGGCGATAATAGCGCATGTTTCGATTGAACCTTCGTAGTCTGCTATGTTAACACAACTTACATAACGATCGGAGATGAGAAATACATGCTTGAAATGATAAAAATGAAGATTTCAGGATACCTTGTGAGAAATTTAATTTAGGTCGCGGATTGGATTCAAATAAATGAAAATAAGCTATCAAAGTGGAAATTCAACTATTCGTCAATAATATAATGATTACAATATAAATTAAATCTATCCAATTCACCATTCTCGATAAAAATTCCAATCGATGACAATTTTTCAAAAATAAAATTACTGGAAATCCATGCTAGAAATGATGAGAACTTTATCAATATAACATTCCCATCCCAAACTCAAAAGAAGTTTCTCACAGAATTTACTGATTGAATTCGCTGCTATTCATTTTGATTGGATATTTTTTTCTGCAAGTTTATTCAACACCAATATCAAATAGCGGGGTTCTGCTTGTTTTCAAAACTCGAAATAATACCGCATTGTATGATGGAAATTGGAGGATTATCATCATTCTCCTCTTTAATCCATCCTGCACCACAGGATCACACAATTTTCCCGAACATTTCACAGAGTCTCGCTTGTGTTAATTCTTTGTTTCCACTCGTGGGATCATCACATACAACAGGATATGTTGAACGGAGCTTATGATAATTCAATTAATTGAATTGAGAATTTCCGATGGGAGATCTCTCATGAGTTCCACCGTTTATTTATTCTTTATTGCTGTCTAACAATAATTTATAAGTTGATTCAAGTTACACTTCATACAGGTCTCTTCTGTGGCAACAGAAGGGATACAATACTGAATTTAAACTGATTATGAGTATTATCTGTTATTTTTTCAACTTTATCTGCATGAGACTTTACATTTCTTAACAAATTGAAAATATTGAAAATCACACAGTAATAATTTATCATTGTTCAGTTTATAGAAGTTCATGTCACAAACATTATTTATAATGTAAAGACACAAATTATTCTGAAGGACAGAATGGAAGATGGAATGTAATTTGAATTATGACGTGATACAATATTGAGTAGTGAGCAAGACGAAAGAATTGGAGTGAAGTAGGAGAATTGAAAATAAGAGTTTGAAAACAAGAGAAGCAGAACCAATCACAGTCGAGGTGAAGACTAGTAAGCCACGCCTCTACGCTCCACCTTCTCGTTCTCTTATTAGTCGACAATCACTAGCTCTCAATTCTGCTACCAGATGGCACCACTTACTGGCTTGTCAGGCTCCAAGTGAAATGGAATATATTCAACGTACACACCTGTTCCACATATTAAAATGTGTATTAAAATGTTGTTTGAATGGAATTGGCTCCTCATTACATTGTACGTACAATGGATCAAATTATACACGAATTTATCAACAAATTATTAATAACGACAAGTATATAAAACACTCAAAACAGATCACTTGTGAGAATTAAGAATATTTATCATAGGAATCGAATACATCGTGTCAACTTAGCATTAGATCAATGTGAAATTGTTGGACGTTTCTCCATTTGTCTACACAGATTCTCCAACCATAGTTCTATCAGAACGTATTTCAGGAAATTTGATAGCTGGACCATTGCTCTTAGAACATATTCAATTTTCACTTTCCTTGCCCTATTACCATAGGTAAGGAAAGTACCTATTACTTTCCGAAAAAAATTAAGGTACTCCAATTTCTAAATTTCTATACGTTTCAAGGTCCCCTGAGTCCAAAAAAGTGGTTTTTGGGTATTGGTCTGTATGAGTGTATGTGCGTCTGTGTACACGATATCTCATTCCCCAATTAACGGAATGACTTGAAATTTGGAACGTAAGGCCCTTACAATATAAGGATCCGACACGAACAATTTCGATCAAATGCGATTCAAGATGGCGGCTAAAATGGCGAAAATGTTGTCAAAAACAGGGTTTTTCGCGATTTTCTCGAAAACGGCTCCAACTATTTTGATTAAAGTTATACCTGGAATAGTCATCGATAAGCTCAACTGCCACAAGTCCCATATCTGTAAAAATTTCAGGAGCTCCGCTCCATCTATGCAAAGTTTGATTCTAGATTCCCAATTATCAGGCTTCAGATACAATTTAAGCAAAAAATTTCGACTGGAAAAGATTCAGCATGAGAATCTCTACAACTAATGTTCAGTAACATTCTCACCTAAAATTAAAAATAAGCTCGAAATTCGAGAAAATGTGATTATCCAATTGTGAGTAAAATTGTTGATTCTATTAAATCATTCACTATGAAGAGATAGCACACCTCGTGTGTCTTCAGCGTTATTGCCCTGTCACCAGCTGGCTTAAATCTTTGAATAGTAGATTTGAGATGCGCGGGAGCACTAGCGTCAAGTGATCAATTTCCATAACGGCAAGGAAAGTTGTGTGAGTGCGCCACACCAGATTTTTTAGAATGAGTAGGCAATTGCGATCGATTGATGATGTTTGAAATTGACTTGATTCATGGAAAGTAGCTTAAAAACTGGTCAATTGAACATTCTAAATTTATCACAGGAAGAACTCATCATAGACTATCCCAATCACAGCAAATATGGAATCTCAGCAAGGACATGGAAATGAAAATTAATTGATCCATCTAGTCATGTACAATTATTACATTTATATGAGAAGGCAAAATTGGTTTGAACTGTCCCTTTTCGAATTTATAGTACAGTCCCAATCAAATTCTAGGTTGAGCTACAATTACCCATTAAAATATCAATTTACACTTGAAAAAACAAAAAAATCTTCAATTTAGAATAGATATAACAGATAACTAAATTTCACAGAATTAAAAACAATTTTTCAAAAGACCTGAATTTTGAATAAAACTGGAAAACTTCTCGCACTATTAATATACAGCGGATACTGCAATCATTATGTATACGTTAGGCATCCATAATCAAATCTACAATCCATATCTATTGGTTATAGGAATTGTTCTTGGAAACACTTACTGGATATAATATCAACGTAATTGGGTGGTACCGTACCCCAATAACTGAGCCCTTCACTATTATCAGTGTTGTTTACAAACAAGTTTGATTTGCTGCCAAACCAATTTCTGTTTAATTTTGTCGTGTTTTGCTATCCATACCTCATGACCTTTCCCCAAAATACATGTGCATTGCTATTGATAATCCATTCATAAACACGGTGATTAGTGGAGTTTTAACAGAGTCCACTCATTCATGAATAACAACCACTTTGTCATGTGATTGACATTAATCCGTGCCTGCCCCTGTTATTATAAGCTTGTTGTTTCTAGTTTCGTATTATCCACTGTTCGTGGTTCAAAATAACGGATGACTAACAATCAAAGCGGCCACAAAATTACAAACGGCGTATTAGGCTGGTTGATCGAAATCAGTCATGCATGCTTGCATTCGAGCATCGGCGCTTCACGGACAGGACTAACCTGATTGAAAACATACAGTACTTCTCTCACTGTACCGGTTCTACCTCCATTGTCCCTTTGAAAACATACCGTTTCAGATTTCAACCAAATCCTCCTTTTCAATAATGCGAAATGGCTCTGTGGCTGGTACGAGGAGAGCTTATTCGCAGGAAAGCGTGATCAATCTATTGGTGAATAGATCTATGAGTAGACTGTGCAGAGAATAGAATTTATAATTGATCTTTTTAGCAGAACTGATTGATAGTTGTATTGTACAACTGCGCAACAAATTATTGTTCTTGAGTTAAAGGTATTTCGTTGAAACATCATAGTAATGACAAGTTGAATTTGAAATTAATCGCTTATATATAAAAGATGACTTGCTTGATATTCGATTTCCCAAATTCAAATGAGATACTCTAAAAATATATGCAATCAAATGAAGTTTTATCCAATGAAAACAAATTACAACACGTAGTATCGAAGATCATTGAATAGAATACTGTCTGCATGAGAAAATTATTTCATGCAAACAGGAAAGAAATATATTCAGAACTCAAATAATATAATAGATCTACTCTACCTACTCCACAAAATAAGAAAAGAATCACCAACCAAGAATAATAATATGGAAAATGACCAAAAATTCATCATACTCACATACCACAACAAAAAATCACAAAAAGTAGCATCATCTTTCAAAAAACTCAAATACAAAAATTACCTTTAAAACAACAAATTCACTGAAAAATCATTTCCAAAATTACCAAACAAACAAACAGAGATTTGAACAACCAGGCATCTACAAATTGAAATGTAATGATTGTGATAAACTGTATATTGGACAAACTGTACGTGACTTTCAAACAAGATATAAAGAGCACATCAGTGCCATTAATAAACAACATAGCCACTTAAACTTTGCAGACCATATTATTATATCAACAGACCACACATACACTGACATAGCCACCAATCTTGAAATCCTCCATATCTCACAAAAAAGCAGAAAATTCAATGTATTGGAACAATACGAAATTTACAACCACACAAAACAGTTTCCCAACAGTCTCCTAAATGATCAAATAAATTTCTCTTCCCACACACTCTTTGACAAAATAGTCCACAGTTCAAAATTACCGCCTCACTAAGTATCCACCAACCCCCACCACAACCTATTCCTCCACCGTCATCCCTTACCACACATAACCTTGACATCTGAGTAAATTCCCACAGTCTGATGATGACCAACAACAGGTCGAAACGATCGTCACCACCAAAGTAAGTGCATTTTCACTCCAAAAGTGTTTTTTAAAATTCAAGTTTAATAAAATAAATGCTTGAAAAGTAAACTTAGAATGACTAACTTGACATTGAAGTATTCAAAACCTCCTCATGGCTTACATATTGGAGTATCCTTTTCAATTCAGGAATTTAATTTGAGTTTAGAAGAGGCTGGTTTTATGGTTCTTTGAGGATTTAGAAGGATTGATTTGTGATTAATCGAAAATGTTTCCATAAGTAAGTAGGGATTGGTAAGAGATTTACTTGAGTACTTGGGGTCTTGATTAACTTTCCAGTTATTGTCGTTTCTACCGTCATCAAAGCCAGGAAGGTTCAAATGATTAGCGCTTAAAATCCGATTAAGTAGGTATCATGAGAGTATCATCGAATTGATTAATCTGGGAAGCAGATCTTGTTTCGCGGTCGTCTCGGGAGCTTTTCGAGTTCAAGCTGTACGAATTGTTGAAGATTGTCGAATACTTTAGAGTCGAGGAAGATAACGTTATCAACGTTGCGCCAGGGTAGAAAAGACAATGGATAGAAGTTCTAAGTAGACAGTGAGCTTTCCTTTCCTCTGGGATTTCACTTCGTAAGTAGAGGAAAAAGTAAATGTCCCTTGAAGTTCAGTGTAGCTTGGATGATAATCTTCATGAATAGAAGGAGTGAAAGAGAGGAAGAATGGGGTAGGGGAAGAAGTGAGAGAGAGGAACAATATTGGAGCGGCAATGACTTACCCTTGAAAGAAGAGGAATAATTTTTGGCAGCTTTAAAGCTCCAGGAAAAACTCCGGAGCCAGGGCAGTGCGTAAATTATGGGATCATATTGCGATCTCAGCGTCTTCAAGCCTGAATCTTGAAAAATAACCGAATTCATTACCTTCTTATTAAAGTTCGCTGATCCTTTGAGAATAGTGCTATACTATGAGTTTCAGAGGATAAGAAAGTGATATAGCCTACTGTAATAATATTACATATTATGACAAGATGACAAGAGCGTTTCAATGGAGGGAAGATAATCATATTATATTATTTTTTCAATCACTTTCATCGATAAAAATTAAAATATTCGAATAAGTATGCTATGTAGCGTACCTGCATATTCGAAAAATTCAAAGTACAAACACTGATTGGCCCTTATCATGGAAATTCATGAGTAGTTGAGGAGAAGGCGCCTGTTTGTTTTCCCAAATCATAAAGATGATTCCCAAATGGATGAATGAATATTAATAAAGTTACAAACATCATTACTGTTCCATTAACACCAAGTATCAGGAAAAATTTTCAGTGGAAGAATATAGTAAAATCAGAATCACCTCATTGTTGAATGACAATTATAAAATCATACTGACCATACAATATTCATATGGGTATAATTATATCTAATAGCAATGGGATATACAGAGTGAATCAGAATAACGGGAACTTTTAGAAACGCCATAAAACATTAGTGGGAAGGGCAAAAATGATTTTATCCAAACCTATGTAAAACTCAAGACTTGCCATTTGAGAATTATCAATAACATCTATCACTTTTTGATAATGACTTCTTCAAGATGGCTTCCTCCTGCACGAATACACTCTTGAAATCTGTGTTGAGATTCCCACACGATTGCTGCAGCATTCAGCTGGGATATTGTTAATTTCATTTTGGATTGTCTGTTATGATTCAACCACAGTTATTGGTCAAGTTGTGAAAACTTGTGATTTGAAATAGCTCCACAAACAGGAAATCGCAGGTGGACAGATCATGGGACCAGGAAACGTAGATGTAGGAGCGATCAATGAGGAATCGTCAGCACAGATTTCAAGAGTGTATTCGTTCAAAAGGAGGCCGTCTTAAAGATGTGATTGTCATGAAGTAGATGTTATTATTATTTCTCAAATGGCAGGTCTTGAACTTTACATTAGTTTGAATAAAATAATTTTTCCCCTTCCCATTAATGTTTCATGGCGTTTTTAAAAGTTCCCGTTATTCTGTGTCACCCTGTATATTCTCAGAATGTAACTATAACATTGTAAAATAATATCATGGAGTCTTTGATCGAAAAATTTGATCAAAAACATGTGAAAAAAATTTACAACACCACAATTTAACAACGCTTGTCTATTAAAACTCGATGGGCTGAACTTGTCTATTATTATTATTATTATTATTATTATTAGCGTATGGCTTTGAATGGTGGGGAGACCCAAGGGTAGTTCCACCTCGCCGTATATAGTCCAAAGTTCCCTAATGGGAAACCGGACACTAATGTTATAGTGAGCACAATACTTTAAATTTACACTTTTCACTTCGGAATAAAGTTCTTTTTGATGTTAAAAAGTCCAAACATATACAAAACTGAAACAAAACACAAAACCACTAAGCCAAATTTAGAAAATATTAAATTTAGACGATAAATTTAGAGCCAAAAATTTATAACACTTGTCTATTAATTGTTTCTTTCAGTAGAGAACGCTTGTCCACAAAAACTTGATGGTGATGTAAGATAAGAATCGGATCATTCATTGTACACATGAAATTCTAACCCTATTTTGGACTGTGTCATCACCTATAAATTTGTTAGAAAAATAACACAAGGGTGACCTTATTATTTTATCTACCAATGTTATATATAAACATAAGTTTCATTTGTAACGTAAATAAATGAATGAGTTTCCTTTAAGAGTGTGATGACGAATATCATAGAACCCATGAGAGTTGATAACTTTCAACTGGAGGCAATGGAATTTTCGGCTATTGAGTGCTATTGCCACATCAGTTCTTGGACGAGTATTGTATCATTGTATGGCATTGTGTGGTGTCCCGTTTATAAAGATGTGAAGCTGTAAAAGGACTTGAGAAGTGAAGAAAGAGCTGCGCCCAAACAAGGTTGTGCTGTCGAAAACTTATTGTCAGATAGTGGAGAGTGAGAGGGACGGAGAGAGAGTGATCGAAAGCGAGGGAAAAAATGGGACTGACGCGGACCGGAATAAGATATGAAGGGGTGAAATGCCTTTCCACGATATCAACTGGGAGCGGTGGACCGTATATAATAACAAATGGGAAATGGGAAAGAACAGCTCTGAGCACACTTCAAGCCCCTGGTATAACTCATTCGGCCAGCCCTGGGCCTCGAACCTCACTCAGCAACAACATTTTGTATTCGATCTCCAACCACCAACTAATGCTTATCTACCCAACTCACTATCTCAATGATCTATGGAACTATGCAATTGTCTTGTGATACAAAAACATATCTCCACTCTCTCGATTAGGGCCACTTGTATTTACATAAAAAAATGTTGAAAAGGCTACTATAATATATTCGGAATATGAATTACAGACTGTTGCATATTCCAGATTGATAGATTAGATTGCATATTGAAATAGCTCAAAAATTCATAATTTCATTCAAAGTTCAAACTTTTTGAATAGTTTATTAAGTTACTGTTCTAGATTTTGTTGATTTCAAACTATTGTAGTATCTATTTGATCAAAATTTCCTAGTTTATCTGAGTTATGAAGAGTGTATATTGTATTTTGAAAAGTGAAATGAGATAACCTACATTTTGCTTTGTACAGTAGAGTATAAATTCGAAATAGGACTGTTTTGGGCGGGAGCCTCTTGTGCCTTTCCTCATGTTAATTATTTGTACACAATGATGTTATGTGTACTTATTATTTGATGTTATTATTTTATTTTAATGATGTAATGTGCTTTTTTGGCGAAATAAATTCAATTCAAATTCAATGTGATAAATGAATAAATAAATAAATAAATACTCGAGAAGTGATTGATCTCGAATTGAGCGACACTGCAGCATCTACGAAGTTTCAAGAACATGACTGGACTACATCCTTTCCGAGAACAAATAAACTTACAGAGAGCTTGACACTGATGCTTCAATGGTGCTTCACCTATCTTATGTTGTGTGGAATAATTTTTGTTAAATTGTTAAATTATTTCGACTTCACGCTGGTCAAATGGTTCCTGAAGGCAAGGACTGAGCTCATCCTGCTGAACAAGTACTCCTTCGATCGTGATGTCAAGACTTGTTCCCTCTGCAATTTGAAGGAAGACGATGATGTGTTCCACTTCATCGCCAGATGCCCTGTTCTCGCTGAGATCCGGACGAGACATCTGCGGAAGAGTATCCTGTCTGAAGGGGAGTTGCGGGCACACCTGAATGGACAGGACTGGCAGGCGGTGAGCCGGTACTGCAGGGAGGCATGGCAGTACACATTCTTTCTACTCCAGCAGTTCAATTTTTGTTCAAGTTATTGTCATTAAACTTTTTACATTCCTTTAGAATCGGAACATATAAATACCATCTACTCATCCAGACGGCACTTTGCCATGGAGAAAAAATGCCGACGATAAAATGTTATAATAATTGATTTCTTTTGTAATGCAATTATTCTGAAATTGAATAAAGGCCAATTTATTATTATTAGAAGAAGAATTTTTATTTGTATCCCAAAAGTGGAACAATCACATTATTATTATTATTAGATGATTTGATGATTATTATTATTAATAATGTATATTTTGTAGAAGAATTTTCTGGAATTTTCATTTGTATCCTAGAAGTGGAGAATTACATTATTATTCGATTAATTATTGTTGGAAAATTCTAAGAAAAGTTTTCTAATGGGAAGTTTTCATCATTTATCATATCGATAGCATTGTAGAGTTTGAAACACTAGCGAATTTGAGGAGAATATCCCTTTGTTGGATAATAGGGTCCTATATCCAAGGGTTCCTCCATGAAAGGGCTTCAAACAGCATAAACATCCAAAGTTGATCATACCAACATAGAGAAATAGAGACATAGAGTACCCTTCATATCAAAAGAAAGTAAGAATATCAAGTAGGAGTGGAAACCATGAGTATCCTCTCTCCTACTACGAGTCAAAATTGTTTCATCAATTTTCAAATCCCATTCAACTCTTATCGGTAATGATGTAATGAATATTGAGATTATAAATTGTTGTAATAAATGTTTGCTTTTCCAATAATTGGTGCTTTTTCAGTTCTAGATTTAGGGCCGGTTCCTGAGCTCGGGATTTAGCTAAGTTCTAGACTTTAAACAGCTGGAGTCAGAAAATTGGCTTTCCGAAACGGGGCGTAGTCGCAGTACACGTTTAAATCAAATTTCGGAAGACTATAAAATTGAACACATAATAGAATAAAGAGAATATAGTGTAACGTTTCTGCTATTTTGAATTATTTAGGAATCTTTCATTTCGTCAAGAAAAAATGTTCCCAATTATAGAAATGAGAGAATAAAGATTATCAAGGTACCTAGAATACATGAATTGTATACATGTATTTGTTTTCAATTTTATGACCACATAGGATCACTGTAGTCTTTGGTTAGTCCTCTTTCTTCGTTTATTCGCTTCAATTCTCTTTCTTCCCAGTACCTTTTCATTCTGTCAGATCTTTCTTTTCTCAATTAATCTGAACAAACCTGTTGCCTTCTCCTTATTGTTTTTATAGATAAGATCCTCTTTCTGTCCGTGATGGTTTCCCTATAGATTTTTGTGCGATTTTTGACATCGTCAATAGTTAAATTTAGTTCCGATATGTCTTTTTTTATTTCCACAAGCGAAGGAATTGTGGCTCTGTCTGTTTTCGCACTCATGAATTAAGTCTTCTTAACAATCGATTCGCTGGGGCTCTGAGAATATGTCCAAAGAAAGAAATTCTCTTTTTGCGCATTGCGTCAGTTATTGGTTCAATTTCTCTATAAATCTGTTCTCTTGGAAGGAGTCTGAACTGGTTGTCAACTACATGTTTTTTGTTTATGCAGGTTCTAAGAATCCGTCTTTCAACTCTTCTTATAGTTTCTTTAATTCCATTTCCATCAATATTGAAAAGTGCTTCACTGCAATACATTGCTTGTGATCTTAGAACTGCCTTGTAGTGTTTCAGTTTTGTATGAATGGAAAGACTTTTCTCTTATAAGTGTCCCTAGTAACATGCTGTCCCTTGGAAAGCTTTGAAATTCTGGCCTTCCATGAGGCCTTCTCACTAAGATTATATGTGATCGTCTCTCCTAGATATCTAAAACTGTCCACAATATCAATAAGACTTCCGTTAATATTAATTTTATTTATACACAAAGGATCAGTTATCATGAATTTCGCTTTTTCGTAAGAAATCTTCAGTCCGACTTTTCCTGCTATTTCTTCCAAAGATGTTATTTGTTGCCGTGCTTCTGCTACTCCATTTGCAAGGGAAACCAAATCATCTGCAAAACCCAAGCAGTTGAGTTTGATGTTGTCTTTATGATAGCCAATTTGTATGGTCTCAGGATTAATTTCTCTCCATTTCCTAATGATGAATTCTAGAGCACAGTTAAAGAGTATTGGAGAGAGTCCATCGCCCTGTCTCAAGCCGGTTTTTATCTCAAATGCCTCAGACAGTTCTCCTCTGAACTTTATTTTTGATTTTGTATACATGTATACTAAAGTATCTTCAATACTTGAAGATTATCATGAAAACTACGACAACGTCCCGTTTCGGAAAGCCGAATTTCTGACTCCAGCTGTTTAAAGTCTAGAACTTAGCTAAATCTCGAGCTCGGAAACCGGCCCTTAAAATTCAAAGTTCTACAATATCAATATTTCAAGTATTGGAGAATGGTGAAGTCACACTTATGAATCAACTATGACATTCCACCAATTCACTCACAATAGTATGGCTTTCTATTACAAGGACGGATTACTGTAGCCCGAATAGATGGCGGGCCTTTACCACTTGCAAGCCTTTCGGTCGAGTAAAAACACCGTTCGGTACCCAAGATAGAGTTTGGTTAGTGGCTTTTCATGCTTTCTATCGGTTGCCATAGTCATTAGTCGCTTGAAGCCTTTGTGGGGCCATCCGTCCGTATGTCCGAGCGTCGATTTGTCTACGTGAAAGGTCTGAGCCCTTTCGACTGCGAGAGATAGCCTTATCTACGCGAAAGCGACTCAAAGAAGGAGCGCAAACAGAGAAAGAGTGCCTCGAAGCAAGAAACACTGACTTGGGTGGCTGGGGGTTGGAGCGATTTGGTGGCTGGGGGTTGGAGCGATTTGGTGGCTGGGGGTTGGAGCGATTGAGTGACTGGGGGGTGGAGCGAATGACGTAATTGATGGCAATACGCGTAATGAGCCCGAATTGATCCTCCATGTTCAATAACTACACAACTCTTCTCATTGAGATCCATTTCTATCGACATTTTTGTTGAGAAATTTTATTCACTTATGATACTGGATTGTTCGATCCAGGTTATAGTGTAATTTCTGAGTAAGTTTGAAAGCATCTTAGTCCCTAACCGTAGGACCTAATCTCCCATCACAACGTGTGACCTTTTGGAGTTGAAGTGATTAAAGCTCCGCCCACACACATCGGTATTTTGCGTCCTTATAAATTCTATTAGATTAAACAGATAATGTTTGTCAAGCAAGTTCCGTTTAATCTGATAGAATTCATAAGGACAGTAAAATATTGTACAAACAAAAATCGATGTTTGTGTGCGTGGCTTTAGGTGGACGATTTCTATCTTCATTGTATGAGCTGTTAGTGAACAGTTATTTTTCGATTGAATCCAACCGTATTGGAACTTAATGTAATAATGTAATTATTGGTTCTTGCTAATGATTCAAATTCTTCAGTAGTAGTACAATTCTGCTCGTGGTAGATGCGAGGAATGATAACAAAATTTACTTTCAGTACAAAATAAGAACCAAAATGTATGACATTTATGTAATGACACCTTTAAGTGGGAGAACACTGTCTAGCTATGCCAATGGCAGGCGCTCATGCCCTTGACCAATAGCAGTACTCGCCTACTAGCATAAATTCTGCTGCTCTTGTATTTAGTTTTAGTTCATTAGAGATTGACAATGATGTAACTACCGAAACCGGTCTTTCTAAGTATCAATAAATCTGTGGTTTTTGACAATTTCTTAGTATTTTTATTTAATATGAATAATTACTATAATATCAACTTCTCAACTACTCAAAAAGATCGGGAATAGTTATTTGTGCAACTAGTGCGCAAAGTGACAGTTTGTTGCACCGAATGAACAGTTTACGCATGAGCCGTAGGCGAGTGCGGAATAATGGTTTCCTGAGTGCAGCAAACAAACTTTATGCACGTATTTCACATTAAATTTTTCCTACAGTTATCATTGAATATGAAAAGTGGGTAATTATGGGTAAAATTCCCTGAAATCCATCAAATGTTTTTCTGTGTAATTTTATTATTAATAAAAACCTTAATTTATTCAAAATTGAATAATAATAATTAATGAAGGCACATAATGACAAGGCAACGCCGTTCTCCACTGCCATATTATAACTTGGACCACAGTCAGTGTTACCAACTTAATTTTGATTTTCCTGCACTAGTGCTCCATATAACCTACCAAGTATTTTGCGTTGTCATGCTGCAAATCTGGAGTACGCAAAGTAATACTTTGCGCACTAGAGCGGAAAAGTGATTCTTTGCGGCCTGCAATCAGTGCAGAAATGGTCACTTTTCAAAGTATCTGTAGGAAAATATATTTGAATACTCTGTTCCAATGCATGTACTCATGTTCACATTCTTCAAACCAATTAATTCTGGTGAAGCACTAGTAAAATGATATAAAATACGCAAATTCAACCCTCTTCAACTTTTTTAAGATTTGTTTTTCTTCTATAGTAGTATAATTCTCCTAGTTATTGGCTTCGAGAGGAAACTGATCCAATTATCCACATTGAGAGTTGTTCATTTACAACTGCATTTAACTGTTCTCTTTTATATTTCATATATAATATTAATTTTATCTCATTTATCAGCTCATTGATCATCAACGAAATTTAAAAACAAATGTAGTATTTATTATTATTATTTATTGTATTGTATTGATCATAAAAGACAGAAAACTCCAGACTGTACGATTCGTGAAAGAGAGTTTTATGAAAAATTGTTATACTGTCCTGGGATTTCGGCCGCAATCACTCGGTTGGTCAATGAAGGTTGGAATCCAAACAAAAGAGGCTATTATTCAGCGCGAGGCTTCAGTTGCGTGCACAAGTTAACAATGGTGATGTTCTCGCATGAACTGCAATCTCAGACGAAAATCATTCTGCTTGTTGAGCTCTATTGGCACTGATTTATCGACAGACTAGACAGTGGTGTCCAACATTTCCATTGTATTGTGCTCATACTTTGAGTTTCCTCATCTACCTTCTCATCAAGTCGATGATTCTCAGTAATGTTCATCAAGCTTCCTCAATCATACTAGAATTAATGTTCAGAGCTCACAAGTTTCAAACTCACTAAGCGAGTAATAAATAAGTCGCTACAATCTTATGAAGTCGAAAATTCTCAGTAGTGTTCATCAAGCTTCCTCAATCACACCAAAATGAATTTTTATAGCTCACTTCAACAAGTTTCAAACTCACCAAGCGAGTGGAACATAAGTCTCAATGGAATCTATTTTCAATTTAACAAACTTGATAGATTTTCCACAATCATGATGAGATGATTTCTATTGATCTCTACAGTTTCAATTAGCCCAAAAGCATACCGAAGAGGTGAAAAAACAAAAGAAGAAGTGAGAGATTGAAATTTAGATTTTGAAATCTTCAACAGTTTCAACAGCATTCAACACACTATTTCAAATTAATCTCGTATATTCGCACGATCATTCCCACATCAGATTATCCAATTTTTCGATCTATATTGAGGGAAATGTTGTGAACCAAAAATTAACATTTAGTAATAAATAATATTGTGGAGAATTTCAAATGTTTCTGTCCCAATTTGAAGTAGGCCTTATTAACATTATTTGGTTTTGTTGTGTTGACTGTAATTACAATTTATTTTCTCTGCCCAAACAGGTTTTTGTAACCTTTGGGATTATTCCCATTAATAGTGGTTTTTTGTAATGTTTTTTAGGGTATGATTGTGATTTTTAAATTATTTTGTAATTATTGTAATTTCATGCTCTGTATATACTGTAGAAATAGAAAAAAAATCGATTTTGATCTGATTTGATTTGATTCCAATTCACTCCTCACATTCATTGATTTATATGGATATCAGTATGGGTGACATTCATATCATCCTGCATTTCAGTTTATCCTGAATTCCATAGTCTCGTTTTTTGTGTTAATCATTAGAAGAAAAATCAACTCGATCCGATGATTGGTTCCTGAGATATCGCTTTTGTAGTAATAATCTGTTTTTTCCAACTTCGAAGGGTGGTGGGAGGGGAAGCAAGAAGGGGAACTTTGGGGACTTTTTTGTACAAACTTCTCTTATAACAATATAACATTGGGTAAAGTTTCAGCTTTTCACTAATTAGTTTCGACACAAAACCTTTATTGACTGGGCTTTATCGAGAATTATCGAAACATTTAGAATAAGACTAGCTTATTGTCATTCAAAAGCCAACCCACCCTCTGACCTTTGAAGCATCTTCTTCTTCCTTCAACAGTGAAGGCATCATTGCCTGTTCCGATTCTCTTCGCCTCTGTTCCTTTAGAAATATTTTAACAAAACCTATTGGGTTATGTTCATCTGTTTTTATAGGTGGGATGAACTGAAATCCAGAAGAACTGAGAACATCTCAGCAGTTTCCATTCATGTATGGAAATATTTGAATATAATATTAATATAGACCTATTGTTGTTGTTCGACGTCGATCAATTATTCTTATCACGTGACGGGAAGAAAAAAATGTTCGAGATACGAAAAAGAGGAAATTGGAAAAGGTTTTACAGTAGTAGGCTATTGCTGAGTCAATGAACTGTTCTTTAGAAAGATGAAGAGGTCACAGTGGACTCCATCATTGGGAAATATGAGAAATTGCAGCGTCTTTTCAAATCTCCACAAGTATTTTACATCTCATTATCTTTTTTTGGCGACTCTGTTTTCATCTAGGTCTTTCGCCTTTCATGAGAGCCAATAAACTTCGGCTTACCGTTTACGGTGAAAGGGATGAAGACGTTTCTCTCTAAAATGATGATAAAGGGCTGAAGAAAAAGATTCAACTGGCTCAACAAATAAGGGAGGCAGCAGCTTCTTTCCGTCTCCTGTGTCGCTTTTTAGGGAATATTTTCCTTGGTCTTTCGAAATTTCCTTTCATAATCTTCCTTAAAATTCAATTTCACGGGCTCCAAAGCAGGACACTCTTCTACAATGCAAACTTTATTAAGACAGGATAGAGAGAGAAGGAGGAAGAGACATAATGGCAGCCGATTTATAATACTTACTTGTGATAAACCAGGCTTGAGACGGATGGAAATCACTGTAAAAATGGACAAGTTCACTCATCAATTCCTTTTCTAGTATTATGAATATGAGCTTGATTCACTATTATTCTAAGAAAGAATAGATAAGTCATATTACAATCAATATCAACAATGTGAATCTAACATTTCAATTCCAATTCCTTCCCCAGTATTATGAGCTTTATTCAGTATTGTTCTAAGGAAACATTGATAAGACAGGGATTGAAATTGAGAGTTTATGGAATAATTAGAGAATATTCATAGTCTTAAGAAATTTATAAATTCATCATGTATCTGATATCTAAATATCTCATCACTCTCATCAATCAACAACCATTTTACGGAAATACTCATCTATCCACTTCCTGGTTATATCCATCTATCTATCTCATCTCATCTATCTCATCTCATCTATCTCATCTGTGTGCATGTGTAATAGAATACATGTGCATAATGCTAATTAAGTTATAATTTGTAATTTGATTTTTATCTTCTTTGTGTATTTTTAGTCTTGAGTTCATCTAAATCACACTTTATTTTGTATTTATTTTATACATATATTGGTTTGAATTTTAGCTCAAAATTTCTTTGTTATCATAGTTTTGAATCTCTATTCAAGATCCGTTTTTGTAAAAGTTTACTTTATATTAGTTATCAATTCGAAGTTTAGATTTTCAGTTCATTTTAAAAATTTTTATTTTTATCTTGATTTTGTTATTAATATTATTCATTTGTATGAAATGTGAAGGGTTGTGTGGCAGAGAGAACCTGGAGTCCTAACTCCGCCCTCGATAAAGGCAAGAAATCAATCAATCAATCTATCTATATACTTCAATAGGATTCTGTATAAAGTAAATGATTGTCTTTTGAGGTTATCGAGCTTCTTCAATGCAGGTGCATGGAAAATCTCTCGCATATCTATCCAAGTTGGTAAACATAAGTAAAATTTTTCATTAGAGGCAACGTTTGTGACGATTGAGTAACTCACTGCTAAGCATATTCTGGAAATTCAGATTTTCAAACAATTTTCACTTACTTAACTAATAGAACTCTTGAACAATATAGAATTAAGTGGCCAGTCAGCATTCAATTCTATGATTGAATCTGAATTTGGTGTAGTCACCATTTGATGCTGTCTTGCTATAGCAAAAATGACTTATTCACTTGAACTGTTTTTCACAAAGAAGTTCATCCGATTTGACGATTCTTGCATTGATTGCCTTATTTTAATATGACTTGCTCAAATTTATGCTGCAGATTTCTGAGGCTCGAAACTTCAGTGACTAGAGGAAACTATTACGAATCTCAATAATAAACTTTGAAAATAGCATCATCGATTACAGGAAGCAAATCTCAGAAAACCGAGTTCCCTATCAATATCTACACTGTGGAATCTTCCAGAAAAACTCTTCTTAGCTTAATCTTTGTTTTGGATTAGATGTTCGATGGATTTCCTTGATGATCCGCTGTCGTTTCCCTTGGACATAGTTTGATTGGTTGGAGTTTGAAACTTCCGAATGATTTGTATGAACATTGTCGACGCCTTGTTAAGTAGAAGTAAGTAGCTAAGAATAAGTGATAGCGATAAAAAAGAAGCTATTGCTGTTCTAAGATGTTGGAGCGTTGAAGCGAGAAAAGTAATTAAGAAAAAGGATGATGAATTAGAGTTTGCTCACTAATTAGCAGCCCAATTTGTCAATAAGCGGAGTCACCAAGTTTAAGAAGGAAACTCTTGTATGTACTGCTTGAGAAAGCCCCTTCCTATCTCACTCTCTGACAACCCTCTACTATCTCACGTGACAGGAAACTTACTTGAAGACAGCCAGAACTACGTGGTTCTATTTTCTTTCAAATTCTTTATTATTGGCGTAAGAAACAACTGACAGACCCTTTTTCTCATTTCATCTCTAGCCACCTTAGACAATATTTTTTCTAGGTAAATAAGTATCGAACTCCTAGAGAGAGTATGTTCTTTTGGACGTCTTTTGAATGCCTAACATTCAATCACTCAAATATACTCTATTCATAAACTCATAGTATGAACAATATAGTAGTTTATAAACTTACAGTATAAAGTTATTCAGTAATGGAGAACAACTTTTTGTAATGACTTGAGCTGTTGTCCAAATGCATAAATCATCTGCTGGTGATTGATCTTCATGTTGATCTAAGTAAGATATGAGAATAATGAGGAACTTCTAAGATTTTAGAAAATATATACTCGAACTAACTTGTTCTTGAATAATTCTTGAATCAACAGTAGGATTGGTATAAATATAGTGGAAGCTCATTTCAAGTTTAAAGGTGTAGTTTTTCACTAAAGCTCTAATATTTCTCTAAACAATCTAACTGTAAATTATCGAACTGTAAATTATCAAATAATGAATAATAATAGGAAATACTAGCGAGATTTTTGATATTGATTGTTATCTCATCAATTTTGTCATCATTGGAGAACCGAATTAAAAATAAAAGGAATCACGAATATTTTGGCTTCCTTCTCACACAAAACCTTTTTCTTCGATTTCTTATCTTATCAATCAATTTCAAGGTGATGGATGGATGTCCTGGTTGGAATTCAAAAGAACATCTTGATCGGTTGTACTGTAATGTGATACTTTACAGTGATCAATAAACAATAATTCAATACCTGATGCAATTTTATTCATTTCATAGAGATAGTAATCGTTAGGAACAGGTCTATTTATCTATTCATTTTCTGCTAATGGATAGCTGTGAATTCAGACATAGAAAGTATAGATATTTTATAAACCAAAATTATTAAATTCCACTCAAAGGCTCAAAATCTATATACTTGCCAAAGGATTCTACCTCCATATTTTTTGTATTGTTTATGAAAAAACAACAAAGAGTCTGGTTTGGAATTCTCATGATTGATTTTGTTAGAGCACTGCAACCCACAGCAATTGTTAATCCCTGTATGAATCTCTTGAGCACGGTGTCTTGTTCAGAAAAAAGTTTCTGCACAAAAAATATTTCTGCCTCACTGTTTTCTCGTTTCTATCCTCTCTGATAAAACCTCCAGTTCCGAGCTGATGTGAAAAAAGGTGTTCAATTTAGTCGTAAATCCATTCTCGAACTCGTGTTGAACTAAAAAAACTATTCCAACATTTGGAATAATAATTCCCTATGATATTGGTATAACCCTTTGCTATAGCTTGACTTAGTTTCCCATTGAATTATTTATGTACGATTTTGGTATTCTTTATTGTTTTTACCTCCAATATATATTTTAGTCATTTTTATCAGTTATAGGTTACCGTACGCGGATAATTAATATTAATTATTGATTATAATGTTATCAAACTCAATTTGTAGAAATAAAAAATTCTAAATAGAAATTGTCAAGCATTCTTCAATCAGAGCTTTTGTTTTGAGAGCTTTGAAATTGAAATTGTCTCAAGTTAATTAATTGTCTAAACAGATTACTTAATTATTGTACTGATTATTTTATCATCTCACTCGTATTATCTCTCATTTGATCATTTATTCTACCACAATTTGTGATAATCAATTATATGATATTTTCATTACCCTGATTAATTTGATGCCTCAATTGGTAGTGAAACAATAAAAAATGGCTCTGTCAAGACTGTCACGTTTAAAGCAGTATATAAAACAGATTGAATGGGAATTAATCTGCAAAATCAATATCGGTGGGTCGTCTCCAATAAGATGGGTGATGGCTGTTCCCACACTTGCCAATCTCGTCAGAACAGAAAGCTCTACAATTGGGTGATTCTCGATACGCCAACCCAGTCAGTCAATTGGGGGATCATTCTCTCCTGTCGTGTCGTTTCATGTCGTCGAGAAATCGGTAAGTGTGAAAACGGCAATTATTCTCTTAGATATAATGATTTGATTGGGGATCCTTCTTTAAATTAATGCCTCTGCATAGACACATTTTATGATAGTTGAGAAATCGGCAGTGTAAAAATAGCAGTTGTCTTGGATAATGATTTGATTTGAGATCCTTCTTTGAATAAATGTCTTGGGATGGACATATTTTCCAAATATATGTAACACACCCTTAATCACTAGTCAACCGCAGATCGTTGGAGCATAGCCTCCCAATATTCAATTTTGGTCCGCTTGCAGACATTGTGCTATCAATTTTGCACGGCGAGGTATTTTAATGGAATCTTATTTGGCTCACCTACACACCATTCTATCTCGTTCTGGACCAGTGAGTATGAGGAGAGGGAAATTAAAGAGAGAGAGTTTGTGGTCAATATGAATCCAATTAGCGATAAGTAATTTTCCAGATGTAATTTATGGCTTGGCGTCGACGTTCAATAGATCGGACGTCTCTGCGGAATCACTTCTCGCTCCATCTTACGGAGCACATGCGCACTCTTGCATCAAATTTCTCCAAAGTATTTGTTTGTCTTGATCAATTCATATTCCATACTTCAACTTTTGTATTTATTCAAGTGATAGGTTCACTTCTGATTTCATTCTCGTCAGTACTTGGAATCTTTCCAATTAGAGTGCTGATAATAATTAGTAATCAATAAAATTAACAAATTCTTGGAAATTCCCCAGTTTCTCGAAAACTTTAGTATTATACGAATTATTATATTTATAGTATTATTGATTACGTGAGTATTATACTTTCTCATACTACTTTTATTTATTAATTTACAATTCAAATGACACTAATGTGATAACATTGGTGGATAAAATAATAAGGTAGTTCTTGTGCTATTTTTCTTCCAAATTTATAGGTGACAAAGTCCAAGATAAGGTCAGAATTTCACATGTACAATTTTTATAAAATTTTTGTCCAGAAATAACATGAAAACTATAAATTTTGAAATCAAAATACTTTCATATTGAAATCATAAGCAGTTTAATTAAAAGTATTTTGTGTCGCTGAATAGGAGTCTGTTGAAAGTCTCCTCTCAAAAGATGTTGAATGTCATTCTCAGTTAATTTTTCGATAATAATAATTCCTTCCTCTTCATGGATATGGAATCTGCTCAAACAATACAGGATAATTAATTATTTCTATCTATTTATACATTGATACACAATATCATTCTCAATTATAAATGATTGGAAAAGAACAACAGGCTTGAAGCCCAAAACTGTTCCTTTCCCAAATTTAGATAGAAATTGTCCAGAAATATGTTATATTTACACTATATAATATTATATTTTTCGCTTTTTAAATGTGATTTTGTATTTGAAAAAAGTTTTCTTGATTCTGAACTTTATAAAATAGAAACTCATGAAGTGGAAGTGCAAATTTTTAGTGAGAAAACATGAAGTGTAAAACTTGAGTGTTGATAGGAAATGACATTGGATAATACGGCAAGGCAGAACATCCAAAGGATCTCTCTGCCGATAGAAGCCATATGAATAAATAATAAATCATATGATTACACTATTATATTATGATGAAGTTCTCCACAAACAGCATTACTCCAATACATGCATTATATCTTGAAGTTACCTTCTCCGCTCCACCATATTTGCACCCTAGAACGATGTCCTAAGATTCTGAAAATTTGAACAACACTGAGTGCTGGGTCTCGCAGGTTCACCTACTAAGGCTTATGATCGGATGAAGCCACTCTTGGAAGAATGCCCCAGTTCCTGGGAAGCTTGTAATGAACAGATAACTCTTATAGGGAATCATAGACACGAAAGGAGCAAGCGAAGACAATTGGATCGTTTCTGACTAAGCAAGGTACAAACGCCGTGGACAGAAAGCTTTCAGCGAGGCACAGTGTGAGTAGTATCTGTGGGAAACGGTTCTGGCTGATATTTGGCTTAAAGCGGGTAATTTATCAAATCGAGCTCTCGAGAATTCGATCCGTCAGGACCATCGACAACCCGTTTCCACCCACTTGCGAGAAATCTCATTTGCCCGGGCTGAGCACGTTCCAATTGCGGCTCTTTCCCGTCTTCGGCCGGCTGATGGCTCTATTCATGTCCAGTACTTAGTTCAAATGTAAAAATGTGACTGGGTATCAGGCGATTTCCACTAGGTTCAGATCTCCCTGAATCGAATGATATTCAAAATGTATTACTCATCATATTATAATGCTCTGTTATACATAATTATGATATGTGCACAGAAAAATATAATGATAATTTTAATATTGCTATATCTGGAGATTTCTATCAAATTCTATTCCAAGTGCTTGTTAGCTTTTATAATGCTATTTCACTGAATGATAGCCAAACTATTTTTCTGTATTTTCCAATGTTAGTTTTAAATGATATTATAATGTTAACAAGGTTTTGTTATGATCGTGTTTTGATGAAATGTTCTGTTAATCAATGATTTATAAAGTATTTGATTAGAATAGAAACTCCTATTTGTATGTGTACTTGCTCAAGAACAAATAATAAAAGTATTTGAACTGAATAGTATGATAATACTAATGTAACAAAATAATATCATCTCTGTTATACATTATTATGTTCTGTTAACAGTTCACATTTTAAAATGAAGCATCAACTTCGAATTAGTTGGATTAAGACGCTATTCTATGGAAAATCCTCCCACTTTCAAATGTGGACATACCTGAGAAAGTATTTTGATAAAGCAACTTGATTGTTCAATTATAGAAAGTAACTAATATCCTTGTGATAATTTCAAATTATACACGACTAGTAGAGTAGAGTTCCCAGATTCAAATTCAAATTCAAACTAAATGAGTTAATCCAACATGAAGAATATAACCTTCTCTTTATTTGAAAATACGTTCATATTAGTAGTTATGAAAATGAGATTGATTGATTGATAATCAAAGTATTATAACTCAAGTCACATTTTGGAATGATAAATCTTGTAATAATGCGTTACTGAATGATGAATTTTGGTCTAGTCTGTAATTCATCATTCGGAATCGCTGATGCATGAGTTGGAAGCTGCTTACAGAGATATCAATGAGACTTCGGCAAAGACCAAATCTCTGTTGAAATATGACACCGCAATACCAACAGAAATAATGTACGGTACAAAATGATATAGATACGCGGCATTTTGTCGTAACGCTCTATCTGTTTTCAATACGATATTTATGAATACGCACAAGAACTGAAAATAAGTCTGTTCTTTTTTCAACAAGATATATTGTAGGGGAATCTGGCGGTAGGTGGGAGTCGTTGCTTGCCGCAACAAATCCATTCTGAATAATATATTATAACGTGCGATATTCAGCAGGCAGCGAATCGACAAAAAAGATTAAGATGGCAGAAAGCGAAAGCGAAAGCTTTCTTGAACGCGATCGAAGGAGATAGAACACCATTGTGCCAGAGATTAGTTGGAGAAAGAGAAAAGAGAAAAGAGAAAGAGAGAGACTTGAAAAGAGAGTGATGGTGGTCTTGCACGAAGAAATTTTTACCTTCTATTGCATTTCCACTTGGCGAATTTCTAGGGCCGATTGCATGAAAGAAACCGTCGAATTGATTCTGTGCTTGAAAATAGATTTTCTCAAGTTTTGTAATTTCAGCACACCGATACATTCACCATTCATGAAATTCAATTGAAACATTCCATGTGATCCTTCATTTTGTGAGTTGTATGCAGTATTATTGGAATGCCAAGACGTCTTATGATGAATGAGTTTAAATCATGTAATAGGAGATGAAAAAATGGGGATTTACAGAATTATTATTCAAGAAGAGGAAATAATGTTCAGGTTTCTTTCATTGTTTTGAATGAAAATATGAAATATTTTCATCGTTTTCACTTGACTCACTTGAATCATACCATGTAAACTACCCTTATATCCCTAGTTCATGAACCGATTTTGCAGAACATTGAGAAAATATTCAAATTTGAATTGAAATCTATTAAACTCCTTGCTTTCATGTAACAGATAGGAATTCTGAATTAGTATTGAGAATTGGATTAGGAATTAGACATTTTCTTGGATGTTGTTACTTGTGTTTTGATATTATATTAATGCTTGAAAATGAATTCAATATTCAACAAGATTATGTTTTCAATAATAGACTTCTTCTATCACCGTTGAGCATTTTTTTTTTAGTAAATCATCAAACTGGTAGTTCGTGATTGAGAATGGAAAAATTTTATCATTTCTGAACATTCGAGTACACTTCTCTCCAAGTATATAGTAAAATCATTCCCTGGAAAAATGAAAGAAAATAATATTTTCATGTTCTCTGATCTAGACTTTTCTATGAAAGCAGGAAGTGTGAGTTGAAAGTATGATGTTTCAATTTCAACTATTCCCCAAATGCGGCTTTCTGATGCTAGTGAATCATTTTTCCAGCGACAATCAAGAGAATACCATGATAAATGAAAAAAGTCATAAGGTTTTATGATCTAGAACAATATTTCCTGATTCATATCTAGCAACTGCAAGTTTTCGCTTACTATTTAATGCTGGATTTTTATACGAGCTAGATAATAAAGATTTAACTTTTCATAGCTCATGCCGCTTTATCACTCACTTTTATTGCAAATTGAGTTTATCCTTTGAGAATCATCCATTTAGAAAAAGAACATAGAATCGTTTGTGATGATGTTGAGTGGTTGTTTCGCCTGCAAATGTTGTTCTTGATTTAGTTGTTAAGCTGCTGGTTATTACAGTGTTAATGGACAATATTTTTGTTCTACTCGAGAATTTCACCACTTCTCCATCTTCCTTCATAGTCTAGAATTAACAGCTCGAATGAGTCTTATGGAAGAAATAGGCAAACTACTGACATCTTCTGTACAACTCATATTTTTAGGATTGAATTGGAGGTTCATAGATTCTCTTCAAGCTTCAATAATGATGTAATGATGAAAATGGTACAGGCTGTATGATAAATGAATGAATGAATGATTGAATGAATGAATGCACATAGAAAATGTAGCACTTGTTGTGACGTGGATAATCTTGATGAGAACGATCTACAGTTCCCCAAACCACCATAATGTGATTTTGAAAGCCAAAAAGTTTGCTAGTTTAAAGCTTTCTCGAACATTATTTCTCAAAGTCTAACGAGAGCATGTCACTTATTTTCCGAAGTGTAATCATACAGTAACTACGATTAAAACCTCATTTATAATGATTAGAATTATAGAAAAACTATATGATTTTTCTTCATATATGTCGTAATTAGGCTATCGCCGATTAGAGACTCACTTTTCAGTTCATTCAATCAGGTGGAAATTTAAATGAAAAATAAGGACGATATCTCACGTGAAACAAATTTAGGGAATAAAGCTTAATCATTCCTGCAAATATCCCTACAAGATCTTCGATAATGAGTGGGAATCAATAATTAGCAAGCAGCAGGGAATAATCGACTCGCTCAGGAAGGATTTAGACTCTGTGCTTTCTAGACTCAACGCGGCCGAGCAGCGCCTGGATGAGCAGGAACAATGCACCTGGAACAATACTTTTGAACTTGATGTGCAGGAACAATACTCAAGAAGGGGCTGTCTGGAAATTCACGGCATTCCTGAAAAAGCGCAGGAGGATGTACTGCAGACTGTAGCTGAGGTGGGGCAGGCGGTGGGCTTCGAGCTGACTCCATCAATGGTGTCCGGCTGTCACCGACTGGTGACGAGGAGGCGAGGGGGGGACAGGCTGCGACGCCGCCTCCGCCGGCCGCTATCATCGTGCGCTTTGTGCGTCGCCCTGACGCCGACGAATTCATGGAGAAGAGGAGGCAGTTCGGGGTGCTCAGGAGGCATCAGGTGCAGGGCCTTCAGGGTCAGGGTCCAATCTACATCAATAGGAGTCTAACAGCTGCGAGAAGAAAACTCCTTGGCACAGCTCGGCAGCTCAAGAAAAAAGGCCTGATCAAGGACGCGTGGGTTGACAGAGTGGGACGGATTCGTATTCGCAAGGACGAGAAGGGAGCCCCTATTATTGTGAATTGTGCTAAGGATTTGGACTTTCCACCAATGTAGATAAATATTTTTCTTGATGACTTTTACATAAGGAGCCTTCACATTTAACGTAATTAATATTTATCATTGCTATACTATTTTTCTGATAATTAGATTATAAAAATCAACATGCCATAATTCAGTTGATAAGTTAATAGTATCAATGAATTAATAATTGTGATGGATTGATAGATTACTAAGTTACTGGTTAGATTCATACGACACCACTGTAAAATTTTATTTCTTTGGCCTACTTTTTCAATTTGTATAATTGTTACTTGAATTTTGACAGCATTATTAACGCTTTCTTGCAGTAGCATAAATATTTTTATTTTTGTAATTTTTGACCGTCAAGTTTATCTATTGTAGATCTTGTGCCTATGGCTCACAATCGTTCAATGTGTAATAATCTGTAATTGATTGTGATAGCCTACTTACATTCAATTCCTTTATCTAATAAATCGTATAATCGTCAATAATAATTTTAGGTAGCCTATAATGAATTTTTATCTGATTAATATGAACCAATATTATCTGACAGTTCATTTCTACTGATGAAATAGTTGGGTTCTAAGCTAATTGAGGTGAATAAAGTGATATTTTGATGAGAGGGAATCTTGTGCTTGGAGTATCTTTCGATAATGATTTATCATTCGTTGTTTTAGTTCTTACCTTATCTTGCATTATTGTGGTTGTGATAAAATTTATTGTTATTTTCCATCTTTGCAGTGGTGTCGATTAAGAGTGGAATATTATTTTCAAGTGTCTATTGTCATTTTTCACTGAGTACAGATATTTGTTGATATGATGATATTACTTTGAATTTGATCACAATTTATCACTGGTGGCATTGACAATTATTATTGTTAACTTATGTAGGAGTAACTGTGATGCTCTCTGTTTGACTCAAGATAATTGATAGGCCTACTGCTATTATGATTGTAGTTACGATTTGTTATCAGGGCTCTTATCACACTGGTCCTTTCAATGTCGTTAACAGTAACTTCAAGTGATTTTCTTTCTTTCTATTTGCGAAATTGATTCTCTCCCTATTAGTATTCTTTTTTTCTCAGAGGGAGGTGTGGTTTATAATTCCCCGCTTAGGGTTGGGAGGCTTGGGCTGTTTGTGGTCCGTGGTGCTATTTGAATAAATAAATAAGTTTAGTTAATTTTTTTTTTTTTTTATCTTTCTCAGTCTCTCTCTTGTTCTCCATCTTTCGTATTCTTCTTTCATCTTCACTTTCTACTCATCATACTATTCTTTTTCTCCCTCTCTCTCTCTCTCGCTCTTTCTCTCTCTCTTCATAGTTTCATAAATTATTCTGGATTTTAATATTCTTTATCAGAATGTAAGAGGACTTCGCTCCAAAATTCCATGTTTTTCCCGGGAGGTATTGAAGTGTGATGCTGACGCAATTATTCTCACTGAAACTTGGTTACATGATGGGATTCATAATGATGAATTATTTGATGAGCGTTATACTGTTTTTCGTAAGGATAGGCCGGGCAATCTAGGTTTGAGGGGAGGTGGGGTTCTGATTGCTGTACGTAGCTCATTGAATGCAACTTTATTGTCTGATTTATCGTCACCTAATTTTGAATCAATTTGGATCAAGATTTCATTAAATAATGCACAATATTACATAAATTCTGTTTACTTTAAACCATCGACTTCATTTGAAACCTACCTTCAATATTTTGAGTTGGTTGAATCTTTCAATGATATTTTTGATGGTAATGTGTTAATTGTTGGAGACTGGAATATCCCAGAGATCAATTGCTCCGATTTTGATTTCAGTGGCGGTTCTCGTCTGGCGGTCGCTTTGGGTCAGTTCATGGGAGTGCTTGGTTTGGAGTCTCGTAATGGGGTTTTGAATGGTAATGGTCGAACCTTGGATCTAGTTTTGAGCTCGTTTGATGTTGAGGTGGTGAGATCTGATGATTTTCTTGTGGCTGAGGATAGCCATCATCCAACTCTTTCTGTTTCTTTTCCAATAATTTGCGCTGGATCTGATCACCTTGATGAATTGTACAAACTGTACTATAATTTCAGGAGAGCTGATTTCTTTGGTCTTTATGAATCTTTAAGAGATGCTGATTGGTCTGGAGTTTATTTGTCCTCAGATGTCAATGGGGCAACCGAATCATTCTATCGACTCATTTATTCCTGTTTTGATTTATTTGTTCCAAGAGAGCTGTTACTAATGCAACTGGTAAGTATCCCCAATGGTTTACCAAGGATATAATTAGTGACATAAACCGAAAGAACAGATGTGCCAGGAGGAGAAGAGTCTCGGCTTATCATGATGAGGAGTTCCGGAGACTACGTTCAGGTTTGAAAAGAAAAATTTCCGCAGCCTATCATAACTATATAAATTCGGTTCAATTGAGCGTTAAGGGTGATATGAAAGGTTTCTGGACCTACATTAACAATAAACGTAAAATGAGACGTACTGAGAATGTGATGAAGTGGAATAATAGAGTTTTCATTGGCAATGACATTTCGGATGGTTTTGCTGAATACTTTTCATCTGTATTTAGCAAAAGTGACAGTAACACTGAAGCACGAGACAACCTGATCAATCACTCTCCTTTTCACATTGATGCAATCTCGTCAGATGATATTTATTTATCCATAAGAAGTCTCAAGGGGTAGGATCAGTTGGCCCTGATGGTATCCCACCTTATATTGTCAAGGGTTGCTGTGAATTGTTTTTGGAACCACTTAAATTCATTTTCAATTTAGCACTAAAGACATCTACGTTCCCAGATCTGTGGAAGCAGGCCAAAGTAATTCCAATTTTCAAAGCTGGTAGTAGACAAGCTATCAATAACTACAGGCCCATTTCTATAATAAACTGTTTTGCTAAAGTTTTTGAAAAATGTATTTATAAGAAAATCTTTGGTCATGTTAAACCATTACTGACTGAACATCAGCATGGGTTTTTGCCTGGGAGATCTACTGTCACCAATTTGTTGCATTTCCGAAGTGAGGTATCAGCCTATCTTGATAGGGGTTTGCGTGTTGATACTGTGTACACTGATTTTTCTAAAGCTTTTGACACTCTGAGCCACAGGTGTTGTGCAATAAATTGTCACTCTTTGGATTTTCCATTCCAAGTGTTGGGCTTATCTCCTCGTATCTGTCTGACCGAGTTCAATCTGTTTCTTTTGGTGGTAACCAGTCTAAATTCTATACTAGTTCGTCAGGCGTTCCGCAGGGTTCTAATCTGGGTCCTCTACTCTTCCTGCTATTCATAAATGATTTGCCTGGAGTCCTAAAGCATTCTTCTTGCCTTCTCTATGCCGATGATGTAAAAATCTACAAGGTGATTGAGTCGGAGGATGATTGTCGAATGCTTCAGAGTGATGTGGATGGCTTATTTTGCTGGTGCAGTGAAAACCAGCTGAAGATCAACATTGATAAATGCGCTACTGTAACTTTCACAAGGCAGAGAGACCCCCAGGTTCCTGTTTATACTATCAATAATCTAGTAGTCAAGCGTGTTGATCAATTTAAGGACCTTGGAGTGTATTTTGATTCTGAGCTTAAGTTTCATTTTCATTTGAGAAATTTATGCTCCAAGGCGTGCCAGCAAATAGGATTTATTCGCAGAACTTGCTCTCATTTCAATGAAATTTCAGTTCTTATTCTGTTGTACAACTCACTTGTTAAAAGTTTGCTCAATTATTGCTCCGAGGTGTGGCATCCTTATCTAGTTTCTCAGAGTGTGGAGATTGAGAAAATCCAGAATAAATTTTTAAGATTTTTGTACTTTAAACACTTCAATGCAGTTTGTCCTTTCAATTACCCAACTTCTGATCTGAGAGTAATGTTTCAAATGCAATCCCTTGGGGCATCGCGTAACTGCAGATTGCTTGTATTCCTGTATAATCTTTTAAATGGAAGGATTGATTCTTCTTACCTTCTTTCTTTGCTTAACATCTATGTCCCCCAAGTGGCTCGGCGTTCCAGTTTTAGGTTCCAGCTTCCTCAGTGCAGAACCAATAATCACTATAATTCTCCAGTTAATCGTATGATGTGTCTTTTTAATCTTTGTGGAGCTCATCTTGATCCATTTCATTTGTCAACTTTGCAGTTCAAGAAAGCTTGTGCAGCCCTATACCCACCATCTTTCCGCCGGTAATTCTATGTAGGTTATTATCTTTTTTTTTGAATCTTCTTTTCTCTTCACCCTGGTCTCCATAGTCATCATCATCATCTTCATTGTCAGAATCATCTCCAGCATCATCATCATCATCATCAGCATCTTCATCTCTCATAAAATTTATATAAATTTCCTCTTATTAGTAATGATTTTATCTAAATTCGTATTATATTATTCAGATTTTGATTATCATTTTATTATTTTTATTTTATTTTATTAGTTTTTAGTTTATTAATTAATTTTTTTTTTTTTTTTAGTTTATCACGCTTAGTTTTATAACTTTATTCAGTTTTGTAGTTTGCTTTTTTGTTATTTTTATTATTTTCAGGAGTATATTTTATTTATTGTGTTAAAATATATATTTTTAAGAAATTGATGTATTTTCTATTGTTTTGATTGGGGAGCAATTTTTGGGGCTTGCCCTGTATGCGCCCATATTGTAATTAAATAAATAAAATAAAATAAAATAATCATGATAAAGTACCAAGAATCTCACTATCTTATCATATATTACTATCAGAGTAGTTGAGAAGACTTACGACAGTAGCTCGTAACCTGAGATACACCTTGTCTTGCGCAGAGATCCTATTCGGTTAATGCGCATCTATCGCTATTGTCAGTTCACAAGTAGTGCTGTTGAGAAACTTGCACAGTCATCATCTTTGTTATTGTTATTACAGCAATAACAATGTAGCTGCACAGTTCAGCAGCAGCTTGCTGTGTATGGTGCGGATCATGAAGGGTTGTTAAATTTGATTACAGACACGTCAATGGCGGATATCATGTTCTTGATTCAATAGCCGAAGACAATACAGGTAATACCATTCTTGATCTATCCGTGAAGAAAATGAAACAAGATTCTGATGGAAATTCTCCACCTTGGATGGATATTGTACAGCTTTATACTTCAACGAAGGTATATTTCTGAACTTTGGTGGAATATTGCAACACTTCATACTACAACAACATATTGATAATTAGCTTTGAGATCGATTCTTCGGTTGTTAAATGAATCTGGCTGGTCAATATCTTGGTGTTGGAGATTCTGATGATGAATCAGAACAATAATTAAACCTCATTGAAATGATTAGAGCAGATAACACACTTGAAGATCGTGAGCTACACCTGAATTCAATATCTGAAATGAAAAGATAATGGAATTGACAATATCTTTTCATTTCACTTTAATATGGAGCCAAGTGTTAATTTTGATCCAATATCTTGATTTCCAATGTTAGTCTTATTATCTTAATCAACATTTTATAAAATAACATCATAGTACTTTTAAAACTTTTTTTGAAAAGTTTTAAATATAATGTTTTTAAATTTATCTGGTAATTATTTAGATAAATATAAGTAGCTCTGAATACATAGCCCACTCATATCAATCGACATATTCGTCATTGAATAAGTGGTTGACTTTTGATTCTCAGTTTGCAGTTTGCATCTGCAGTTCTTATTATACAACTTTACAAGATATTTTCAAAATAAAAAGATTGGGATATAATGAATAATCTAGCTACATAATCTTTTTTGTAGTTGTGGAGTTGATACTGTGTTAATTCTTTATATTGAATAAAAAGACTAAACAAATGTCAATACCACAGATTTTATCAAACGTAGAAAGACTGGTTTCGGTTGTTACACCATTTTCAATCTATGGTAAACAGAAACTAAATACAAAAGCAGAAGAATTTATACTAGTAGCCGAGTACTGCTATTGGTCAATGATATGAACGCCTGCTATTGGCCTAGCCTAGACACTCTCTTCCCACCTAACGGTGCATAGAATAAGTGGGAGATGAGTGTCTCGGCTACGCCAATGGCAGGCGTTCATGCCCTTGACCAATAGCAGTACTCGGCTACTAGTATAAATTCTGCTGCTTTTTTATTCAGTTTTAGTTTATCAGGAATTGATGATGGTGTAACAACCGAAATCGGACTTTCTATTTTTTAAAACATCGGTGGTATTGACAATTTTCTAGTCTTTATATTTGAAAGCTACATAATAATTTTATAGCTCGTGAGAATTGATGTACCCCTTGAACAATCAAATCTACACTATCCAATTGAAAAATCACATTTTCTAGTGTAATGTGTTTAATATCATGATAATTTTTGTTGATTTTTATGGTTGAATTGAAGTGATCTACATGATCCAACCATTTTAATTTCAATTATTTAATCTGTTTATTTAATAGATACATAATAATTCTATAGCTTGTTAGAATTGATATACTCCTTGAACAATCAAATCTCCACTATTCAATTGAAGAATCACATTTTTCAGTGTAATGTGTTTACTTTAATATCATGATCATTTTTTGTTGATTTTTATGATTCATTTGAAGTGGCCCACGTGGTCCAACAATTCAATTTCAATTGATTTATATTTTTATTCAATAGATACATAATAATTCTATAGCTCGTAACACGGATACTAGAATACCAGTGTATTGATATACCCCTTGAGCAATCAAATCTACCCCATTCAATTGAAATATCATATTTCCCAGGGAAATGTGTGAAATATTGTGTTAATTTTCTTATTTCTATGGTTAAATTGAAGTGGTCTACATGATTCAATATTTCAAATTTGAAAATAACCAAAGATGTGATGACACAATAGATGAAATATATGATTCCAGGAAAACTATATTCAGGGAGAAGTTTAAATATTTCCAGGAACACTATTATTGTTTGTCTTTGTTCGGAACAAGGTAGGTAGTACTCGAATCCACTTTTGTTTAACAGTACAAACCGATGATGACGTTTTCAATGTGGATTGTTATTATTCTAACAAGAGATCATTAGAAATAACCACGTGAAACAATAGTTAATTACATGAGCTTTTTTTATCCATTGCTACTCCAGTATGACCAGAGAGAAAAATGCGAGCCAGTCTGTAATTAATCTTCATCCATCGCAGGACTGTGTTATTGATCTAACGCAATCGTTTAGGCACCCTACCACGAGAATTCGGCACATTTAGCAGTAAATTGATAGTTACTGCCAACGCACTGTGTTGGACAAAATATGGACAACGTATAATTGCTTCACGACCATATTCAATTAACTCTAATGAGTATCGTATTGTTTTTGGTCATTGAAAAATGCTCAGTCCACGTTATCTGTTGAACGCAGCTGTGAGTGATTGTGGGACAGGATTGTACGAGCATGATGACCCTCTCACCTAATTGAATGACAGATTCCTATCGATGATTGAACCACTGCTGATGAAGCATCCTTTACTTCAAGTGATTACTGATTAGGAATGATGTGATTGCTTCCACAGAATAATACATCTCAGCTAAGCTGAACTGTGTTCACTTCCTTGCCACAATAGCGTGGTACATGGCATGTTGGATCTCGGTGTTGTTGGTACTAGGTTTGATTCCCTGATCTGTGTTGAAGTGGGTTTGACTATCGTGAGGTGCTCCAATATTACAGTGCTGCAACAGTTAGCAGGAGTAATTGATGTTGAGAAAACTACCTGATCAGTGAAGAGGGTCTTGAGAGCTCCAAATCTTGAAATAAAGGTATATTCGATACTCCATTCATGGAGACAGATGTTCAAACATCATGTGAACATTTATAAACAAAATAAGTTGAGCGAAAAATGAATTATGTATATCCAGCACTATGAATTCTCATTGATAGGAATTGTAATCTCGAATCTGACCTAGTTATGATTCTAATATTCTTCATTATTATTATTATTATTATTATTTATTTACAATGCAAATGACACTAATGTAATAACATTGAAAGATAAAATAATAAGGTAGTCCTTGTGCTATTTTTCTTCCAAATTTATAAGTGGCAAAGTCCAAGATAAGGTTAGAATTTCAAGTGCACAATTTTTATGAAATTTTAGTCCAAAATAAACATTAAAACATTCATTACCAGCCACAATACACGGAGAACTCACAATACACGTTAGTGTATGAAGCTTAATTCTGCATTAGTGATTGATATATTTTATGTTTTTCTTCTATATTATCCATTTTATGTTTGGTTTTGAAACATCTTAATTCAAAAATCTACTTTGTGAAAATAAAATTGAGGACTGAAAATTTTGTGAAGTGAACAACTACAAGACGTCATATTTCGGACTATGTGTAACCTTATCTAAACTTGGGAGAGGAATAGCACAAGGTTACCTCATTTTTCTCTCCTAATCATTTTAATGATGTACTTATTGTATGAATCAATAAAGAATAAAAAATAATCGTATTGGAGAAGATTTCGATGAGTATACTCTTAGTAAGTAATAGTATAGTAATGAATCTTGTTGAATGACAAATAACAAACTTGTTGATATGATATTAATAAGTTGAAATGATAATGACAAACAATGAATAGAATAATGTAATAGGATCCTAAAATACAAACGATAGTACGAATTCGCTATGTGAACTTGAAAAAAAATTGTACAAAATATTCTAAGGTGGAGGCGTGTTACTGAAAACCGTGAAGCAAATTATCATCGACCATTTCATTTCACAATGCGATGCTTCCGAAACATTTGAAATGCTTCCAGATTTTTTCCCCAATGCTAGTTGATTGGCAAGAGCAGGAGGCATTCTGTATAGATGGAAATAGCGTGTGTTCAAAGTTTGATGTGTGTCAAAATAATATTGAGCCGGTTGAATAAAGGCGGGTAAATTAGTTTTTCATACAGGTCAATGCAGTGGGTTTAGCCACAGCTGGGGGTGGGAGGGCTGTGAAAGGGAACCAGTGGAAAAGCCGTGGTGGTGGAGGTGGTGGGGGGTTCAGTAGAGGCTGTGGCGTGTTCGGAAATCGAATTACGACGAAATTAATCAATTTGGAGACATTATCCGCTAGGTGTAGCAGCAACACTGACGGTAGCAGCAGCGGCAGCATCGTTTGTTGTTTCTCGGTTTGATTATCGGCTGCGTCCGTTTTATTGGACCCTCCTTTTCTACAGCATTCGTTCTCTCTCTAGCGCATTCTCACGCCAAATTCTTATTATCTTATTACTCACACCAACACTCTGGATATATCCTCGCTAACAATCTTGAAACAGGATTTTTGAAAGTTGATGTTATCATGTTTTCAACCATTCAAAAACTCACTTTCCATATTTATCCATTCTTCTTCTTCTTCTTCTTCTTCTTCTTCTTCTTCTTCTTCTTCTTCTTCTTCTTCTTCTTCTTCTTCTTCTTCTTCTTCTTCTTCTTCTTCTTCTTCTTCTTCTTCTTCTTCTTCTTCTTCTTCTTCTTCTTCTTCTTCTTCTTCTTCTTCTTCTTCTTCTTCTTCTTCTTCTTCTTCTTCTTCTTCTTCTTCTTCTTCTTCTTCTTCTTCTTCTTCTTCTTCTTCTTCTTCTTCTTCTTCTTCTTCTTCTTATTCTTCTCGTGCCTTATGGAAGTAAGTTGATACTAAATTGAAAATATATACTAAATAGTTGAACTCCTTTCAATCAATGATGAAGATTTTAGAGTTGAGATACCGTACCTTTATGGTTAGAGATTTGAATTATTCTTACTACCACAACTCATATAATTTAATGAAAGGCATTCAGTAATGATTATTATTAAACGAGAATCCAAATTGAATGCTGAAATTTAATATTAAATTTTTTATTGACCCTGTTGTCAATATTTGCAGTAGCAGAAGTCTGAGGTGAATTACAGCATTCATTTGGATTTTCGTTTAATAATAATTATTGATTCATTCACATTTGAATAATATTGCAATATCTCAGTAATTATTTTCATTCAGTAATGGTTCAAGGTGAATTTTTCAGAGTGATTTGTTAGTCAGTAGTCTATCTTATACTCATGATCATGATCTATAAACTTTCAATCTAGAATAGATTTTTGTCAATTGATCAGCTGAATGTTGAATGTCAGTAGTTAGTGTCAATGTTTCTTGTTATTCTTGATGAATGGAAAATATCCTTGGTCAATGTGGGGTTGACTCAACAATATCCACATAATAATTGAGATTAGCATTAGTGAAGCATCTCAAACGGAAACAAATTGGAATTCAATATATTTCTTCTCATTCCACCTTCTCAGATGGTATAACAATTCTATCTTGAACGCATCATGAGAAGTTTTCATAAGCTGTCTATATGATCAGTGAACTTCACTGTACATCAAAAGTTTTAGTATCTAATAAATAAATGTTAATTTTCTCCCCCAAAAAAACTAAAACTACTACATCAATTACAGGAAATATTAGATAGTTTACAATTAAATACAATGGTTAGTTTCAGAATTTTTTTATAATGTGTCTTCTACTTGTTTAGTGTGTTCTGTGTGGAAATTGACATACTCAACTATGGCGTTACATGTTCTAGAGTAGGTTAACAAATACCTTTGTTATCATGGGATCACCTAATCAATGGGCTACAAAAATACTAAAATAGCATGCTGCACCTTGATCCTAAATACTGGAATGGAAGTCATTCAATCAAATTCTCTCTCACTCTATCCTCTTTCAACTCCTCTTCTATGCTCTCTCAGCACTATCTCTCTTCCGAAATAATACAGCGAAAGGCTGGTGGCAGCGTAGCAGAGAAGCCTGGGTCTCGCAGAAACAGCAGCTAGTGGAGCGTTAAAACCCAAAGTCCGTTCAAGGGTAACAGCTCGCCGCCAGCACTGTACGTTGTCGTATTTCTTTACGATTGCCAGACGACTTACACCGACCCGCGGAACCAACCAGCCCGCTTTTTGCCCGTTGCATTGAACGAGGCACTTGTTCGACGAGCAGAGTTGTTGCAACCCTTTCTCGAAATGGGAAAACCTCAAGCCGGCTCCGTTTTATACTTTCCCCGTTCCCTTTGTTGTAACGGTCCAAATAAACCGATCACCTCTCGACTACTGCAATTTGGGCCCTACCTTCCACGAAATACAACCAGATACCACCTTGTGAGACCTTGTTCCCGGCATCTGTATTGGCAATTTCGTTGGGAGAATGCAAACTCCACCTTTTTTATTCAAGAGTAGCTCTTATCTAGTTCTAGAGTACACTAATCAATCCTAATGCACTTAAAAAACTGCTACCCTCAAGAAAATAGTTCCCTGTAGTATATAGACGTATATACTACTACATTTTAATTTTTTATTCAATTCACAATGCGAATGACACTAATGAAATAACATTGGTAGACAAAATAATAAAGTAGTTCTTGTGCTATTTTTCTTCCGAATATATAGGTGAGAAAGTCCAAGATATGGTTAGAATTCTACGTGTACAATTTTTATAAAATTTTAGTCCAAAATAAACATGAAAACTATAAATTTTTAATTTAAATGGCTCGAATTAAAAAATTGATTAGAAATATTCCACTCAATTACCACTTGTAATGAATAATAATTTTGAGTTATTTTAGAAAATTTGGAACCATTCAAGAAACACAAACATAAATTTTATAGTTTGGATGAAATATATCAGGATTTCTATACTATACTTCAATATACTATCGAAGCATTCTTCACAGATTTCGAAGTGATTGAGACTTGCATAATCAAGAAAGCATACGCTCAATTTTTGTTCTTCATGCTACTGAGATGTTCTTATACTATGTTCTCAATTTGTTCCTGAATAATATCATTAACTGCTTGATGCTTGAACATCGATAGAATTAGTTCCAATCTACAATGACACCGACTGGATAGATATATGGACCAAGATAGAAGGATATATTTATCTACCTTCTTTATAATATCAGTATAAACGGATATGTTGTAGAAAAGTATAATTTACTCTGCATAATTCACAAGGAATGCAATATTGCGGTAAGATTGGGAATTCTCATAATGAAAAAACTTATATCACAAACATAATTACAAATTTATGTAGATTTTTCTCTGGTATGAGGAGATCATTTAAAAAGCTTAATAGAAAGAAGATTATCTCTAATATAAGTTGCAAATTAATTATGTGGAATAATTTCAATCGTTTTGATATTCAATTAAGTCGAGAAAAGATTTTTTTATTCATTTCTATTTGAAATTTTGAGGTGAATATTCATTATTCATACAATAAGTACATTATCAAAATGATAAGGAAAGGAAAATGAAATACCTTGTATTATCCCTCTACAAATTTAGTTAACACATAGTCCGAAATAGGTTAAGTCTTTTAGTTCTTCAATTCACAAAATTTTCAGTCCTCAAGTATTCTCACAAAGTAGATTTTCAAATTTAGATGCTTCAAAACTAAACATTGAAAATGTTGATTCAAATTGAGTTTTCTCTTTCCTCTAAATAATATAATTATCAAAACATCACACTTAAGCAAGAGATGAACAACGTTAATACCGTACAAACGTAAAAGTAAAGTAAATTCGTATGGCTTTTATTGGTGGGGAGTCCCTTGCGGGAAGGTCCCACCGCCTGAATATATAATTGAAGCCGTCAATGGGCCTTACGACTGTCATACTTCAGCCGGGACCGTACAAACGTAATAACATGATAGTGAAGTTCGCTTCAAACTCCAATTCCATTATTCATATTCCAGTTGAATTGGACATGATGAAGAAGATAATGCATTTATAATGAAGGTAATCGAATTCATACCAGTTTGTTACCTGTCCAAGTGTCTACTACAGTTCAAAGCCGGAAAGTATGAGTTTGACAACAAAGATATTGTGAAAGAACTTACTTCTCCTGCAGTCGAAAGGTCAGCTACATAGAATCAAGAGCAGCAGCCTTGCTCACAGCCCTAATTTATCACATTAAATTACAGTCCAAAACTGTTACAAGTAGAAACTCTCTACATTCGAGCAGAGCAAAAGCTGACTGCACGTTGTTTAGGTCTCTATTAATTAGCCCTTGATAATTGAATAAGCCCTTCGTGCTGTTTACGAAACTTTGTCAAATTCACTCTGGTATACATTAATTATAGGAGAGAGAATGAAACCGCAGCTCATACCAAACACACATGACGACGTACTGATTCCCTAAGTAGCAATGTTCTGTCTCAAAATGAGAACTTGATTTGCTGGTTGTAATTATCCTACTCACACTACACGTTAACTCACTTTCACCTTCCCGTCACCATGTTCCAGAGAAAATGGGATTTTCTACTCACTTATTAGTTAATTATTGATGTTATAAATTGATTGATGTATGGGATTTTCAACTCACTTATAAGTAAATTGATGATAATGAACTGGAGATTCGTTCAACATCAACTTATAAGTATTTATTTATTTACACATTGATAGATACAATATAATTCTCAACTATGAATGATTGGGAAAGGAACAACAGGCTTAATGCTCGATACTGTTCCTCTCCCAAATTTAGATAACCTAGAAATTGTCCAAAAATAGGTTATGTTTACACTTCATGATTTTTGTCCAACTGAGAATTGAAAATGAAAGTACTCGTATACCGGAGGAATTTGAATTAGATCACGATGATCAGATAATTTAGACGAGGACGTATTATAAATAATTTCTATCATTTTCAAATCGAAATGAGTGTGATTTTTATATTTTGGAAGTTTGGACTTCCTGGGAGATCAGATGATTAGACGAGGACATATTATCAATAATACTAGTTGTAATTTCTATCATTTTCGAATCGAAATGAGTGTGATTTTTATATTTTGGAAGTTTGGACTTCCTGGGAGATCCCAATTTGTTAAAAATAGGGCCATCACTTTTATTGGTATAATGTTTTTTATTGCAACATGTTTAATAACATATGAAGAGTATACCCTTTATGCTATTATCATCCCTATAGAAGTTATGTTAGATAAATAGATAGATATATTTCCCGATCCATGAAACAACTATAGATTCATGAGATCACGTCAAAATATTAGAACACATACTCAATAGAGTACAAGTCAATAAGTTATTATGCCTATATGATTTCAATGGTTGTAAATCATTACAGGTCTATGCTGGATTCAGACAGCTGAAAAAAATCTTCAACATCATAAAAAGGGTTTGAGCAGAGCCACGTATGTAGAGTTTTTTTTGGTTAGACTTCTTAGTCATTTTCTGATAATGTGTATGATTTGTGTATCACGAAGTGTTAAATGAATAAATGATTCAATGAAATCAAATCGGAATGCATCACAATTTTTTAGAACCAAATATTCTCCATTGATAATATAGAGGGAGGATAGACTATCAGTTGAATGAGTGAGTCATTGATGACAGTAACTTCTTGGTTGCATCTTATTATCAAATCATCACCTAACAATCTGGTTCCCTGTTCTCAGTAACATTTCTCCATCACATCTCAGGAGGCAAGAGTTAGCTAGCAGAGAAATGAGCAAGATATGCAAGTTAAACGAGCTCCCAATCCACAAAGATCTGCTCCTGGATTTGCCTACTCCACTGAGGCTCAAATCCAGAAAACCTTTTTGGCAGATCCGCTACAGGCAGAAAACCCTCAAACACATCAACTGTCAACCGAAGCTTAGCAATCTGTTTCAGTGAGAAACAAGGACATAGTTGATGATCCAACTAGGAGGGTGAATGGTTTTGAGCTGCCTCGACAGGTGTGGGTGAGACTGAAGAAATTTAAACAGGACAAGGCATCTCCGAAAGAAAAACATGCATCGATTGGGCATATCAGTATCAGACACCCCCCTCTGTGAATGTGGTGAGGAACAAAGCATGAACCACATCATTACGGTGTGTTCTCTGTCAAGATTCCAGGGAGGGCTAAAGAAATCGCATGTAGCAGATGACGTGACCATATTCTGGCTCAAAAACTTGAAAATACTAGTATGAATATTGATTAATTGTTTTCATCCCTTTCTATTATTATTTGTCTCTGCCACTGTATTCATACGACATATATATATATACCTAACAATCAAGTTTCTCAAATCATTATTATTCAGTTTGAATTGTGATATTTTCAAAGAAATTGCTTGTAATTTTATGACAGTCTTTTCTTGTTTGCATCTTATGATCTAATCATCACCTAACAATCAAGTTTCTGAAATCATCTTTATTCAGCGTGAATTGTGATATTTTCATAGGAAGCACTTGTAATTTGATGACGAATCAAAGTTTCCGGTGTGATTAGGGTCGGCTGGACTTGGTCTATTTGAAGTGTGCCTGCGGTGAGTGAGAGCCTCACTGCCTCACCTAACAGGAAACACCTTTTGAGTCTAATTACACTGTGAACGTGCTCACCAAAGTTAGTCTTTTGTAGAAACTACATATAAATACGACTGGGAGGTGGACAATGGTCATGATAAATAATTAAACCTTTGTTTCATCTATGCGCCAACAACATTTCGGTTGCAACTCAACAATACTGACCAGAGCTTTTTGCTTTTCTCATGCTAAATGCAAAACAGTCATTATGAATAATATTCTCTGTCTTTCTCTGTGCGCTATTTTAAACTGTCTAATGAGGGTCTTGATTATCCTAGCCATAATTCCGGTTTATTACAATATGAAAAAACTCATGATAGATGATTATCTAAACTCACTATTATCTATGACTCATTATTCTTTCATTGATTCATACAATAAGTAAATCATCAAAGTGATAGGGGAGAAAAAAGTAAACTTGTGCTATTCCTCTCACAAATTTAGATAGGGTTACACATAGTCCGAAATAGGTCAATTTTTGTAGTTGTGAAGAAAATTTCACAAAATTTTCAGTCCTTATTATCTAAACGCATAATGATTATCAATGACTATTCATGACTAAACTCATTTTAACATTTATAATATGTACTATAGTGAGGCCCACGTTATAATGACAGTATTTGAGCAACTTTGGTTTTGCTATCCTTGTCTATCATTCGACAAAGCCGGTGATACTATCCTTTTCTAGGTCCACAACGGTGCCAATTATGTTTTTGACAGTGTAGAAATATGATTAATTAATGCAGAGAATCGGCATCGCTATTGTTCTATCTTTATCCACTGTCATTATAACGTGGACCTCACTATAGCTAGATATCGACTCTCGTATAAATTTGAATTGGAACCGTTTTGAGCTCAAGCCTGTGGTACTTTTTCTAGAAGTTGTGTTATGAAAATGATTGGATGTATAAATGGATGATAAGTAATTTTGATTTAAATAAGTGATTTTGTACTAATGAATGAATAAATTAGAATAATAATGGATGAGTGCTAGTCTACAAACATTCTTACTTCCAATAAGGGTATTTTTATTGAATCTATTTTGCATTAGGATTCACAGGCTTATCTTGACCTGTCACACTGGGTCAAGTGGGTGGCTTCTGTGGAGGGGGAGGGGTCCGTGAGGAGCATGGAGGACCTGTAACTCTAGGTCAAGATGTCCATGGGAGGCCTCTCACTCTAGATTAATCAATAACAGGATTAACAGGAGTACATATGGAAGAACTGTTTATGATTATAATGAATGTGGCTGTGGGAAACTGGCAAAACAAAAATGCTACTGCTCTGGAGAGAATGCTATTTTACTACAGCATTAAAAAGTAGCATCATCCCAGTATCAAAAATATACAAGAAATATGATTGATCAACAATCCAATGCAGCTGTCTGAGATGCCATGAAACCGCTCGTTGTGTGGATGGCAGAGACAAATTGGAGGGATGATTGGAATATGCAAGGAATTCTGCGATGCGGTCGAATTCTACGTTCGTAATCTTGTGCAGGAGGAACTTGTGAGGTTCAGGAAGATTCGGTGTCAAGGTAGGGGAAGAAGAGTCTAATGATAAGGCAGGAAAAAGAAGAATGGGCGAGAAAGGGGGCGAGAGGAGGATTGTAGAAATTGAAGAGAGCTGAGTTGAAGTTTGAGTTGCTGGAGGAAGCGAATAAGATAACTTCCAAGGTAAGGGGGAGAAAATGAAAAGCTTAGGTAGTACAATGACAAGATGATAAATGGGAGAATGATTAAGAGAAATGAGTAAGGTACTCGATAACAAAATTCGCATAAAATGAATGGAAATTCATGACTTAATATGAAAAATTATGAAGAAGACGATAATAGCAAGATAGAGAAAAATAGATCATAATATGGAGTAGAGGATAATCAAAATCAAAGGGCAGAAGAAATAGAATTGAGCTGCGATGAGGTTGTAAGGAAAAGTATGTGGAAGACTAAGAGCGAAGGGAAAATTTAATTCAAGTGAGAGAGAGAGAGTTACAAGGGAGAAAATTTGAGAGGAGAATGATTATAAAAATGTACAGAGACAGGTGGTGAGAGTGAGTGAAAGCGGATAATTGAGAGGAAATGAGGAATAGACAAGCTGGAATAAGAGAGGAGAACAAAATGAGGTGGCAGTTGTAAGATGAAAACAAGTTCAAATGAAAAAAATTGAATTTAGTAGAAGGTGCGTGAGAAGTGAGTCGTCAGTGAGAAAAGATGAGATTGAAGGGCTAATGGCCATGATGGGCTAATGACCCATTCAGGGCTAATATGATAATTTCAAACAAGCAAATATAATTTAATTTATTAATTATAATATTGTAATTATAAATAACCGGATAATAATTAAAAACAACCAATTTATATGGAATTTCGAAAAGAAAAAAAATTTCCTGCATGTGTGAAAGAAGAAGAAATTACGGGGAGAAAGCGAGAAAAGAGAAAAAGGTTGAAGGTTTTAGAAAGAGGAAAATAATAGAGCAGAGTGAGTAAAGGATGAAAGGATAATTAGAGATTAAGGGGGAATGAAAACGTAGAAAAGATGGACTGAGAGAAAGATCAGTAGTTAACCTTGTCTGAGGACTAGAAAGCAGAATCACTCTCAATGTTTGTGGTGGTAGGAATATAAGGGGATTCAACGGGTGGCGTGAGATTGTGGCAATTGTGTGAAAAGAGATGGAAAGTGTCGTGTTTCCTCTCTCCTCTTGTTCATTGAAGCAAAGTGCGCGCGACTGGGGGATCCCGCCGTGTTGGATGAGATGATCCTTGAGAGGTGACGTCAATCTTGCAAATTGAGTGGAAAATAAAACAGAGGGATAATACCAACTGGTTGAGGAGCCCTTAGCTTGTCTGATATAATGAAATATGCTGAAGCAATTCGCTTCACTTGTCGATTCTAGAGCTGGTTGTTAAGTACTCTTCAAGAATATGATACAGTTCACTTCCATCACAGGATTTGAGCTTTCCTAATACTTATTGAATATTAAATAAGGTATTCAGGTCTCAAAGAGAGAGACTTTAGAGGGTATCAACGATTGTTTCAGTAGACTTTTGTGAATGAATGAAAAATTCTGTAAGTGACATAACCTACATTTTGATTTGGACAGTACCAAATTATTGAAAAGGGGACAGTTTTGGGCGTGAGCATTTCAGAGGGAATCCTGTCTGAAGCAACGACTGTTTCAGTAGACTTTTGTGAATGAATGAAACATTCTGTAAGTAACAACCTACATTTTGATTTGGACAGTATCAAATTATTGAAAATGGGACAGTTTTGGGCGTGAGCATGTTGTGCCTTTCCTTATGTAAAGTATTTGTACACAATGTAATAAATGTGAAAAATGAATAAATAAAAGATTGTTGCTCTAATGATTGATTGATTAACTGCTTCCATTAACAACCTAGAAGGGCGAAGTTAGGGCGAAGCCGGCCCTCTCTTACACTCAACAATAATTCTAAGTAAAACTATAACACTGTACAAAAAATATAAGATTGAGAGAACAAAATAATCTTAAAAAATGAAAAAAGTTTCAAATAGCAAATTAAAGAAAGAAAAAAAAAATAATTCAAATTTATTTGGAATTTAAGACAGTGAGAAGAATGACGGAAAGTATAGGGGACATACACAACTAGCGCCCAGCGGTCAAATGGGAATGATACATGGCTCCCTTACGCAAGTACACTGTTCACGTAGTGACGTCATCACTGCCAGTCCCATTATTTGTCCCGCTCTCATTCTCTCTCTTTGTCGAAGAGATAACGGTATGACTTTCGATAACCATCTGCTGTATTGTATTGTTGTATATCTGTATAACTGTATTGTAGTATGAGCTCTTGCATGCAACTGAAAGAATATATTATAAATTTATAAAAGGTTTGCAATAGTATCTAAAGAACACAAAGATTCAACATAGATATTTATGTTGGGAGAGTTATTATATTCGAAATTCTATATCTATCACCCACATTGTCTCTGTCATGAAAACAAATTCAGAAATGAAAAATCAAAGCATTGGAATAAAATGATTGAGACAATATGTTGCTACAACCAATTTGACAGTGATCATTCATTGAAGATGATTCTTAGTGAATGATTGATCGTACAATCATGGTTCTAGCCCAATCTTTTATTATCAATTAGAATGGAATTACAGGATAGAAATCTGTATCTCATTAAGTAGACTACTACAGCAATCACTGAAGCTGAATGAGGATGTTTGTAGTCGTGGAAAGAGATGATATTGCTCAAAGAACCCATTTATCACTGATGATTGCAGAGTCAGGATTTGTTCAATCATGCAATTCTTCAGCAGATGAAGTCAACAGACATATAAGTTCTCGAATCTGAATTATCCGATTTCATTAGGTACTTGTAGAAATATTTCAGAATCAAGTTATTTGTAGACCTCAGCAGTGTTAGCTGAGTCAAAGACCATGATAACACCGTGATAGTTGAAGAATCAATTCGATTGTTTTTGGAAAAGTCAACTATCTCGAATCTACTTGAGACTTTATGAAACTTTGAGTTGTAGACTGATATTACATGAACTATAAACTGATGTACGGTTCCTTCTACAGTGAGGTCCACGTTATAATGGCAGTGTTTGATTAGTAATGGTATTGCTGTCCTTGTCCACCATTCAACAAAGTTGATAGCACCATATCATTCTCGCTTCACTCTGTTTCCAGATCGTCTTTTAACAATGTAGAATATTATTAATAATTAATTGACAAAATATTTCATCTCAATTAGGATAATTCATTATGAAATTATTGAAAGATATAATTTCTTGCTGAATAAAATATAAATAATTATTTCAAACGATAATGAACAGTTGAAATTACATCAATAAAGCTGTATCAGCTACCGTCTATAGATATCATTAACAAGACTGAGGATCGGCAACGTTGTTCTCCAATCTTTCTCCACTGCCATCATAATGTGGAAAAACAATAGGGATATTCTCTTCAAACTAGTACTCTTTCACTCATTTTAAGTTGTTAACTTCAATATATATTGTCACTTGACAATGGCATTTTATTTTGAAGTTGAGGTGTCCATAGAAAATAAGTAAAAGGGTACTAGAAAGATTAATTGGAAAAATCAATTTGTTGATTTAGAGAAGTATATGAGATATTATGTTAACTCGGAATAAGGTGTTCTTGTTACACACTCACTTTTCGATTACTATAAGACATATAAAAAGAACTATTATTATTTATCATGAGCACAATGAATTTCCAGGTGTCACACCAGACATAGCATATGAGTTGGCAACTCTCATCAAATTACTGACCTGTCTAATCTAATGAATGGGATCGCTTTTGAATTAGAAATTTCTCGTGAGAACGAATGGTGCATTCCGATGTAACTGTGATGAGCGTGTAGTAGGAATGCATTGAAAAACTGATCACGTCCATGATTATTCTCAACTGATTGGATTCTCCGGCCATTTTGATTGTCTGTTAAGAGAGGAGCCGGAGGAGTGATCAGGAAATCATTCATCAAAACCGACTCCAACTTTCAACAATGTCATCGCGTACTCTACAAGATGTAATCCGACCCACTTCAGATTAAAACAGAGGATGGCGAACTGAAGGTTGCACAGTAGGTAAGGTAGACGTGTCTGGAATCTGGAACTCGCTCTATTCAGGCTCTGACGACCGACGCTGCTGGATCGTAGTGTCGTGGAAACACCGATAAAAAGTAGATTCCAGAAAACGATCTTGTTTTACTTCCAGCCTCGTTTTCATAAAAGTGACATGAGTTGCCCAGTTTTGTAGCTGTGGGAGGATAAGGATAAGAATATTAAACAAGAATAGCAATCATCTGTCTACAGTGCATCTCTATAATTGAATATCTAATGAAGAGATACTAGAGAATATACTAAAGAAGGGGTAGAAAAAATAGTGCCAGTTTTTGTCGTGAACCATTTCAAAAACTTTGTAACCTGAGATTTTCCAAACATGTTTCATTTAAGAAGGGAATTATATAGTCAGAGCTCATTTAAACTCTTCTATCATCCACAATAAATGAAATGAGGATTATTTGCATGAATCATAAGGAATTTGCTGCATGGGAATTTGCCGGTCAGGATAGTCGTGATTTCTAAGGTGTTTCACTTTTTAGTCTGGTAGCACTATCTGGTCGTAGGTTCGAATCCTACCAGTAGGCATGGACGTTTGATCATCTCATCAAATCACTGTCGCACTTCTTATTACCTACGCACAAGCAAAACGCTCATGTAGGCATCATCTGCAATAACAAAGATATATAGGTCTAAAATTAGACGTATAGAGCAATAAAACTCAACCTGTGGAAGGAATTAAACTTTCATAATATTAAGAGAAATAATAGGGCTGGAAACTGATGCTCCAATACAAAATCTGATTTCAGGATTCCAAAAAATATGAATTTTCCACGTTTGTCCAGCAACTGAGGTTTTAATAGCGTTAAATACTTGGGAAAATATTTAGGATAAGGTTTAATCCTGACCTAGTATGTTATCAGATGAGTGTGTCAAGCTGTGTCATTAGAGCTGAGCCAGTCAATTTTGATGAATTTTAAATTACCTAATCTGATTTATTTTTCAATCATCTTTATCATCCATTCATTTATTGGATATTTCAATCATTAATTCATGATAATAGGTTATATATTGAAAGAAATGTTTGATAGTTATATGGATAGGCTATACAGCTCTATCAATAAGAGGATGAGAGGAGATCACATACCAGTCAATACCAGTCATCGTACAGAACAATCAAATTAATGACTCATAATTGAAACTATTTACTCATAATCACAGTCATCGAATCTGGTAATACATCGACCTCACGGCAAAATTCTTGGCAGATTATCTCAAGAAGGACTCTTCGCTGAGGTAGCTGGAGAAAGGTCAGCTGTGCCTAGTAAATCCCTCATCTAGGTTCCAGGATCACATTACCAAAGGGATATGACAAGGCCACAAGACATCTCTTGCATAATTACCTTGCTTCCTGGCTACGAGTACACACAGACACCCTTGTAAAGCCCGTTACGAAGGAATTACCATTTCAAAAGATGCCTTCTCAGCTTTGGCAGTCGAGTCAACCAAAGGTCTAATGAGTTATGTCAGTCATTACTCCAGCCAAACCAGCTCTGCGCCGTTCATTCTTTGCCAATCCGACTCGGTAAACACTTGCGCCGCAGATTCGTCAACCTCCTGCCTTTCCGCACTCTATCGTTGCCAAAACTCTTCCTTCTCCTCTATTCAAAACCTCCGTTAGTGCCACCCCCAACTAGTCTTGGTTTTACCCGCCAGAACAACTTCCATTATTCGAATTGAATAGATTTGTCATTTCTATGGCTCAATCAGCTCAAAACCTCATGAAGGCTTCACTAACGGCATCCGAGCCCTTGCTCACCACTGTCTCGATTAGCAGCATTCCATTTTCTATGATAAGTCTCAACTCTAGACAAGTTGTCTCAACTTGTCTAGAGTTGAGACTTGCTACGTGACTGAGAAAACTCATTAATCGACCAAAGATAACCCAACTCTTCATTCATTTCCTAACTGTAGAAAGACCACATCACGATGTGCAGTTTCATATTATATTTTGTGTTGGGAATTCAATCAATCTATAATTCTCCATCAACTAATTTCGAGGTAGTCAAAGATCGTTGTTATTCATATGAAGAACATCCTTCTAGTCAGAGAGATCAAACCTTATAAAGGTATAATATATAAGTTTCACCACTCAAAAGTTATTATTAGGACCTTTTTGCTTCAAAGTGAATATATAATGATCAGCATTAATCAATAGTCTGCTCACTGTTCAGGCAGACGAATAGAATGGAATTGTTTCTTCTCTATAGAATAAGTTCCGTACAGTACAGTTAGTTAGTGAATTTATAAAATAGAATATCATCATAGTACCCTTTTATTGAAATAAACTAGTAGTACTGTGAACAGTAGACCTCACGCAGTATTCTCATCCACAAGTACCTGATTGAAACTATAGATCTTATGGAAATACAGCAATAGACTGGCTTCTTCACACAAGTGTAATCACTTGTAAGCTGATTTATGATGAATAGTTCTATAGTCTGATTTTTACTCTAATATTGGCGTATGAGGAAGGTTCCTCTTTCTATATTATCCTTGAAATGCAACATTTCCAAAAACCTTGTATATATGTCGACGCGCAATTAAAAAAGGAACATACCTATCAAATTTCATGAAAATCTATTACCGCGTTTAAACATTAAGAGAAATGCCGAACTGTCGACTTGAATCTTAGAACTCACTTCGCTCGGTCAATAAAATAATAGATTAAAAATACAAATTATAACAACGAGATCCAGTGATCCACACCATTCTATTCTATGAATAAAGTAGCTCTGCATTCATACATTTTAAGATAGTTAGTATAATAACCAAGCAGAATTACTTCCTTCAAAATTTTTCATTCTGTGAATAATACAGTGAAATACAGTTGTAAAGAAAACAGTTCGTGTATTTCTGAAGGCATTCTCAGTTTAGCTTAAAGAAAGTTGAATATTGATGATATTCTTACTTACAAATTGCCATGAAATATGCTTCCTATTCGAGATAGAATTATTGATCATCACTCATGGAAATTTCATTTTTATTTAGTTGTGATATTTTTCCGTGTTTTATCTTGAGAAATACTAAGATTGTATGTTATTTCACAGGTACGAATGGATGAATGCCGAGTTGCAGTTTCCACTCTCTAGAAGTAAGTTCTGAAAAAAATGATTAGAAATTCTCTACGGATCAAAAACTTCTTTCCTTGAATAATATAATTTGTTTTTTCGAAGTTTAATTTCTGATCTGAAATTCAAGAACTCGTACGCTGATGTACAGTTCACCGTGATATCTATTTCATACATCCCATTACATTTTTTTTGAAGAGAGAGGATTCTCCGAAAAGACTATCTGATCGATAAACATGTTATTTTTGCAGCAATAATCACATAATTTCCAACCTACTGGCTAACCAGAGCGTATATAGTAGGTCTACGGGATCAGGGAAAAATTGAGAATAAGGGACTTGAAGCGTGTAATAACAAGAGATCCGTTCCCCTTTTTACCAAGTAAAAGACCTGCTGTGTTTTTTTCCCTGAAGTCGTTATATTCAAAACCAGAGAAGACATAATATTTGCGACAAGATAGGGACGTTAGGCTTATGGTCGTATAACATATCATGGAATGGTGTTGAGCTAAGAGGGATCTTATACTTGCTGGATGTGAATTATTCAGGAACTCGTATCTGCCTGCTCGTTGGATGATATTTCCCCATTTCATATCCACTTTTTTGGCTCGGCTTCCCCGTTTGAATCAAATCCACCATTATGGGGCTGTATTGTTCAATTCAAATTGGAATGAGTTGATTCTTCAAAATTATAATGACAAGCTTATGAAGGGAGATGAATTGTTCTGAGCTGCAAATAAATTAAAAATATGAAATAAAATAATTTTAAAAAATCATTAGCTTGTAGAGCTAATAAGATTTGTGAGATTTCCATTCAGACAGGATTTTTCCAATCAGCAATTCTTGTCAGTTCATTATGATGTGAATGCACGTAGAATCAATAATCCGAGAGGATTGTAATGTGAATTCTCTGGCTTGATACAAGAAGTACCTATGTCAAAATATCAACTTTCTCACAAATCAGCTTGAAAGTTCACCTTGTATTTTCGCACTGCGGCTTTTCAATACGGTAATGCGAGTGCTAGAAGTGCAGGAGTCGACATTGGTAGTTCTGGCCCGGAGTATGAATGACAATCTAAAAACATATTATGTCTTCATTGTTAGTTTTCGCACTCTGAGAGTGGAGCTAAATCATGACATTGGTAGTATAAATGTTATAGCTTTTTATTGCTTTGAGATAGGACATTGGCACTTCTGGAACTGAAAATAATCGATATTAGTGATGTATTAGTGTATTAAACTCATTTTTGAAAAAAATTGACATTGGTAGTTTTTGCACCAAGCCACAGAATTATAGATTCAATTAGATGGAACATGATATTGCATTGAACAAAAAACGGTGGAATCATTCCTCTATTCACGCTTTGATTAGTTCGAAAATGTAGAAAATATTATTTGTTTATGACAGTTGAAATTGGAAGAAAATAACATGAAAAGTCATAGAATGGAATCAATGTAGGTAGTACTCTATATTATGTATTCAGTTTTTATAATTTTCATTGGTTTGCTCTCTCATTCTTATTATTTTCAGTTTTTATTTATTTATTCGTTGCTCAATAACCAACTCAGACCATTAAAATCAAAACGTTCATCATCACCTTCCGCTAGTCCTTGGAAAATACAAACATAATATAACATATTTCTTTAAACTTGAATTTTAAAAACACTCATGCAGTGGAAATATACTAACATTGATAGTGACGATCGTCTCGACCTGTTGTCGGTCATTATCAGACAGTCAAATATTTCTTTAGCTTCATAGCTCCTCAATTCCTTTACAAAACTGAATTGAAAAAGTATGATGAATGGGCTATGTGTAAATGTGTAACCATCACCTTTCGCTAATCCTTGAAAATCACATCTATATAATTATATAAAAGCGAAATGGCACTCATTCACTGACTGACTCACTCACTCGCAGAACTAAAAATCTACCGGACCAAGAACGTTCAAATTTGGTAGGTATGTTCAGTTGGCCTTTTAGAGGCGCACTAAGAAATCTTTTCGCGAAATTTTAACTCTAAGGGTGGTTTTTAAGGGTTTAAAGTTCTTTTAGCATGTATTTTCTTTTATTCTCTTAATTATAATTGAAAAATGTCCATAACATCTATATAATAAGAGAGAGTAGGGTTGTGTTTGTTCGTTTGTTCGCATCAAAACATGTCAACTTGTGGATTGCATACCGGAAAAATGGGAATGATTTAAATCTCCAAATTTTGCACATAGATTCTAAAAATATCAATCTCGTGCACCTGGAAGCCCAGATTTTTTAGAATTTATTGATGTTTAAATTTCATTAATATTGTACACTTGATTTCATTAAAAAATCACCATATCATATGGTCGAAATTAAAAAAGGAACATCTGTTTCTATATTGCTTTCTACCTGAAAAACATAGTTTTGGAACTTTGTTTTCCTGATGCAATGTTTAGGCCTACACATGGCATGGATTATTAATTTTTCAGCTAGAACAATTTTTGAGACAAATGCTAAATAAACGTCTACAGTTTCATCAATGCTGTATCGGCAATATGAAAACGCATGCAGTTAAAATGTCTTTCAATGAAGGTGTTGTTATTTACATGAAGAAATTATATTCTTTAATTTTTATTTAATTAGAATTTTAAAATTATTCGAGCCCTGATAGAATGTCTGACTCACTGTACATAGGCCTATTTTGAATTCTTCAAGATTTCATTACGTCAAGATTTAAGAAAGACCCTTGCGAAGCACGGGTTAACTGCTAGTATGTTAATATAGAACTATAATCTAGAGAGAGTACCTCTTCGAAACAGTTGTTCTGGTAACCAAATTAAAAATTTTGTCAGGTTGGCATTGAGTTGATTTGACTTTGTTTGGTTGGCACCAAGTTGAAGATTGAAATGCATTTATGCAGGACCTCCTAAATACCAATTTATCCAGTTAGCCAAAATAAGCGTTTCCTCACCTTTTTCAATAATTGATGGAAATATTAAAAAAAATTCAGTACACAGGTTTAGCTGAGGTGGAAGAATTTTGTTCGCCAAAGATACGCCGATATAGTAACAGGTGTAATTCGAGATCAAATTGACATGATACGTTCAAATTCGGTACAGAGGTTCCGCTGAGGTCTACATGCAGGCGAGCGAAGCGAGTCCGCTGATCTCATTTTTGTACGATCCAGTCGGGGGTCCAGGGGGCGGTGCCTCCTGGCTAGACGGATATGGCGAACGGCTAGTACATAATATAACATAACTCTTTAAAATTGAATTTCAAACACTTATGGAGTGAAAATGCACTTACATTGGTGGTGACGATCGTTTCGACCTGCTGTCGGTCACCATCAGACTGACAAAAATGTTTATTTAGCTTTATAACTCCTCAAATCCTCTAAAAAACTGAATTAAAAAAAACATAATGAATGGGGTCTTTAATATGTGAACTGATGTATCTTAGTTATTGTATCTGATAATCTCTATTGTATCTGATAATCTTATATATATATATATATATATTATATATATATATAATATATATATATATATATATTAAATATGTGAACTTCGTTGTATATCACTCTCATGAAGAATCTTATTTGCTTATCTACAAGAAGTATTCCTATGAGTGAAAACCAAATGGCACGGAAAGAATTTTGGTGTAGTTTTGCTTTCGACCTGCATTTTTTAACCTCACATCAGATACAATCATAAAATCTCACTGTCTAGTGGGAAATCTATAGGAATCCAGTTTTAGGAGAATCCACGTTCAACAAGGTTCTACCAATCTCGTTCAACATCAACAAGGCTCTACCACTGAATTCAAGTGGTTGTTTTACCAAAAATGAATCATGCATGATGCCGATTAATTGGGCTTAAGGCGAATCAGCATGGAAAAAATTATGATTCTAGCCCTATAGATAGCAGCACTGTTGGGGTCAAATTACTCTATGTGATTACTCACTTATTTTTAGTCCAATATGGAAGACCAAAACTGTTTTGCAATCAGCTTAAAGGTTTGGAACTCGCTACCATATGCTTAATTTTTTTTTCCAATTTGAATAAGTTTTTACAATTGATAATTTTTATATTAAGAAAAAAATTAGGTAAAGAAGGTAGTCATTTTAAAGGCAATTTTTTTTCAAGAATTTTAAAATTAATTTCAAACAAATCGGTTGAACGGTTCTGTCGGAAGCGCGTTTTTAATTCCAATGCATTGTTCAATATGGATTGTATTATTCACGCGGTCAGAACAGTAGCACATGTCAGTTTACTGCCTAAGCCTAAAGCACTGATTGAGCGCCTTCTCACTCATTCTCTCTCTCTTTCTATCTGACTAGTTCCAGAGCTTTCTTTCTTTGGAGCTGTAGTCAGTGACCATATCGTGGTTATTGTTGTGGGAGTGAGTGATTGACAAAGTTTGCAATTCACTTAATACATTTTTTTTCAATCTGAATAAGTATTTACAATTGATAGCTTTTATAATAAGTAAAATTTTAACTAATGCAGGTAGTCATTTTAAAGGCAAATTTAAAATTAATTTCAAACAAATCGGTTTAACGGTTCTGTCGGAAGCGCGTTTTTAGTTCCAATGCATTGTTCAATTGCAGTTCACGCAGTCAGAACAGTAAAATAATAATAATAAATAAATAAATTTATTTGTTTCAAGCACATATGCTAATACAAACGAGTTGAGTTGAATACAGTCATTACATTCCATGATATCAAATTACTGATATGTCTTAAATCATATATGCTTTAAATATATATCACAAGTAAGAGTACTTTAGTAAGTATATGTTCCTAATATACAGAAGAATATGTCTATTACAATCAAAAAATTTGAAATACTAAAATAAAATATCAATCTGTACATTTTCATTTAATAACAATATATCTATCAATCTCAGCATTCCAGTATTATATATCTACCTATACATATTTTATAAACGTGCAATAACAGTTCAACTACGAAAATAATGAATTCTACATAAAATTTATCCAATACTACATTTCTTACATACTAATAAAATGTCATTTATAGTAATCAACAATAATAACATTCTAGTTTTAAATATCTACCTATTCGTATTTTATTAACAAAACGAGTAATAACAGTATTAACCTCAACAATAATAAATTCTAGACAAATATATCCAATAATACATTTTCATATAATAATCCATCACAGTATCACACATACAATGATCTCTTCCAAGTATCTAATTTTTAGAGCTCAATCTATCCCCATCAAACTTACTTTATTCAGCTCAATGCATTCCCCACTTAACCGTCTAAAATGAGCATCGAATACTATTAATATTTTCAATGATATCCTCTGTTTCCTGACTATAATTATCGGACATTATTCAAGTGCTTATTATCATAGATCTGATTTCGATTGCTTTCATTGTATACACATACAAACGGTTGATTTTCTGCTCCATAAAGTTCGAAGTAATATGGGTTTGTCATCGTCAGTAACCACATTTGTAGTGAATTTTTCTAAATAGTGTCTTCTTATTCCACCATACATCGGGCACCTCCACAGAAAATGCTCCACAAATTCCTTCTCTTTCATATTACAAATAGGGCATTCTAATGAGCTGTTAATCCATATTCCCAGGTCTCTATTATTATATAAATAGAAAGAGTCAGAACAGTAGCACACGGTCAGTTCACTGCCTAATGCACTGATTGTGAGCCTTTTTACTCGTTCTCTCTCATATTCTCTCACTCTCTTTCTCTTTTCTTTCTATCTAACTAGTCTCAGAACTTTCTTTCTTCGGATCTATAGTCAGTGACCATTATCATGGTTATTGTTGTGGGAGTGATTGACAAAGTTTGCAATTCACAAAATATATTTCTTTGCGTAATGGTTCAATCAACAATTTTACGATTATTGTGCAATGACAAAAATAAAACAAATGAATAGCTGTAGTGTGAACTTGAGTGTAGTTTTGAAACATCAAAACAATGAAGGTGAGCCCTCTCCTGTCAACATTGTCCTTCGTCCTAACTTCTTTCCGTTTCCATTGTCATTGCAAATTCAACCATCAATAGTTGTCACCACCTACCCATTTCACACCCGCTCATCCTTTGTCTATCACCACCTACACCTCTAATGTCTTTCTTTCCTTCACATGACTGTAGTGAACCTCCCGAGCTGTGAAACTCACTTAGGAAGTATTGTACTAATTTTGAAATCCGCGATTTGCATAATAATATTACTCATCATGTGTTTGTGAATGTATAGAACTTTATGAATACTTTATATATTATGGAATAAGTCAGAATCAAAATTCAAGACAGACAGCTGAACTCACGTGTTGACACATAAACGACAGACATTCTGTATGATTATTCGCAAAATACAGACACCCATCAACTGGTTTGGTGATGTCACCACACATTTTTTTTACACAATAATTCCAATGTTACCCTGATTCAATACCCGCTATTACTTAGTAATAGCTTTCTATTTAGTAGGTATTGGATCTATGTCGTCAAATCATGTTATAGCTTTCCTTCAATAACTGCAAATATACAGGTTAATCAAGTTGGAAATCGTATAAATTCGATTTGTATACAATGATGTAATAGCTTATGATAAGAAAAGTTGTACATACTGCTGATATTTTCAAATATTCTTTGTATATAATTTCAATAGAATAGTGAAATAAGAGCGATATTGTCAGTTCCACATGATTTATTTGAGCCATAGCCTATTGGTTTAGTTTATTAGTTCAAAAAAAATTATGTGGAACTGACAACATCGCTTTCATTTCACCTTGATATGGAGAAATTCCACAATATCTCTGTTCATACAGTAAAGTTGAAGAAATATTATTATCTTATTTAATTTTAATTCTAACTATATTAAGTTTGTTCATATACCTTTAGGTCTTTAAGGTGTGTGGTCAACGTTTTTAATCCATGTTCTTAATTTTTAATGTTATTACAACTGTTTATTTTATAGGAACCAAGAAGGACAAACAAAAAACCAATAGATTTGATAATTTTCAATGATACTTTATTTAAAAATGAGAAAATGGGATTGATGGCTCCCTGATTGCCATACTTCGACACGTTCGAGGATCCAGTATCTCTGGCAACAAGGCGTGATGGTAAAAATAAATTAATTTTTTCTCCATTTTCTCGGTCCAAAACCTGTCATCCCTCTCGATCTTTTCGATATGGATATCTTTTTTTGTCCATACTACAAAATAACAGGTTTTTTTATCAGCTACATGTAGTTGCCCTTGCACCTGAAAAATCAAGAAACAGTCAAACTTAGAAAATTCCACACATTGTTAGGTAAACGTGCACGTATGAAACTATTTATCATCCTATGGTATCATGAGGGGCTACTAATTTTTTCAATGAATCAGCCAGTACCTTATTGTATCTTGTTATTTAGGCTTGCTCAACATTTTTCGAAAAATACTGTCACTTTCAAATGTCAATTCAATGAATTGACACCAGAGAGAAACAATATTTTTTCTTCTCCTTTAGATTTCCTTTACAAAAAAAGAAAAGTTTATAGGTCTGATGTATTAATTCTCATTGAATTAAATTTTAAATGAATATAGTTTGGGAAATAATTGAATCATAGTTAAAGAAATGACTGGAAACGTTATGTTTGTTTAAGAAATAATATTATATAACTTTGAATGTGAATGTCTATTCCAAGTATTCAAATATGTGTTTTTTATATTATAATGTATGTGTTGGCTTATTCGTCTTTTCAATTGTTATTTTTATTTATCAAAAAATAACCGGTGGTTTGGTAGATACAAGGATATGGACCATAAAAAACTTCACTTCTTTTTATAGAGGGAAATAATAATTTACTATACTAGCTGATAATTATATTCTGTAAACTATTAAGTTTCTTACTTTTGCTGTAATCTCCATTTCATCAAATGCGCTGGTACTTTTCTTTTGTGTGGTCTTCTCTTCTTTCCTTTAGGAGTTGACGTTGCACTGCAATTAAATTTAGAAAAGAATTATTCTGGAAACTTGTGATTATGGGATATGAAAAGAATGTGTATGAAGCAAATGGATTTGTAAATTCATATTTCCAACACAGAGAATGGGCTACTGTGATACTAAATATTGTCTTCGTAAGGGTATAATTGTATTTATGGTGGAGGGTGAATTCCTATAGGGAATACTTATAGAGAAGGATCAGACAACCATGAGACAAACAATTTTAATTGAAGACATTTGACTATTATTAGCATCTAATTACTTTATTAGAAGTAATGAGCATTGGGATCGGGAACATTTCCAATCATAATTTTCTCTATTTAATTCACTTCATGTATAAGTGATGCTTATAAATTCTTCAAAGTTGAATATAAAGTGTTGTGAGTCGCAAACTATTCATTGTAAATTCTTAACCTGTCGTAACATAATGCAAGTGAGATTGTGGAAATTCGAATCTTGAAATTACAAAGTTTACCTGGGTTGAAAGTTCTCAGTGGATACAGAAATGGCATCTGCTGAAACACTGTCAGCCTGGGAAGATGAAGGCGCTTCGAGCGATAAGGTTTGTTCTTCAATCCTGAAATGTTCAAAAATCACTTTGCAGACCTTTTTTTTCATATATAGTCTACATAATTTGCAATTTCTCTACACTCTTCTCACTGGTACTCCATTTCCACAGATATCACAATGATCAGGAGAGAAAAAAGAGCTTACATTGAGCTATTTTTCTCCTAAATTTAGATAAGTTTACAGAATTAAAAATAGGTTTAGTCTATAAATTCAATTTAGGTCACATCGTTAACAGTATGTTCTGAGCAAAAATATTGTACAAAACCGATTCTTGAAATATGTAGTCGCATTTCTATCACCTCACTATAAACATTACTTTTGAATAATAGTGTACTGTGAGTTTTGTAAGATCAATTCAAATTTGCCATGCTTTTCTATCACCCGGTTGCTCTCTGTACCTATCCATTCAGACATATATCTTGAATAATTATGCGAATAGCGTTGTCAATAACGTTGACGTTTGTTCATATTAACAAACATAAAAACATACATAACGAAATACCTCTCTTGAGATAATACGAACTGAGAATATAATTATATTTACATAATAACAATATTAATTATTCAAAGCATGATTTGCTTCATATTATAGTAGGCCTAAAGTACGTGACATTTTAATTTATCTAATTATATGAAATGAAATCAACTAACCTTCTACGTCTGTTAGCATGAAATTCTGGTGGTAGCCGCCTTTTCATTCTCCTGGCTGAAAGAACCAACTTCTTCTTTCCCTTCACCGTATGTCTTGAATCCATTTTAAATTATATGTGAAGTGCGTCTGGAAATACTATGTCCTAGGACTAGCCACGATCACTGTCAATATGACAAGTGAACAAGCTGAAGAACTAAGAAAGTTGTGACCAGCCTGAGCACTAACAATGAAGGCTGACTTGTGGGTGGGGTGGTGGCTGAGTGACTTGTGTGTTAGGGTGGAAGGTGCCTGAGTGACGTGTGGATAGGGTGGAGGGTAGGAGCACATAAAAAATCATAGAGATAAAACTTGTAAATATGATTCCGATGGAACCACTGGTTCGATTTTTAAGCTGAAAAATGATAAAAATTTTTTATCATCAAATCTTCAAAATGACTACCTGTTTTTCTTGAAAAAATTGTTCCCTTTGAAATTAATAAATTTATTTTTGTTTAAATAAAAAATAAAAATAAATCGACATGGTAGCGGCATGGATATAGATATTACAAGAATAAATCAGTTTTCAAAACAAGTTTTACTCTAATAGTGAGCGAGTAATAGCATAAGGTATTTCGCATGATTTTAAAGCGCTACGTGGTGGCAATTTTTGAACTAGGGCCCGTGGTGTTTCGCCTTAACACAATAATGGATATTAATTCTTGAAAGTGCCTTAGAATGAATTACTATTACATCATAGATGAGAAAGTTGAAGATGATAATGGACTTGGTGATCTTGTTTGTGGTCCTTCGAAATCCAAGTCCCATAGTGCTCATTATTATTATAGATATATATATATTTTTTGTAGCCAGTGTAGTTTACTGTTATAGTATTACATGTTTTTGATTGGATTGTCCATCGTCATCACCATCTTTCATTTTAAGTTTGGAGAATTCTTTATAAGTTGGTATTTAATTGCATTGCTATAGTGTATCTACCTTTTAGTTTTACTAACTTTTAGTCATTAATCATAACTGGCTGTTTCTGCAGCCAACTATTTGTTTCCTTTATATAATATCAACATTTATTCATATCATTTTTTCAATCTGTATTTTTCTCAAATTTAGTTTAATATAATATCAATTTTCATATTTTAGTTTATCGTTTTCAAATTCAGCGAATTACGCCAGGCCCTCACAAACACAGGCTTAAGCCTACATGTGAGTCTCTCATGACGTAAATGTACTGTAACTGTACTGTATTATTTGTGAATTGTGAGAATAAATTTATTAGATTTGATTTGATCTTTTTGAAGTATATTTAAAGTCACACGATATAATTTCATAGAATAAAAACATCACTATTTTTCTATCGAAATAACATTGGTCATGGAGCCTCTTGCTGCAATCTAAGATTTGCACGGACTATATTACCCTCTTTTATTTTATTTTTGACCCGACTAGTTTTGTTCAATCCCGCCAGAATCACGTGTCTGAATAAAGCGTTATTATTAAGTATCCCTATGTAAATAAAGTGGATGAATGTTTTCATAGACCTTAATTGAGAAAGACGGGAGAAATTCAAGTGACATGTGGAAAAATGAGAGAATTTTAGAACAGTTTTCAGAGCATATGTGCGGAGAGATGTGCGGTTTGAATAGCAATTGGAACGATTCACGAGTCCTGTGTCAGTGTTCATTGTTGGTGAATCAACAACCAGAAGGCAACAGACGCGACTGAATAGAGTGGCCTCGCTGCGATGTAGGGGCATAAAAAACCGGCATCTGTCAAAAAAGAAGCAGGCAACAGCGGAAAACATCGGCCTTATTCGAATAGAGCTCTTGAATGTAATTAATGGCATACTTGTAGGAGAGACTTTTTTCTCTCAGCTTTCAGTCGTCGGAAAATGTGGGGAAAAATTCGCAGTCTCATTTGATATAGGAATGGTGCGGCCGCAGGCTTCAACAAACATTGATACAAAATTTTCACCAACCTTTCAATAACAGTTCTCTCAACACAGCGCCCAAAAAAAAAAAATAATTATATTATTTCCATTATCATACTTCTGTCAATGAAGAGGTTGTATTTCGAGGAAAAACAATCAAGAACAAAATTTATTCCGGAACAATATTGATGATTCTGAATCATTGCCAGAAGGTGATGAGAAAGTACTAGCTCCAGTTTGTTATTGGTACTGTTAGTTGAGGTGATACTCCACTTGATTGGAGTGTAATATTTTTGTGTTCTATCTAGTTTTTCAACCGTAAAATTTCAAAATTCTCAGTTTCTTTTGTTTTTAAGTGAAAATGGACTAAATTTCAGAAGAGTGAAATCATAACCCTATTTCGAACTTTGAAAATGGAATCTAAATTTGGGAGGGAAATAGTACAAGGAGTATCTTCAGTTTTTTCTCTCCCAATCAGTACACTCTTGTAAAAATAATAAATAAATGAAAATAATATTTTACTTATAACCAAGATCAATTAAGTTTTCATTCGAAGTATCTCTATCACTAAAATATTTGGTATACATGATACTGTAAAAAACTCCGGGTAATGTTCACAATAATTTCAAAATATCAAATTATTCATTATTCCTTTTCAAATTATCATTCAAGAAATTAAGCTGATGAAAGGCACAAATAATTTCTTGTACTGTTCTTGTCCTATTCCAAGTTCAATCAATTCGTTTCAAGCTGGATCGATAGAATATTGTGATATAGGATATAGGATGTAATTGATATAGGATACTTATACATACTTTATTATATAAATCGCTGACTTCAAACTAACTTATATGATCAAGTATAATGTCATATCATCGATACTGTATCAAGAGCATTACTTGTTTGTTGAAAAGTTGTTCACTAAGAATAACTTTGGTTGTGGTATGAATAATTATTTTCCTCAATTTCGTGAAGTGTAAACATAACCTATTTTTGGACAATTTCTATCTAAATTTGGGGAAGGACCAGTTTGGGCTTTAAGCCTGTTGTTCCTTCCCCAATCATTCATAGTTGAGAATTATATTGTAACCTATGTATCAATGTATAGATAAATAAATAAATTTTGGAGTTATATAGTAGTTTGATGTACATTATTTAAATAGATCTCTCTTATTATGGTCAATCATTGATTGTTTTCAAAGATCAAAGCAGCCATCTGGAAAATTACATAGTAATAGTGGAAGTTTCAAATATCAGCTACACATCCAATTCCATTTTCAAATTATCAAAATCGATTCTGCTCCTCCTGTGACAATGTATAACGTATTTCTTGTGACCAATAATAATGATCATTCTCATCAATAGCGATCAGTATAAAAACGGACATAAACTACAGGATCCAGAATAAAATGTTCGCAATATGACTACCACTCACGCATGCATCCAAATTCTCGCATGCATCAACGACAATCTTGAAAAACATGAATTTCAACTAGAATCTGAAGATAAATTTCAAAAGTCACGCTCCAGAATGAAAGCATTTTGATGTAATGCCGCAATCCATCATCATTACTTTAAACTCATTGGAACTTCACTCTTTGGCTTGTTGTTTATCAGCTTTCTATATCACTTCACAACGACAAAGTTAATCTACTTAATTGAATAATTCCATAATTTATCATTCTACGTATTCTGAAAGACAGTTATACAGTCATGAGCAATGGTTATATAATGAGTTCAATAGGTTGTTTGAATAAACTAATAATTGATCTCCATACTTTATCATTCTGAAAGACCATACGTATTCCATACGTATTCTGGAAGACCATTATAATATAGTCTTGAACAATGCTTATAATGGAGTGCAATAGGTTGTTTAGATTATTAATAGTGTATCTGTATTGTTAGTAAATGTCCATATTGTCTGCCTAGCTTTGTCCGAAGTACTTAGCAACAGTGAAGGTAGACAGACCCTTGACTGAATAATGTTGGGCAATTATGAATGGAGCTTGGTAATTGTTTGATAGATCAAGGCAAACTCCCTGTCGTCAAATTGTCGAGGCAAACTTCTCATCCCATGACGTTCGGTTAATCCGTTGTTGAGTGCCGAGTGCCCTCAAAACTGAGGACTGCATCGAGCCACTTATCTCTCCCTAACTTTACTCGTTATTTCAAACGTGCTCTATTTTTCGTGTATTTTCGCAACATAATTGCCAATCGCGCTACGTGTTTCTGTACTGATAACGCTCTAATTTCGGTGTATGAATATGGAGCTGTCCCAATTTCAAATTTCAAAGTAAACAAGGTCATCCCAACTCTCTCAACAAAATGGCATTGTTTAAATGTCTTAGTTCCAAACTAGGTGAATGGAGTTTTCCCAGGTTTTGATAATTATAGATTCTTCATACAGTAGAAAAATATACTGGAGAAAACGAGTTTAAAATAAAGTACCACCAATTCTCAAGTTCTATACCGTACTATAAAGTTCAATGTGAAAATTGATATCATCATTATCTCTTGTCCTCCATGTGGAATCAGACCCAGGTTTGCAAATACAATTGGATTGGACAATTACAAATAAAGTTCTTCGGAATGTCCAGTGAAGTTTCAAGTAGTTCTTTACATACTTCATATTCACTGAAATTTCCCTCATTCTCAATTTCTGGGTTACAATTCTTTTGTTCCACAAAATCCTTCTTTGTTTTGCAATCAAACATCTCGATTTCCACGTATTGACCGCTATAGTTCCAATATATCAAATACTTACCAAATATCTCCTAAAGACTGTAGAGTATGGTTATTAAGCCTTAATTTTCCATGTGCATTACGTTCTATGACGGGAAAAATGGATTGTTGAACTCAATTGATAGCCTCTCCATAAAGGAAAGGTATGAATTTCAATCTCTTCATCATTATATGATGAAGATGAAGATATATTTGCTCAGAGGTTTCAACAGAGAATTACAAAACCACTAGTCAGTTGATTTCCCCACAAAGAATTTAAGTCCTTCCAAGACCTTTCATTCCAAATTCAATTTTTGATATGGATTCGATTATCAATTTCTCAATACATAAGTGTATTTGTATAGCCTACTCATAGTGTATGAAGTGCATGTAGCTATGGGGGCATAATTAGCTAAACAAAATAAGCTAGTAAACTGCTTACTAACCTTCAAAATTTGCGAAAAAAATCCAATATCTGCTCCATGAGAGCTGTCACGAACGATACCAGATCCAAAACACACAGCATTTTCCAGTTCTCATTCTGGGAAAGATATTGGTGAAAAATATCCAAATTGATCGAGTTCGATAGAGTATAAACAGTTTCGAGGAGTTCAAGAAGAAGTTGTGTGCATTGTTGGTGGTGCATAAAAGGAAAAGAAGCGAACAAATACGCGCGACTTTGAAAACGAATGGTTGGGGCCAGTAGACGCCAGGGTTAAAATTACTTGCCGAGCTATTTGGCCCCATGAAAGCTTATTCCCTTGTTGAATGGATGGCTTTGAGAAGAGCATCGGGCAAGCTACCACGGCTAGCCACCATAGAAGGCGGATTTTTTCAATTAATTTCAATTAAGTAAGTGGGGCGAGGGTAGAGCCCGTGAGAACTTTACAGTAGTAATTAATTACAGTGAAAGGAGATCACGTGGTCGTTCGACGAAAGTTACAACGCTCGTTCATTATTATGGGTCCTTTATGAATAGTACACGACAAAACGCCTTGTTGACAAGATTGAGTGACTGCTGCAACCGTTATTACAACTTGCCGAAATACACCTGCCTTGTAGAATACAAACAATACCCGACCAACCAGTCACTCATTTGTCTAAGACCAATGACTCAAATACCAACCGCATGTGACAGTTACTCAAATAGGTCATGCTTCAAGGGTTTCACAAGCATGAATCAATCAACACGTTTAGACCCTTCAAGCAGTGGTCACAGTATTCAGTTTGGCACTGCCAAATATAAACTACTCAAAAATATGCATTCAAAAACATGGGAGAATAACAGTCATTCTTTCTGAATCAATGTTTCATCTACTTCGATCCAAATCAACATCCTTCGTTCATCAGACGTTTCTCGGAAATGGTTCCAATTTCATGGTATATTAATTCACTAAAAATGTTTTTAAAATGGAAAACCACTAAATTTTCGTGGGAGTTTGTTATTTAAATAATTCTGATAGAATTTGGAGAGAACACGTCTTATTTATCTCATTACATATTCTTTGCAGGCTTCATAGAATGTTGTAGAATAGTTCCAACTCTATCCAAAACAACAATTTAAATTAATAGCTTAAGTGGAATTGGCTGGCATGATAACTAGAGCCTACAAAGAAAATTGTTATAGATCGTTGGTTTAGGTTTGTTTGGACGAATTTGTTGATTGTCTCGGCTTCTAGGTTCCAGATTCAGGAGCTACGATTACAATCAGTGCAAGGAAACTTTACACCAGCCCAAAATTTAGGCCAAACATTCTTGAAAATAGTACAGCTTGTTAGTTTGGATAACTGGATTTTTAGAACCACTCAACACGGTTGATGAAGGAATGTGTGGGAGAAATTAATTTAGAGCTGCTAAGAGTCATTGCTATAAAAAAATTCTGATTCAGATTGAGTTTAGTTTGAACCAGGTTCATTGCACTTCAGTAACTGTTATGATGAGAAACGTCATAGATCAAGAAAATTTAGGATATCTTGTATAAGTTCTGAAGAATATAATATTATCTTGTATCAGTCCAAACAAGAATATTGTCCCATAGACTGCTGCATTCTATCGAACAAATACGGTACTACGTCAAACAAATCCCTCCTCCAACTCGCAACAGGTCCAAGTTTTCGACCAATCACAGCGACTAACACCTTCCAAGTGAACGCCCTGCGCTGTCATTGGTCGTTCACAAAAAATAAGGAGTCATCCAGAGACCATTTTGTAGGACGGAACCATTCCAACCAATGATTATCATTGATCAGTCACTGATCATGATGCAGCAGTGTATGGTACAATATTTTTGTAAGAACCAATGAAATTGAAGGGGCTTCTACCATAAAGGTGCTAGTCGCTTGTGATTGCTTGAGATTTCAAGCCGCTTAATATTTGACTTGGCTCTTATTTTGCAAGTAGATTGCAGGGGCTTATTGAGAGATTGAATACCTTGAATTAACTTATTGGAATAAAGTTAAAACGAAACTAAATCGACTTTAAACCTACACTTTATAACAATTTGATTTGTTTGGCTATTATCATGCCAGCCAACTACACCATCTTCAATTATTTGTTCTGACTCTTTCTTCTAAATTGTATTGAATATCGGGGGACCGAGCTTTGCTCTGTAGTGTAAAAGCATAGAAAATTTGTAACGAAAGATTGAATTTAGAGTTTATATTTATTTATTTATTTTCTCAATCACAATTATTTCTAGTTATATGAGGAGGCACAACAGGCTTATGCCCAAAACTGTCCCTTTTCAAATTTATACTACAGTCCAAATCATAATCTAGCTACTATCACTCACCAAAATAACAATTTGTTCACACTACAAAAAACAAATACATTATCAGTTACAAATAATAGATATACTATGAATTCGATTTAGAATGATATACTATGTTTGCTACAATATTTGTTAATATACTATGTACTATTCTACACTAACAGCATCTAGTTACTATTTTGGACTTTCTGAAGTGAACATAGTTTCTAAAAAAAGAGAAATAAACGAAAATAAGTTTTTCTTGCTGATTTTTTCTTCTCGTGAGATCAGCTGAATGATCCCACTCATGCACTCGTTCACTCACTTACATTACGATATCGACAGACGACAAAATTTCCAACTGTTTTTCCAAGGACGTATTTATCCTTTTAACTTTTTGTGTAGTTGAGAAGTTGATATTGTGGTAATTATTCATATTGAATGAAAAGACTAAGAAAAAGACTGAAAATCAGTGGTTTTTTGACAATTTCTTAGTCTTTTTCATTCAATTATCCTTTTAATGTCCTTAAAAGCGAGTTATCCCAGGGTTGAGACCTAGTGCAATCGAATTTTCATATCATAAACCAACTTTGTTCCAAATTTCGTGAGAATCGCTGGAGCCGTTTTCGAGATCTGGTCACATACAGATCTATATATATAAACATAAAAACATATAAACAGAAATTGCTTGTTTAATTGTATAGGATAAACGGAATAGAGTAATAATTATCTTAATAAATAAAATTCTCATGACGTTTCATCCTGTTTTATTAGTTGAGCTCAATCCTCCTACCCAATTACACTTTTTCACCACATCAAACTTGAACTACAGTATTCAACAAGTTGATATTCAGCGGTGAGATGAATAGTATAAAATTCTAATCAAACTTGTTCATTGTTAGAAAACCAGTGTAATTCTATCTCTCCGGTGAACCTTTAATAATTCTAATTATCGTCTCGCGTGAGCGACCGACTTCAACTCTCAGAGATCTCTCAACGACTTCAGGCTTCTCCATTCGCAAGTATCCAAATAATAAACCCGACATTTTCCCAGAAAAACTGGTACCTTGAATAATCCGAGAACTCATTGAATGTCGGAACTCGAGAAGAAGCTAATGGATGACAGGAAAAAGAACGCTATCTAATCGAAATTAAAATCCTCGAGAGCTGAATAATAAAGTATCGAACTGTAGCCGCCCTGAAATGACTTTCAAAATCAATATGGTCGCTCTTGAGTGGATTGGGAGGCAGTGGAGAATTGCTTTTTTCTTCCAAGGTATTGCGGCCAAGATTGAAATCTTGAACCAATCTATTGGAATTTTAAACTCATTCAGTGCGTTTGGAACCAATAACGAGTATTGAAATTCTTTCATATGATATGTCGTACTTTGTTGATATCGAGTTATAGATTATTAGAACAGCCATCGAATTAGAAATTAGAATTACAGATCATTACCATCACGGAAAAAGTGTTAATAACACTATCGCATACCAGTTATGCAATGGGTATAGAAATACTCTATCCACATTCACACGTAGATACACGTATTATTTTTGTCTTGTCTCTCATTGTATAACTTCGATCGAAATATTTTTCTGAAATTTCATCAACTAGAGTCATTTTATCGTCAATTTCTCATCTTATTAGGTATGAGAAATGTTTACATGACCTCATTCGAACTATTTTTTAAAATCAAAATTGGGGCGAGAAACAGTTTTGGGTTCATCCTGTTGATTATCTGCCAATCATTTTATTTGATCTTGCAAGTGGAATAAATTGAATGGAGTGATTATGGTTTGAAAGCAATAAAAATGAATTTGGATTCTTTACATAAAAAAAGATATATTCTATGCGTTGTTATTATTATGCTTAAGCTTTGTAGGGAATCCCCTTCATGAAACGTTCTCTTCAAACGTTTTCATTAGAAATTTTTAACGTTTTCTTCTCACTTTCAATTTAAAGAGGCGAATTTTCATTCAATTTGGAGTTCTCAGCTCTTTACAGAGCGATGTCCCATTCACAAATGATGATCCATTGGTTTCATGTTTGAACTACTAGATTCCTTCTCATGTTCTCGTATTATCTGGAGCGCTATTATCCCGCTGGAACTCCATGTTTGTTCTATTATCTATGACAAAAATGGTCATCGAAATTCCATGATGAAGACCTCCGACAAATAATGGAATTGTACGCTGCAACAAGATCTTGGATTCCAAGAATACTTTACAGAGTTCCGTCAATGCAAAGTGAGAAGCTGAAGCCATTCCAATCCCAAAATGGCTCAGAAGGAGGATTTTGTACGAAATCGAGAATTTCAAGAATTTGCCCACTATCATTCAGTCAGGATACCCGATTAAAGTGGTGGATGTAGTCAGATTCCAACATCGTGGAATTTAATTGAGAGCTGAAGTTTTTCGTGAATCCTTTTTGAACAACATCTGTTTCTACTTCCTAAAATAAGTTGGTAAAGTTGAAGTTCTCTGAAAACAAACATTATTTTCCGTGAAATCTACATTATCTGATTTCGAATGACATTGAAATGAAATGAAAATACTATCAAATACGAATATGACAACTGAGTTTAATCACCTACGAAAATATGAAAATATACATATCAGGAGTACTAATCATAACCTGGCTACATCATACTACCTCTTCCAGATGGAACATAATTCTCAATGGACTAAATTATTTCGAAAAGTGTAGTCTAATCATAACCTTATGCCAAACTTTTAAAATATTATATTTATTTGGGAGATAGTTCAAGGAGCATCCTTAGTTTTTCTCTCTCATTCAGTGCTTTCTTTTGAAAATAAAATAGATGGATGAGAAAAATGATTGATGTAAACGAGACAGGAATCATAATTGCCCAATCAAAAAGAAAAATGTAACTCACATCTTGTTGTGGAATATACATTTCAGTACTAGATTTTTTAGTGCTAAAGATTTTCTCTCTTCCTCTTGCATTCCAATATTTCCTATTAGTTTTTGTTCCTGCACTTAATAATAGAAACAACAAACTCAGTTTCAACAATAATTCTTGTCCATTAATCAGGACATCTACTGAAATACCTGATCAAGAGCTGTAAGTTTACTAGCAAAGTAGAAAGTGAGCAAATCAAATTAAACTTTCCTGAGAAATTCCACGGAACAAACATTCTATTCCACCTTTCAGGTAGAAAACTCTACGACGAGTAGAAAGTCTCATGGAAGTTCCTCTGTTTTGAGGCAAACGCACACAGCAACAGACAGACGGAGAAAAAATCAAACGTCTGCATCCAGAAGTAAGGCTAGCTACACACACATCGACTTTTGTTCGTGCAATTTTTTGCCGTCCTTATAAATTCTATAAGATTGAACAGATGATTTCAAACAGACGATGTTTGTCAAGCTCCGTTTAATCTGATAGAATTCATAGGGACGGCCAAATAACATACTAACAAAAATCGATGTGTTTGTAACTGCCTTAATGCCTTAAGGAGAGACATTTACAAACTAACGTCTGGTTGCGTTGCGAAATTCGAACCCCTGGGAGGGATTTTTCCTCCATCTGATTCCATAAGTCTGTCTGTAGATGTGTGCGTTTGCGTCACGAGCTGATTAATAACTTGTTCTAGAATGTAGAGACCTAGAGACAGATGACATGTATACATGGTGCTTTGGATTAGAGCTAGTGATTTTATCAGTGCGTATGAATAAAGTAGGCGGCGAGGAGTGATAGAGCGAGAACATCCTGTTCCATTTAGCCATCACCTCAGCGCTCTCCCTCAGCCGACGACATCCTTGCACAGATTGAATGAGCATCCTCCACGAGATAAATCAATATATGTATCATCGTTCGCTGCATTCCTGTACGCTGCTAGATGAATTCCAATAGCAATCTTGTGTGTGAGCCTGTGAACATCAGTCTGTCAGAATTTGCAAATGAAACCAGCTCGACTTCATCTGCATAGTAAATGATAGCCTACCAACCACCCCTCTCTCCCTAACATCCTCTACCTTGTAGTTTGAATCGACTTGGCTGTGTGAGATGCCTTTGATGGATCGACTATGGTCTTCCGACAGTAAGCTCGAACATGTCTAGTTAGTTATGAACTTTACCTCGTGTCAGATTGGGTTCTCAGATCTTGTGGCTCTATTCACAGCGATCGGCCCAAATTCTGTGGATGTTGCCATTTCTCTGAAAAGAGTGTTAGTACACTCTATATAAAGTGAATAGAGTGCTAGACTAAGAGTCTCCCAACTCATCCACATAATTATCAAAGTATAGTTATAAAAAAAGCTTCTTTGATGATTATCATGATTATATTAAAACCTGATTAAATATTAAACATGATTATATTTTAATCATGAACATGATTCTGGAAAAGCGAGCGAATCTTGCGTAGTAAATTGGATGTAGTCCATTCCAAATGACTAAATCGATCCTTTCCGATCGTATAAATGCGAATTTCTGTGAACCGTCTTGTTCGCATGAATATAAGTTTATGTGAAGCTTCTCTAAGAAGTATCAAGTTCTGAAATACTTGATAGTTTATAACAGACTTTGGTTAAGATACAACATAATAAATGTTGATATGTGAAGTTTATACTAACTTGCGGAGTAGCCACAATTTGAGTTTAACGTTTAATATAGCCTATATTCACTCTATCCACTATAGCCTACTACTAGTTCACTATCCACATGATAGTGAATGTTACTATCGGTAGTTCAGTATATTATCGCTAGGGATGTCAATCCCGGGATCCCGGGATCCCGAATCCCGGGATCCCGGTCCATTTTCTATACCTAACAATCCCGGGATTTTTCAGCGTCAATCCCGGGATTTTCGGGATTGGAAACCTGAAATTGTGAATCACATTTTTCCAAAAACAATCCAATATGGAATTTATTTATGGTGATGAATATGAGTTTCTATAACTAATTTATTGTTCTAAGTGTTTGACTAATTCATTTTACAGGCACAGTCTACAGTTGCATATACATAATAATGATTGTATACTGTAGCCTACTCTTTACTGGCTTAATAGAATTCGCATTATCAGTTCGCATAATTGGCAGAATGGTTGTTGATTGGTTGTTATGCCTCTACGTTTGTTTCTGTTTACACAGCACCACAATTACCAGTCTAGACGGTGGAATATTTGCAATAGTGCTGATGGCATTTCCTTGAAATGCATTCCGAACTTTGAAAAGACTTCAGAAATCAGAAATAAAAAAGCACGATTCACTCACTGTCTAATTATTCCTCTCCTCTTCTCTTTCTCTATCATAAGTAGAATATCTAGTTGAAGTAAATATTATAGTTGCTCTACGAAATTTCATTTAGTATAGTGTAGTGGTTCAGCTTTCGCAGTGGTTTGTATTCTATTTTATTATTGATATTATTAATTCAAGTGATATCAATTCACTTTAAAGTATTTGACGTAATTAAAGTGTGAGCTCTATCCCGTCCTGATGTAGGATAGAAATGCTTTTGTCTACATAAAAAAGACTCTGATGAGAGTTATCTTGCTTTCCTCAGTTCTCACTATCATCTAGGATACAGCAAATTCAAGGTAGGACATGAAATAAAACAGTTACTCCTATAATCTTGAAAACATTTATAGAAATAGAATGTCCAATTTTAATATTATTCCCAAATATATTTTTTTATTTTAATAATAGCCTCTCCCTCTTTAATGGGCCCTTTTTCCTCTACACACACTGTTACTGAACATGTAATCGAGGAGGAACAATTGGTTAAAAATGCATTAAACTGATTTTTGCCAATCCCGGGATCAGTCCCGGGATCCCGGGATTGATATTGGATAATCTCGAAATACCGGGATTGGAAATCAGTCCCGGGATTGACATCCCTAATTATCGCACAATCGCTATTCCTAGGGTATTCAGTAATCATGGTGATCTGAGTCAATATTGTCTATGAAAATAGTCACATGACACTCATTATCTACTTTCCTTTGCTCTCCTCCTGCTCTATTTTCAAGACGTATCATTCCTCCATACACTTTCATTGAAGAATTCTTCATCATTGATGAGTTCTTCTCTTACATGACTAATATTTCCGGATGGATTGTACATATTACTCTGCTATCTCTGAAGTGTAACCTGAATTTGGAAGAGGAATAGCACAAGGTAAACTTATTTTTTCCCCCTAACGTTTTAATGATGTACTTATGTATGATTTAATAAAGAATTAAAGTGATAAAAGTGTTTGAAATTGAATAAATGTTCAAATGTTGAATTAATAGTTCAAAACGGATTATTACTCGCAGTTCGTCATGGATAGAGAAATAGATGAGTATTAAAATACTTTTTGTGTAGTTAACTTTTTGTGTTGTTAACTTTTTGTGTTGTTAACTTTTTGTGTTGTTAACTTTTTGTGTTGTTAACTTTTTGTGTTGTTAACTTTTTGTGTTGTTAACTTTTTGTGTAGTTAACTTTTTGTGTTGTTAACTTTTTGTGTGGTTAAGAAGTTGATATTGTGGTAATTATTCATATTGAATGAATAAATTAAGTTTATCAGAGATTGACAATGGTGTAATAACCGAAACCGGTCTTTCTAATTATCAATAAATCAGTGGTTTTTTGACAATGTCTTAGTCTTTTTTCATTCAGTATTAAAATACTTGTTTAAACTTTGTAATCTGGTAACTACACAATAGGCAGCATCATGTTAACAATATTGACTTGTTTTTTTCAATCGCCCCTCGACCATACTTCGATGGGGAATCGATTGAATGAAATCAGAACAAGGTTTCAAAGTTTTTCATAAGCCGGCATCACTCCCGGCCGGCCGCATTTCCCGACTGCAAAAATCCAGAAAGCGCAAAGCCGAATCTCATTAATTTCTCACGCCAAAAACTGATGTTTCGGCATTGGAGCATTGTTATTCGAGTTGTATCGCAAGGCTCTGATTACCATAGATACCGCTCGTAAAGCGCTGATCCCCACTCAGCCGGTGAACTAAAATTCGGCGCCGGCTCTAGAGCGGTGTGCTGCATGGAAAAATGCGTTCTTCGCCGGATCCGAGCCGCAGATGGAGATTCCGTTCACGTGTCGGATCAATTTGCCCGGTTTATTGTCCCTGCCAACTTCTCCACGCATTACGCCACCACTTACCAACGTACGGCCCACCTACTTGTGTTTCCAATGATGTTATAAACTTTATAGCCCACCTTGAAAAATTCTCGTGAGGCCAATCTTATAATAAGATATTGAAGGACATTACTCGTATGATAGTGAGAGATTGTTTTGGGGACTAGGATTACAGAAGATAGACGAAACTCTCACAAGATGAATATGATTGTCATTCTTATCATGATATAGAAGATTTGTTCTCAATTTCTCCTTCAATAAGAGTAATATTGGGACATAATGTTTTTGATTAGAAGATTCTTGAGATCTTTTGTCTCAATTCCGGCATATATGATGAAATTGCATGGTTCAATTCCCTAGTATCGTATCAAATTTGAAAATCCCATGCACTTTTTAGGTAGGGCAAGCTAAGTTTCCACTCGATTTAATGTAAAGGTTCAATGACATTTTATTATATTCTCTCAGACTAATAAAGATTGGACTACTAATGTGATCTGAGCCATAAATATATTGAAAAATGTATATCCATCAAAAGATGGCTTTCTATTGGTCCCTTGAATATATCATTGATATAATATTAATTTGGTTACTTAGAAAGTAACCAAACTAGCAAGACTAAGATGACAATGTAGATTTCATGCACTTGTTTTTATCCTTAATGAAAAAATGAGACACACATGTTGTCAATACCACTTAAATTTTGTTTTACAAGAGGATCACGGTTTTGGGGCTACACCTGCCCCATCCTCAGCTAGACTGGTGCTTTTAGTAGGCTACACAAGTAACGGGAAGTTCCAAATTCGAGGTTGAGTGATGAGGTCACAATGATGGGCCTCAAATTTGGAACTTCATGTTTCTTATGTAGCCTACTAGAAACACCAGTCTAGCTGAGGATGGGGCAGGTGTAGCCCCGAAACCATGGTCCTTTTGTAAACAAAATTAAAGTGGTATTGACTGCATCTGTGTCTCATTTTGTCATTATGGAGAAATACCACAATACTTTTTCAAAAACAAACAGTTTTTACCCTTGATAATATAAACTTTTTCATGAGTGATCAAGCCAATTTCAACCTTTGATTACTTCCTCCAACTTCAAAATCCATACAATCTTGATAAAGAGTAATTAAACTATACTATGATATGTGAAATTTATATCATATCATGTATTTGATCGATTAAATTAAATTGTGATTCTCACAGTCATTTTCTCACTACTTTCGCTGAAGTTTACTCATCCATTTCTCAGAGGATTTTCACAAATTCATTTGTTCTTGAAATGTCATTCTCTCCATAATATTTTTTGTGGTAGCCTATGGGACAAACTGAATTAAATAGTAAAAAAATTCTGAAAAATCCAGATCTGGAATGATTGGACATTTTCCCCAGTGTTATCATTCTTTATGACCCATCAGATTCCTTATTGATTTCCTAAATGAAGCAGCAAGCTGAGATTGGAGTAAGAGCAGCCGTGTACAGTGCAGTACACTAATGCTTCACTTTGACATGTGGGACAGGGCCTTTGTTGTAAAGTGGGATCGGAAGCATCACATTCAGCTTGTAAACGGAAGCGATTTTGCCACCGCCTTCACCGCCTCCACCGCCTCCACCGCCTCCGTAACCACGCCCCCCCCCGCAATGCCTGCCGTTAATCAGTCACTTGATCCAAGACTTGTCTCCAAACTTCAGCTACAAAGGCAGGAATGTGCAATAAGTGGCGGCACGACAAAAACATCGGCTCTATCAGTTCGTAAAATGAGCGGATCAGGGTGTCTTCTTCACTTCATTGTAAAATAATATAATATACAATAAGTTATGCAAGGAATAATAATTATCTTCCACAGATATTCTGTTTTTCTCTGTATTTCAATTATTTTATAAGTCTTGTTGGTAGTTGTTCCATACTGTAGGCTATAGCCTCTCTCTTCCAGCTCAATCGTTTGATTGGTTGGCAGCCTTCCATCTAAATCTGTCCATTGCTACTCTCTTCCATTGTTCATAGCTCATAGCACCCAGATCCTTCGTCATTTGTCTTAAGTACTGTAGCCGGGGTCTCCCACGACCCCTTTGTCCATCAACTGTACCTTCCAGAATACTTGACGTAAATGCGTCGTGTCTTATTATATGTCCAATCCAAGAATGTCGTCTGGCCTTGAGAAAATTCAGAAGAGATCTTTTTTCTGCCGCCCTCTGGAATACCTCCTCATTCGTAACTCTGTCTGTCCATTTTATTTTGAGCATACGCCTCCAACACCACACTTCAAAAGCATTCAGAGTCTTTTCCTCAGCCTTACCAATAGTCCACGTTTCAGACCCATAAAGAGCTATACTCCAAATGCAACTCTTTATTAGTCTCTTTCTTATTCCCAAGGTTAGACTATTTGAGGAAAGAAGCTGCCTTTTACTAATAAACATACCCTTAGCTTCTCTGATTTGGCGCTTTATATCCAGTCTATCTTTCCCATCTTCTGATATAATGCTTCCAAGATATTTGAACATTTTTACTTGCTTCAGGGCGTGATTATCTAGTTTAATGGACACATTCTCTGTGACTTTTGAGCAGACCATTACTTCTGTCTTTATCTTATTTATCTCCATATCATATTTATTTCGTAGAATCTCATGCAAGGTGGTTAGAGCTCTTTCTAAACTTATTTTATTATCCGCTATTATAGCTATATCATCTGCAAAACGAAGCATCTGAATCCGAACTCCATTTACCTTGATGCCACTACAGCACTCCTTGCATTCATTAATAGCTTGCTCTATATAAATGTTGAATAACAATGGTGACAAACTACAGCCCTGTCGCACTCCTCTCCTTATAGCAGCCTCTCTCTGCTGCTCACCTATCCTTAATAATGCTGTTTGATCCTTGTACAACTCTCGAATGATCCTTCTATCTCTATAATCTATTTTGATGTCCTTTAATACTTTCATAAGTACATTCCAATTCACCCTATCAAATGCCTTAAGCAGATCTACAAAACAATGTATACCTGCTTGTTCACCTGAAAGCTTTTCTCCACAATATTTCTGATACACAATATTGCTTCTCTTGTGCCCTTGTTCTTTCTGAAGCCGAATTGATCATCCGCGAGATTTGCATCAATTTTCCCCTCAATTCTCCTCAATATAATATTCGTAAGTAATTTCGAGGCATGTGCTAGAATACTTAATGTTCTATATTCTTCCCATCTTATTGCCTTGTTCTTCTTTGGTAACAGCACCATCAGACTCTCTTTAAAATCATCTGGGATTTCTCAAGTGGTATAGATTGAATTTATGAGGACAAATAACAAGTACCTAATATCTTCATCCAGTGCTTGTAATAGTTCTGCCGGTATATTATCTGAGCCATATGCTTTCCTTGATTTCAGCTCATGTAAGGCTTTCTCAATTTCTGGATAAGTGATTGGTGGTCCCAGCTCATCATGAGGTACATCTACTTCTTCCTCTAGTTCTTCCAAGGCATTTGAATTACTGTAAAGATTTTCTACATATTGCTTCCATCTATCTGCAACCTCATCATTGTCCATCAGCATTTTCATATCTGTTGACTTGATAATGTTACTTTTCACAGAGTGCTTACCAAACATCTTTCTTATTAGGCTATACGATTTTTCTACATTCCCTCTAACAAACTGATTCTCAATTTCATCGCATCGTTCCCCTAACCATACCTGTTTATCATTTCTGGCACTTCTGTTCACAAGATTTCGCAATTTATTATACTCACTTCTATTTTTGTCATTTTTGTGTTGCCTTCTCTTTTCAATTAGCGCTATGGTTCCATCACTTATCCAAGGCTTAAGTGGCTGCTCCTTCTGCTTGCCCACTATTTCTCCTGCAGAGGTCAGAATAGCATTTTTTAAATTTCCCCAGAGATGCTGTGTGCCCAGTCCTGGATTCTCTATCTCATTCCTTAAGACCTGTTTGATTCTGTAATTGTATTCATTAACATTTTCCTCTATTTTCAGTTTCCCAAACTAGGCTATAGCCTAATAGTTGTAAATGATGAGGCAATAAATCCACGAGATTGATAAAAACTTATGTGGTGAGGTCCACGTTATAATGGCAGTATTTGATTAGCAATGATATTGCTATCCTTGTCTTCCATTCAACAAAGCGTATAGCGCTATAAGTGAAAGAGAAAGCGATTACTCCGAAATTGCTCGGTTGAGGAAGGAAACTCAGTTTCCGAAAATTTCCGTTTCTAAGTGTTTTCAATCTATTTTGAATCCCTTCAAAACTGCAGGCTGCTCAGTTGAGGAAGGAGACTCAGTCTCCGAAAATTTCCCCCATTTCTAATGTAAGTTTTTAAGTGTTTTCAATCTATTAATATCTTGTGTCTCCTGTTTTAATTTATAAATATATATATATATATATATATATATATATATATATATATATATATATATATATATATAGCACTTAACAGAAAACACTTTAAAGTTCTATAATATAAATATAAACAGGATACACATGACACGGATAGATTAAAAACACTTAAAAACTTACATTTAAACGAGAATTTTCGGGGAGCTGGGCCCCCTTTGTCAATCAACCAGGAAGTGAAGTGGTGAGATTTGAACATTCTAACGGTCGTGACCACAGAGACGCGGTAGGGACGTTGTGCAGACCATAGAGCACAGACGAACGGAGGCGCACTGATTGAAGGAGCACTATGGGATCAGTTGGTGGGCCATGATGGGTTATTTCAAGCGGGAGATTTCAATTTTGAGCGGGTTATGGATAAGGAAAGGTGTAGATTATGAATTGATAGAAAAGAGGAGATTTAAAATTAGAAATCCGAAATGAAGTAGAATAAAATAAGAAAATGGAATTATAGAATTGGATTGGAATTAAATTTATTTCTATTTCTATTTTAATTTTTATTTTTATTGAAAATTTATTATATATTTGATAGCTGTGAAATTTCTTATATATGATGAAATATATTTCAATTTAATTGGACAGTTGGTGTAGAGTTGATAGTTATGATACTATTGCTGTCTATTAAGACCAGAACTGGAAGCAGCTCCAAGCACCCAAATAAAAGCCAATTCTTTCGTCTTGACATCTATGGAGGGGGTTGTGGGAGAGAGAGTGGCAAGTCCTTGCACTTCACTTCCTGGTTGATTGACAAAGGGGGCCCAGCTCCTCAAAAATTCTCCTTTAAATGTCAGTTTTTAAGTGTTTTTAATCTATCTGTGTCGTGTATATCCTGTCTATATTTATATTATAAAACTTCAAAGTGTTTTCTGTTTTCAAAGTGCTACAAATATATATATATATATATATATATATATATATATATATATATATATATATATATATATATGTATGTTACCAGATCTCGAAAACGGCTCTAACGATTCTCACGAAGTTTGGAACAAGGTAGGTTTGTGATAATATGAAGATTCGATTGCACTGGGTCTCAACCCTGGAATAACTCGGTGAAGGACATTAAAAGGATAAATACGTCCTTGGAAAAACAGCTGGAAATTATGACGTCTGTCGATAGAAGAGAGTGGACGAGTTCATGTGTGGGATCATCCAGCTGATCTCACGCGAAGGAAAATTCAGCAAGAGAAACTTATTCTTGTTAATTTCTCTTTTTTTCAGAAAAAAAGTCACTCCAGGAAGTCCAAAATAGTAACTAAATGCTGTTAGTGTAAAATAGTACATAGTATATAAACAAATATTGTAGCAAACACAGTATATCATTCTAAATCGAATCCATAGTATATCTATTTGTAATTGATGTGTTTTTTGAAGTGTGAATAAATTGTTATTTTGATGAGTGATAGTAGCTCAACCTAGGTTTCGTTTTGGACTGTAGTATAAATTCGATAGGGACAGTTTTGGGCATAAGCCTGTTGTGCCTCCTCATATAACTGTAAAAATAATTGAACGACTGAGAAAATGAATAAATAAATATAAACTATAAATTCAATCTTTGTTCACAAATTTTCTATGCTTTTACACTCCAGAGCAAAGCTCGGTCCCCCGATATTGATAAACAAAGGCAGTAAAATGATGTTGGAGGTAAACAACAAAACAGTGACGTCATGTTCATCTGCTCATTCCAACAAATTGCCCACTTGGAATGAAATTCACCATGAATTCGTTGACAAATCGTGTCCTCGATTCATTCGTGTTTACCAATAGGAGACTGCGTCATAAAATACGTACAAAATAGTGGATGACCCGCATGATAAGGGCGCAACCAGATTAATTATTCCAATTCATCGCGCAATTGGGTATCTGAGGTCCACAAAATAATTATGGTGCTGTATGGATCGCACTCCATTCAAGATCTGATATGTTTGATGAAACTCGTTTTATAGGTCAAATAAACTCATCAACAAAGTTTCACTGATAATTATTCTGTTTTACGATCGGGTTGCTCTCATCCAATATCACTGAAATTTTCAGTGTCACAATTTAACTGATACTATGATGAGTCATCACTCCCATGTTCTCCCAGATAATTTTATATTTCCGACAATGCTCCATAATTCAACAAGTTTGGAGATATTATTCTCTATATTTAGAAGGAGATGATATATAGGTGTTATTGGTCATAATATCATAAAATGTATTCAATAATATTGCACTTTGAATACAGATGAGCTTTAAATACATTGCTTCTCACCCATGCTCTAAGAATAATTATCATACTCTGAACAAAGTTCAATACTCTCTTTGGCTACATATGTGACTCAATTCCAATAGTCTTCAGGTTTTATGAAATTGACCATCGATATTCACAAGCATTTTTATAGAAATTTTAAATCAAAGTACAATTTTAAACTTTTTTCCACGACATGATTCGACTTTAAAGTCATTTCTTGTTGTAAAAGTTGAATATAAGTAGTCTTTATCGGAAAAAGTGACCACTAGTATCCTTACAGCCATTTGGATAATCTGAGAGTGAAGAACAAGATTCAGTCTCTCCAGCGTTGAGTTTATCTTGGTTGTAAACCTGAGTAGTGTCAAAAGGTGAAACACAAGAGTGATTAAATAAGGGGAAATTTCAGGTTGAATTAATACAATTGATAGTGATTTGTATTTTATTATTACGCTATAAGAAAAATCTCATTATAATGATACAAATGATTCAGGTGTTGGGCTCATTTTTGTGGCTACATTGCAATAAAAACTTCCATCGCAGAAGTCACCATGAATAGAATTCTTTCGGGAGAAATTAAATTGCATTTCATTCAAGACTCTGGAAAAGCTTAGGCGTTTGTAAAGATATGAAAAAGCACTACCGGGAAATTTGGCTGCTCTATTGTTGAGAAGTTATGGAATGATTCCTTGGGAATATTGCGTGCGACATAATATTATTGCCGGGAAAACTGTGCAAATTCCATTTCGGAGCCATGCTGCGTCGATTGATTTCGGCCTCAATAGAAATTGTGTTGGCATTTTCCATAACACTTCTCCTTTGAATGTACTGGTTTCAGTTGGATTACAATGCGTGAGCCTGGGTACCATCAACCGAGAGCTGCTCTTACAAGTTTTGATTAGCTGAATGAGCTTTTAGAGCAGTAATGTGCGCGTGTTAGTTGTTTGCTCGCGTCAGCCTCCGATGTTATGTTTTTGCGCAATAAATTACCAAAGCTTTTGTGCTTCTGTTCAGTGTTGTCGGCTAGCTTGCTTTCACCAGGCGTCATTTATATTGTCGGTGTACTAAGCTGCTGCAGCAATGCTCTTACTCTACTATTATTGCTAGTACGCTGCTGATAGATAATCGTAGTTATATGGCGAGATTGCCCTGTCACATGCTTTTATCACTTAAAGAATTTTTTCAGCTCATTTGAGATAGCTCTGAAAAAGATATTTCATATTATATTCAACAATTGAAGCTTTTTTGACAACAAGATCGATCTCTCATTCAAAATATTATCAATTTTATACCCCAACACATATTATTTATAGTGGCGTGTAGGCCTATATTTATTCATCATTTATCTATGCCTATTAAAAAATCATTCAATGCATACTTTTTCATTTAGATACAAATATAAATCTGAGTACATATTTTAAATTATTTCTCCACGACATGTCTCGGCTACATGTTTTGTCTTATTTCTATTAAATTTTATAGTATCCAAATTTGCTTTGTATTGTAATTGTTTTGAGGAATAAACTTTGATTTGATTAAGGTGCGTACAGAGTTACTCACCACAAACACGCGCGTTTATCTTTTCATCAGCTGATGCTATGCTTATTGAATCTACATTATAGAAAACACAGCATCAGCTGATGAAATACGCGTGTTCGTACGTCTGTACGCACCTTTAGACTAAATTAATAAATAACTACAAAGTATTTTCAAATTTTCTTTCCTATTCAAATGAAGCATCAAAAATGTTGTTTTTAAGTTATTTGAGAGCATGGAGGGAATAATTCAGGAATTCGTTCTGACCATTATACAAATCTAAGAACATCCTTAATTGTCTATATCATTGATACGATAACAGCAGAGCCGAATATTATGTAATGGTATATTTCAAAGATGTTGATGAGTTTTTAATATATCATTCTAAGGATATAAATATATGTTGAAGATTTGAAAATCTTTCAATAATAATAAAAAAAGATTCTTTTCGTAGAATATAAAAGGTATCTTTTCTCCATTATCATAACAAGAAGTATCGATACGACATACCAGTGCGTACTGTCATAGAAACATCACTAGCTGTAAGTAGCCCTATTGTAAAGTATTTCAAAATTTTGTAAACAAATGTGATCTTGCCACATTAACTTATAGGAGTAAAACTGAATAATGGGAAGAAAAATGCTAGGTGATAATGTAAATAATAATTGACTCGTCTAAACAATGGCTAACTGGAAGAAGTGATAAAGCACAGGATATTATCTAGCTCGAAAAAGTTAATCAAATAAAAGGTTGGTGATACAGAGTGATATTCATAGTGCGATTATTGGGTAGATAAACACACACACACGCGTGCGAGAGTTACAAAGAGAGTTGTGTGTGAAATTAAACAAAGCCATCCTTGATTAATTTATGATGATAATCGCGATCGTGTCGTGTTGTGTACACGTTTACTCATCAGTGGCGCCATGTTCTGTTGACTAATTGCATCAGCGGGGACGATACTCGTCTGATTGCTCGGCCTCATAATTAATTAAATCAACGTAAATAACGAATCAAAAAAGGCTCGGCCCGGTGAATAATACCGGCGACCAGGCAGAATGTGTCCCTTTCATGGAGACCTGTCATTCAATGTGCCCACTCACACTACAGTAGTTGCCCTAATCACACGCTATCCAATGCAGAATGCAGATGTCACACTATCATGACTTCTGGCCATTTCCAGGTGTGAACATCCAATCTAGAATTCTCTCTCATGTGATAAATTTAGGGTGTGGCGCTTTCACCCCAAACGTCTTCATTGTTCACTTTCTCGTATTATACCATTCGCAATAGAATTTTTCTTTCCAAATTGAATTGAATCAGCTCATCAAACCAGTTTCAAAATCATTCATAAATTGATGAGTGGATTTCAATCCTAAAACATCGGAGAAAATGACCCTCGAAGCAACCAAGTCATGACACTTCTCAAAGTTGGAAGTCATTGAAGGAATGATATAAATATATTTTACGGAATGTATTTTGATGAGAAGACTTGAATAACGTCATCATACCATATGTTCTTACATGAATATATAAAAGGGAGAATGTCGAAAACCCTTGGGGGCCGGTTTCCAAGCTCGGGATTCAGCTAAGTTCTAGACTTTTAAACAGCTGGAGTCAGAAAATTGGCTTTCCGAATCGTAGTTTTTATGATAGTCTTCATTTTCACATTCCTTTAGGAAACGTTATTCCTTGACGAAATGGAACATTCTCAAATAATTTAAATAGCTGAAACTTTGCACTATTTTCTCTTCATTTTATTTTGTGTTCTATTCTCCAAATAGCTGAAACTTTACACTTTTTTCTCTTCAATTTTGAGTTCTTTCAATTTACTTTTTTTCAAAATCTTTTCGAAAATGTTCTTAAAATTTCAAAATCGTTTCAATTTTCACTATTTGAGTTCAATTTTTCGAAATTTAAACGCGGACTACGACTACATCCATAGCCACCACCTCTAATATTAGAGGTGGCTATGCTACATCCCGTTTCGGAAAGCCAATTTTCTGACTCCAGCTGTTTAAAGTCTAGAACTTAGGTAAATCCCGAGCTCGGAAACCGGCCCTTAATGATTGAGCAAAGATTAGAGGTATTTAAAACAGGCTTATGAAGAACAAGAGAAAGGTTAAAGTAGATAGAGGTTGGAGAGGTGGAAAAATGATTCAAACTTGAATTAAGGCAAGATGTTGAGTCATCATTTATTAAATAATTATAATATGATTATAGTATTTTGTACAATAAATAAATACATTTTATGTATCATGGTCCAAGTATCCCAAGATATTCAAAACGCCAGATTCAAATTGAATTGGAGCTCGAATATTGTAAAAATAGGATGGGTAGGATACATTTTAATTGATAACCGCTCTCATGTTTAGTAATTCCATTTTTTTAATATCCATCTTCAACTGCTAATATTGTGTTGAATTCGATCAGGAACAATATTTGGTGGAATTCTCAGTCGAAAACTATGCAATGCAGGACGCGAATATCACACTATAATTATTTCTACAATTTGTGAACATCATTATGTGTGCATCATTATCTCATGTACTGTATTCATAAAATAGAACTATGGTGCCCTTTTTTGAATAACAGATTAAACATACAAATTATAACTCATGTAATGTAATTCGATATGTCGGTGTTAACACCTGGAAAATTCTAGAAGAAATGATAGTGTGATATTTGCGTCCTGCATTGCATAGGTTTCGACTGAGAATTCCACTAAATATTGTTCCTAATCGAATTACATGTATATCTGGTACTTGAATGGTTGAAATAACAAGGAGAGTATCATCCAAGTACAGCAGAAAGGATTCTCCATCGAATAATCTGGAACGGGAAGATCAGTACATGGTTTTGTTAGTGTAGAACTATCCAAAACATAATGTTGTTACCTATTTTTACACGGGTGGAAGTATCCTAGTGCTATTCTCTAAGCAGCGGCACGTTTCATGCAAACAAAACATTCTCTCATCCGTCTTTCTTCTAGTTTTTTAGATGTTCTCCTTCTTTCACATCGTCTGCCTTCTTCCATTCTCTGATAGCCGGCTCTACATCACTGTGAGGTCACGCGAACCTCTCTTCAGCTGCTCACAACAAAAATATTTCGCCCGAGTCGACTGGGGAAACAAGAGTCTCCTCAATCATCATTAGCTGCGATTTCAATTCGTGAATCCTGTCGGACGCTTTGAATTATGTATGATGTTCGGGATATGATATATCCATTAACGTGACGCCCACCCTATATAATGCTGTTGGTATTGGTGTGGTTTGGTGAGTTGCGGTGGTGTTGTGGGGGGATAGGGGTGTCAGAGGGGATAGGTGGAGGGTACGACACACTGCAACATCCGATAATGCGTTAGAGTTAACGTCACCGTTCCACTCAATGTTACAACTCCATTCTACACATTAGCTCTCTATATACTACACATGCCGTGCTACTAATTTTGTGTGCTATTACCTCCTTTCCATGCAGATAACCTAATTTGATGCTCGTGAAGATGTCTGTATGTATGATTCGACACAATATGACGCATCAATTAAAGCCTTTCGCAAATTCTATGTGGATATTCAATGTGGACGATGATGCTCACGATAAAATGATGGGAATATCACTAACATAAACAGTTGAACTGGATTTCGATTCAATTTTAATGATCCATTCAGACCAAACACTCTATAATATTAGCCTACTACGTGCTAAACAGTTTCTTATCGTTTACTTGTACTGCATAATATAATAGATCTCTATACAGATCATGAACAGAACATGAAGCTTGAATCTTCGAGGATATTTATGAAGTAGGTATAGTATCAATCTTATGTCATGACACATATGATGATAGGTTCAATTCAAATATATAAATTGAATGACTGCTCAATTTCTGCGTTTGAAAGAAAAAATCCTTTCTGATAGACCTTTGGGATAATTACTAAATCGTGAATAATAATATCGTCCTAGCTGAATTGGAGAGCAATAATAAAAAATACCAAGTCAAACCTGATCGTGGAAACACTTAATTGAATGTCTTTCGAAGACCATACCATCTTAGACACTTGATTAGTTTCTTGATGAGCTTCATTCATGATATTGATGATATTGCCGTGATATTGTTGAGTTTCATTCGATTTATCAATTGATTGATCACCTCATTGTGTGGAAAACAGTTTTCTGATAATCGTCAGAAGTGGATTTCCACAATCTAGTGACAGTGAACAGTGGAAATTTAATCTCAATGAGCTCTAATTGGACTATTTCCATTCAGCCCGGCCGAGCGAGTATGAATAATTCCATTAGAAGATATGGGAATTATATTTCCGCTGTTCACTGTCACTGTTGTGTAGGAGTCGAGCTTATGACGACTATCCAATAACTGTTATTCACTCGATGAGCTCTCACTTGAAAGCTTTCAAAATGAAGCAGCTTTTTCAATCGTTGCTGTGAAATGATAGCAAGCTTCCAATATCGGAATCCAATAATTGTTTTCCCGGCAACAACAATAATATAAGTTCCACAATTACTATTATTGTTGGAGGATTTACAGTTTTCTTCACCCCCAAACACCATAGAAAATATTTTCTGGGTTTAATTGAGTGTTAAATTGTGATAAACGAGAGGAATTTGCTAGCTTGTGTGCCAAAACTATATTTTTAAATTCAACTTCCTAAACAGTCGTTGTCATTAAAATATTGCAGTGACAGGTTCGCAGCACATAGAGGCGCGCTCATGTGAACTACAAAATGGAGGTGTTGCCCCGCATGCGAACCGCTCCTTAATTTGAGAACGGCTCACTCCAGTGTGAAAATTTATGTTTATACGGTGACGCACCTCCATGGAGAAAAGTCACAAGCAACAAGCCTTTACACTTGGCCGACTATAACAGTCCCGCCAACTGAGCAAACGACAACTAAGTAAACTTTGTACTTTTCAACTGCAGCGAATACAAGAGCAAACATATATTGCTTGTGTTAGTTATATCACGGTTGCACGGGAGTACATATACAGGCGACCCTGACATACAACCCAGGGAGTCCCTTGTCACCCTATTTTCGTTTCTCTTGGTTCAGTACAGCAGCAAACCTTCTGGCTTGATATTTCAGTTGACTTTATGACCTGTGATTCGATCCGATTCCTAATTGAATCATTTTTCCTCTGAATCAACTCTTGATTGCAGGAGAAACGTATTTATAAACTCATATCGTGAAAAATTATTGGCCAAAACATGATCATCGAAAAGAAATATATTAAACTAATCCGATTCCCTATTGAATCATTTTTCCTCTGAATAACCTCTTGATTGCAGGCAAAGATATATTTATATATTCACATTGTTAATAATTACTGACCGAAAAATGATCATCGAAGAGAAATATACTAAATGCATGAATATTCTATTCTTCACAACTCATTGCAAAGGAGTAGCTAATTCGCTGAAAGAATACTATCTGATAAAACTGACTGAATTGATAAAATGAATTTTCAATTTTTGAAGTAGCCAGTTACACACACATTGATTTTTGATGTCTGATATTTTTTCATCCTCACTGAGTCTGATTTTATAAGAAATAATCTATACAACAGAAATTATCAATCACGAATCTCTAATTCGATTATCTTCTTATAGAATATTAACAATACATAGAAGTAGTTTAGCACTATAAACCTTGATATATAATTATTTTCTATGTTACCAAGATACTCAATGTGTTCAGCACTATTCTTCAATTATTACAAACGTTGTAATCAAAACCTATACCGATTTCCTAAGGAGAAACAATTTCTTATAATATAGGTGAGAACCTATAAGAAATTATGAACATATTATGTTCATAATCCTCTCATAGGATTTATCAAGTGAAATATTGTTTTCCAATTGTATTAATAGAATTGAGTTTAAGATTTTCTTCTATAATATGTGATTGTATTTTGATTAAGAATTTTATTCAATCTTATGTAATCTTATTACATAATATGTAATCTATTTATGTGATTCTTTCTTGTGAAGGTTTGTGGAAATCGGTGTAGGTTATGATTACAAAGTTCGTAATAAAATTCAAGAATAGTGCTGAACACTTTGAGTATTTTGGTAACATAGAACATATTTATATTTCAAGTATTATAGTGCCAAACTACTTATAGGTATTGTTGATTCTATAAGAAGATAATCGCATTAGAGATTGAACGTAATTTGGCAGACACATGATGTGTATCTGCACAGGTCATGTGTTTGTCAAGTTCTGTTCAATCTGATAGAATTCATTTAGACGGTAAAAAGCCGAGCGCCCAAAAATTGTTATGTGTGTAACTAGCCATAGTCGTTTATAGTAGCCATATAGGAGTTCTATGGGCATATTCATCATCAATTTTTTTGAAACTGATATGATTTCTCTTATGCATAATATAAGTATATTTATAGGAACATATTTTTATGATTTCTCATCCTACTTATCATATACAATTCAGCCTGTTCCATACCATGAATGTATACCATGAATAGGAAAATATTTTTCCTACAGATACCTTGAAAAGTGACCATTTCTGCACTGATTGCAGGCCGCAAAGAATCACTTTTCCGCACTGGTGCGCAAAGTGAGTACTTTGCTTACTCCAGATTTGCAGCATGACAATGCAAAATAGTTGGAAGGTTAATGGAGCACCAGTGCAGCAAAATCAAAATTAAGTTGGTAACTGCACTCATAGTGAGGCCCACGTTATAATGGCAGTGGAGAACAGCGTTGCCTTGCCATTATGTGCCTTGATTATAGTCATTTCAATGGTTGCATAACATAAACCTCCTTCAAGCAGTAAGATGAATTTTCAATTGAATTACTAATCATTATAATTCAATTATTATTATTCAATTTTAAATAAATTAAGGTTTTTATCAATAATAAAATTACACAGAAAAACATTTGACGGATTTCAGGGAATTTTACCCATAATTACCCACTTTTCATATTCAATGGTAACTGTAGGAAAAATTTAATGTGAAATACGTGCGCAAAGTTCGTTTGCTGCACTCAAGAAACCATTCCGTAAACGTTTCTTTCGGTGCAGCAAACTGTCACTTTGCGCACTAGTTGCACCAATAACTATATTCAAACCGAAATTTAGATAAGAATCAAGTGGGTCTCAAATTATCTCTCGAAATCTTTCAGCAAATTAAAAGTGAATCAACTATGATGCTGTTCTCAGATCTCTGATATTTTGTCCAATTGAATATTAAGAGAGAAGAACCTGATAATGTATGGTGTGACAAAAGTGACTTCTAGGAAGCCGATATCTTGAGCATGCATAAATAGCTTATAACTGTTGATTTTTGATAATAATGACTTCTTCTTCATTGTTCACAGGTAGCTCATGAGTCTCTCAATGACTGATATCTGAGCGTCGACAGCACAACTTTGAATGATATCATAAGGTAAGGAACGAATAAAAAATCTGAACCTTGCAAAACTCAAATTTAATATCATTAGATATTGAGTGAACGAATTCAATCAGATTTAGGGTGATAAATCGTCATCCTACTCCTCTCAAATCATTGATTGACATATTAATCAAACTTCCTTTTAATAACTTAGAAGGAGAATGGGTGATTGGAGTCAATAAGGAATTGATTTATTCATAAAAAGCTTATCTGCGATAAATTTTTCTGCCGATCAATCATGATCTGATAGAATTCTTTCATACATCTTTTGAATCATTAATGGCATATCAATCAAACTTCTTATCGAATAACTAGAAAGGGAATAAGGTGAATAAAGTCAATAAGGAAACGGAGTGTTAAATAAAACTGATCTGCAATAAATTTCCATGCCCTTCAATCATGATCCGATAATTCATTACCCAGACATCTCCAATTACACAATCAATGCTTAATTCGTAAAAATGAGAAGTGGACCCTCGTAAAATATCCAATATTACTCCCAATCAACCAAACGGTGCTTGAGTTTTTGAAATTTTAAGGGAGCAATTAAAATTCCATATTCATAAAATAATCTGATCTAATCTTTCCCTTCATAATCCAAAGAGAAGTGTTCCCTCTTAAAATATCCAATATCACTTCCAATCAACTTAACGGTGCTAGAGTTTTGGAAATTTTAAGGTAGCAAATTAAATGCCATTTTCATTAAATAAACTTATATAATCTTCGTTCTAATCTCTCTTTCCGTAATCCAAAGAGACGTGTTCCCTCTAAAAATATCCAATACCACTTCCAATCAGCTTAACGGTGCTAGAGTTTTGAAAATTTTAAAGGAGCAAATTAAAAATGCCATTCTCATTAAATAAACTTATATAATCTTCGTTCTAATCTCCCTTCCCGTAATCCAAAGAGACGTGTTCCCTCTTAAAATATCGAATACTACTAACTACCAATCAACTTAACGGTGCTAGAGTTTTGGAAATATGAGGGAGGAAATTAAATGCCATATTCATCAAATAAACTTATATAATTTTCGTTCTAATCTCCCTCTCCGTAACCCACAGAGACGTGTTTCCTCTTAAAAACGAATATTTCTAACTTCCAATCAACTAAACGGTGCTAGAGTTCTGGAAATATTGAGAGAGCAAATTAAATACCATATTCATCAAATCAGATCGTAGTAGTTGAGTCAAACTCTATCCTACTGAGATGAATGACGTGCAAACCTCATTACTGCTGCCTAAAAGTGCGAAAGATGTCTCGGATTGAGGAGTAGGCAGGCACTTGAAGTGGATGAAATGGTTTGAATTAGTGAGTGCGTCAGAAGTGCGAGTGAGAGGTGCAAAGGGCGGTGTGTAGGTGCGAGGGAGTGGTGCAAAGGGAGGTGTGTAGGTGCGAGTGAGAAAGGTAAACGGTAAGGGTGTAGGAGGAAGTGAACGAAGGATTGGTGAGAATGTATGGCACCGGTACGAAATGTAGGTCTATGTAAAGCAGACATGGCGGAAGAAGCATGGCCTCTGCAAACGGATGTGAATCTCTTATCCTTTTTCATGGAGTGCACTCGTTCCCGCAAGAACTCTTTCGATTAATGAGATCGGATTGAGTTGAAACTTTTATCTTGTTCAGGAAAGTGTGAAATGGTTGGAGACATGTGTTAGATTAAACTGATTTAATTGGATTTGGAATGTCATTGTTCGCTGTGAAGGAGGTAAGGAAAATAAGATAAAGTTCGTCACTTACTGAGAGGTCTGAGACATACCTAAAGTTAATTTGATAAAAGAGTTTTTATACTGCAGTATTTTGACATTCTACGAATAAGTGGAAATTTCTCCACTAATGATATTCAGCTCTAATTATTGTATTCTCTATTATACAGAGTGATATAAGAAGGTACTGGGTGATTCTCTAGGAATTATTATTTTCTATTATATTTGCATTTCCTCTTCACAACGTAAACAATCAATTTCTGAATATATTTTCTGAATATTATATATTAATATATTATCATTGTATTCAATGCTACTGTCGACTGTTCCCATTATTCATTTATAAAAGATACATTCGTTTTTAACAATATTGTGAGAATTTCAAGATTAACTATGGAAAGATTTATTTTTCCGTGAATCATCAACTCATATTATATCTCTCCCAGGAAATCTCTTGTAGAATGTTTTCGATGTATTATATGATAGAATAGAAGGAAAAGATTCTGAATAGGGCCCTCTGATCGAAAAAATCGAATATCCAAACATTCAAGTCAATATATTCATTCTCTAGAGGAATATGCCTCCTTTATCGATTAAAACAGGGTTCCGTGATTAATAATATTTTCGTTCAATCTGGATTGAATGGATTTGCTCCATACATATTCCTCACACACATAGATATAAATAAACACACACCTACACATACAAATTAGTTCATGTGTTGACACACATCAATTAACTAGAGAGAATCATACATACATATCGGCTCATGTGTAGATTATTGACAAGTAACTAGAGAGATTCATATTAACAAGTCATAAATCTCGAATGAAAAGGACTAAAAGATTGTCAAAAACCACAGATTTATTGATACCATAGATTTTTTCTTGGTTCTTATTTTGTACTGAAAGTAAATTTTGTTATAATGGCGATTCTGTTGCTTAAGCCGCAATTTTGTCACACCGTTGAGTGGGAGGAGACTGTCTAGCTGGGCCAATGGCAGGCGTTCATGCCCTTGATCAATAGCAGTACTCGCTCACTAGTATAAATTCTGCTGCTCTTGTATTTAGTTTTAGTTTATCAGAGATTGAAAATGGTGTAATAACCGAAAACGGTCTTTCTATGTATAAATAAATTTGTGGTTCTTGACAATTTCTTAGTCTTTATCATTCAATATGAATAATTACCACAATATCAACTTCTCAACTACACAAAAAGTCATAAATCACTTAAAACTTGATTTGATAATTTCGTTTATCATTCCATCCTGAGAGAAGTGATGTAGGAACATGGAATCGTATTGGAACCAGCGAATATTCGCAATCAATTGAAAAGAAGTGAGAGTTCTTGTAAGGACTGGCAGTCAGTCAGTGTGTGGGAAGTTTTTCTGGTTTTGTGAGTTGGTAAGGGATGGAGTTGTGAGTAGGGCGGCCGGTTAGTGACGGCACTTGATCTGTGATGGCGTGTCCAGCTAGAGGGGTGTGGTGACCGGGGGGATCTCTGCAGACAGCGAGGTCGGTCGTTTTTAAGAGAGGTTCGATTTCGCTTTTGGAGCAGGAAAGGATTTGTGGCCTGTGTGGAGTGGAAGCGGCTGGGCAATAATTTAGGGCCCCGAAATCTATTTGGCATAAACTCTGCGGGACGAATTGGTTTCGGGAACGGTCTTTTGGGGGAAAGAACGGCTCCAAATCCAATTGGAACAGATGACTTGATCGAAAAGTCTCCGACATTGCAGCCTCTCAGCGAACGGATCACACTTGCTCGATGGCTTTTTATTATCCGGCCCAGAAGGGTTAAGTTCCACTCAGGGCTGTTTAGTCACTCACACATAATCATGACTTTAAACTCGTTCGAGAGAGGAAGTGAGAATTCACAATTTCCACATCACTCTATCAAACCTTTTTCTGAAAGATTTTATGAATTCATTGATCCAATTTTCCCCATTCTTTTCAAATGCTGAAGTACAATGAACAGGTACTTTAGAAAGAACTTTGATACTTTCACGAAAGTACTTCACGGAGGAAGTACTTTAGAAAGAATGGAGAGATACATCGGAGTACGAGAAAATTATCATTATTCTTACTTCAACTATCATAGATGCTCTAATGTTGGAGAGAATATTCTTTCATGGCATCCGAATAATCGAATACTCCCCTAGTCTCTGTTCACCGGGGATATATATGTTTGGTTTTATTCATCTACATAATCCTTATACGAAAAAACCTATAAATTTGTTTTGGAACAAGAGATGATGAGTATCAAGCTAACAGCAGATACAGTGATGAGATTCTACATAATTTATCGAATCTTACAGTGATCCACATACTGTGATATGATTAAAAATCATAATCCTTTCCCTCCATCAAGAAGCAGCAGAAAGTTGTATTTGATGGAACATAGAAAAGAGTATACAAGCGATCACTTCTTTAATAGAGTGAGTTGAACTTGTTCAACATGTGGACGAGGACGCTTCCAATGTTGTCAAGTGTGCAACTAAAGTGTGAAGAGAGTATATTATTCAATTCAAATCTCAAAATCTCAAATCAAATTTATGATTTTGAGATTTGAATTAAATAATATACTCTATTCACACTTTAGTTGCACACTTGACAACAATAGAAGCGTCCTAGTCCACATGTTAAATTCAATAAAAAATTCACAAGATTTAATTCAATAAAAACTATCATTTTCTGCAACATTAAAGGACAGTTTTCAACTGAATATTCTGGTTATATATTATAGATGAAGTGATCTCTTCCAAAAGCAGGAGAATAAAAGTACTTCATAATTATTATTAAACGAAAATCCAAATTAAATAATGTTGTAATTCACCCCGAGGACTTCTGCTACTGCAAATATTGATAACAGGGTAAACAGCTAGAAAAATAATTGTATTATCTCAGTAATTTCCATCTGTAAAAGTACTTCAATTTCAATCAATCAGCATATAACCGCTTATCTGGGTGGATGAGAGTACGCCTTTGTGTTTCGTTCAATATAAGTACCAACTCACTTCAACTTAGTTGAAGCTACGATTATGGCAGAAAGTTGCTACAATACATTGAAATTAGCTGTGGAAAGTACTAGCTGAACGATGGATAGAGCGATGGGTCAGCGCACAGGCATGCAACCGAGTGGAAATTGATATGTAAATGAAGGACGGTAATTGGGATAGTGCCTTGGTCGCAAATTGAAAGATGGCGGTGACGCATTATACATATTTCGCGGGTACGATAGTGGAGCGACTAACTTGTTGGCCGGCATGGTGTAGTCCGTTTTGCTGTTAATTAATTTAGAGCGGCCGACGCATCCTCGGCGTTAAGGCGATAATTATCGGCCAACAAGATAGGAACAATGTTCAGCGCCCCATCCACTATCCAGTCGATAGCGCTTGTTCGCAAAGTCGTAGCCGGGCATTGCTGCGAATGTGCTGCGATTGTTCGGGTCGCATTGTTAGCATAGCTACGACAACATATCGTCCTAACCCGTGGGGGGGGGGTTGAAGAAGAAAGTGGCGGTGAACCCTACCCACCCAGACCGCAAACCGACGCGGCCTTCTCAAAGCATATCCCAGCCGAGAATAATTGATAATAGCTTCTTACGAGCGCCTGGACTTTGTAGTCGCCTATTGTGCCTACTGCGCTACTACTGCTCTCACCCCCGCGCCAACTTAACTTTTATCGCTTCAACTTGTTGGTGAGCATTGTTGCTTATCCTGTTGCGAATCTCGCCCGGCCGGGCCACAGCGGTGAAATGCAATTACCACGCGGCTTGTATTAGGCAGTTGAAACTCATGTGTGACCTCTGAGAAGTACACCTGTGTAGTGCGTGTTAAATGAGTTGTGAAATGGAAACTTGTGTGCGGCTTGGATGAGATGATAACCGTTTATAAACAAAAGTCTGAATCCTCTGAGATCTCTGCTAAACGTGAGCAGCATATCATATTGAAAAGTTCTATTGTCTTGAGTATTCTATCCACCAATGTTATTACATCAATGTCATTTGTAACATAAATAAAATGGATGAATAAAACAAGAAATAACTTTTTTCCAATAAGAAATGATTGAGAAGAAAATAGGTGGAACGATCATCTTAATTATAATTTGAAAATATGAATTGTTGAAATGAGAAAATTGATTCTAAAACATTAAATTTCCATAAAATGAAAGTAATAATAACTATTGTAATAATTGTATAGAAATTTTGCGTGAAACCCCCAACCTTATTTTAAACTAGTAATTACCTAAATTTGGAAGAAAAAGTAAAACAAGGATTGCCTTAGTATTTGATCCATGTTATTACATCAATGTTATTTGTAACATGAATAGAATGGATGAATAAAACATGAAATATTTTTTTTCCTCTGGGCTGACAGATAATGTTTGTAAAGTTGCGCTCATAGAATTTCCATCTAGCTGTTTACCCTCCTGTCAATATTCGCAGTAGCAGAAGTCTTCGGGGTGATTTACATCATTTAATTGAGATTCTCGTTGGATAATAATTATTCATTAATTAGCATTTGAACAAATGCAATTTCAGATTTATTTTCCATCTATGAATAGTTTATATTGTTGAATTAATACCGTGCAGGTATTCTCTACCTCAAACATAAGTGCCATAGAGATTCAGGTGCTGATGGATATAATGATAAGATCTGCATAGAATTCGTTGTGTCAACAATGGAGTATGGAGCTTGTCTGTATAATATGCGGCATGACTTGAAACTGCTCAATTCTAATTCAAATTCAATTATGCAATTACATTGACCAATCATTTGGTTCATTGCTTTCATAAATGTGATCTGTCATATATAATAATTATATGAGTCATGGAAATCCTTCTGATTCCTCAATTTTAGATTGTTTTGAATTTTCCCATATTCGAGAATACAATATATCCCATAAAATATTGATAGAGATTGAATTTTCTCCGTGCTTGAACTTCTTATGTTCATATCGACAAATGGTATTATTATATTCATTTGCACTATCGTTTTAATAAAGAAATTCTTTATTCATTTCATTCATTTATACAATAAGTACATTATCAAAATGGAATTGTAATCCAACAGCAATTTCGGTCATGAAAAGTATTCAGGATGCAAAAAAAAACTATCTAGTTTTTCTAACTAGTTAGAGAATATAGTTTTTTCTATCTAGTTTTTCTAATTATCTAGTTTTTTTCACCTATTTGAAAAAACTATCTAGTTTAGAATGGTACTCCACATATAAATTTCTAAGTGGCTATGGAACTTTCTATGAAGAACTTCGTGAGGAAGTCATGCTTTTTGTGAGTTAACATTTCGTTTAGATAACATGTTAGCTCTCTCATTGGGTTATCTCATCTTCTGTAAAGTTTAATGTAGCCGACACTTTAGCCGACGACATAATTGTACTCGATTTCATCGCATATTTTTCCTCCTCTCTCAAAACTAAAACATAGATCTTCTCAGACTTTTCATACATACATATTCTGCACTGCTCTATTCACCTACACTCACATTCAGGCTACACCGATAAAAGGCCTCCTTCTCTCACTTTGATCATTGCAACGTGGAAAGAAATGCACGAAGTGAGTTTTGCTGGTAGCCCAGCACCCTAGCACTGCTCACCACCGTCTACCTTTATCAATATTTACTGAGCCTTGCCTTGAATTGGTACTTTGATCCCTTGTTTGAAATGCTGTTTATTCAGCTCGTAGGGGACATTCGGACTCGCAAAAAAGCTGCTGAGATCCGACACGCAAAAAGAATCATTTTATTTGCTTTTGAAATCACTTAGGCCTCTTCTTTCCAGCATTATGTACATACATCAACATCCTCTTATTGGATTTTCTGGCTTAGAGTTTTCAATACGTGAAGATCCCAGTCAAAAGTACCAGTTGAATGTTGATTGAACTGATAGGAATTTGTGTCTCATATTAGTTCAATCAAGGATAGGGGAAGATTTGATTGATAAGAAAATAAGTATCTGATAAATATAAGATAAGGAGAACTGACATCTCTCTGGTTCAATCAACTTGAAAATTAGAAATCTATAATTGGGAAATGCAGGGTCTCTCCTGGAACCTGTCCCCCTTATGATGCCTATGAGTTTCTTGTAATCCTTAGTTATCCATTAAATTCTTTGATACATGAAAGGGAAGCAGTTTTGGAGTGTTCTGTTATTGTATACATAATAGAATCATGCTCTTTCATACCAGCTCTGTTATAGAATGATTTTTATCCTGAATTCTTCCCAACCATATATCTATAACCTTTATCGACTAGATACAGAATTCGCATGAGTATCAGTTGATAATCATCAACTATCCCGATCATATTCATATATGATTTGTTATTATATCAACGAATAAATAAATAAATAATAGAGTCCATCTCTCCATCAAACATAATTGAAATTTAAATCATCACTATGAATCACTGAACATTACCTATTATCTGGACAAAGCAATTACAGGAGAGTATTGGTTTGATAGGATGTAGGTTCTCAACGTAGAATGCAGAACGTTCGCTATCAATATTAGGATAACATTGGGGAAATTGGTTGTTAATCAACCCCCAAAGCCACGTTTACATGAAATTTTAAAAAAAAATTAGGATTTCCTAATTATAAATTCTATTAGATTCAACATAAGTTCCGTTCAATCTGGTAGAATCTATAAAGATGAAAGAAATCATTTTGTTGGAAATGTTGGTGTAAAAACAGGTTAATACGATCAGGAATCAACCATTATGAACTCTGAACTTTTTGGTTGGTTCTGCCACTACTAGAGAGAAGGTTTAGATAATTGATGTTTAAACGGATTTCACTTGTAATTTCATACGACAATAGAATCTCAATGACCACATTAAATACATGGATTTATTGAAATTCAACAATTTTTTGTTAGTAGATTCTCTTTAAACAAAATATTCACTCCCTCAGCAACCTCTCAAATACTAGCAATAAATATTTTGGATACGATTTTCCTCCATCATACAGATGCGAGCTTTCTGAAGTGGAAAAACCTATCCTGTAATCTTCAAAAATCGGAAACAAGCAAAAAATATTCTCCCCTTTGTTTTATTTTCCATTATCATGAATTTCGTACATCTGATAAATTTAGAATCTCACGCCCCTGTTGAGTCTCTTCTTCCACTACAGTGAATATAGAAACAGAGCATTACTGTTATTTCTACTGCTCCTATATGCGGAATTGCAATGGAATAGCAATCGCTTTTGAAAAAGAGAAAATTGTGATAAAACGAGAGCTAAATTATGGCAACCAGCACTGACTGTACTCTCGCTTAGTTCACGAATGCGATGACATTGGAGAAGAGTGGGTAGAGGAGGGGTGGTGTGGTGAGTGGTTGGTCATTTTTGTTAGCTGAGTGATGAAGTGGAGAGGGCGGGGGTAGTTCAAGTGATATATTCATATTCAGCGGTTATGTGACGTTGTAAAATAGAAGCAGACAACTTCAAAATTCCGAATCACTGGCGAGACTGGAATTGACATAGAAAATCGTTGACATACATATCTGAGAGTTTGTATGAGAAAAAGTTCAGTAGAGTAGTATGATAATAATAATTAGTAATAATACAAATATATTTCTAATGATTTACATAGTTTGATAGATTTGGTCCTTCAGTTGTCAAGAGCTGTGGATTCAGCATCCATGTTATATTACATTATGGTTGCATTCCTATTACATTATTGTCATGACACGGGTCGCTGACAACCGTTCTCCCCGACAACCATTCTCCTCTTGATTTTGACCGTAGGCGACAGCCAATACCCTGCTGAAAATATGCCAATGCCGACAACCATTCTCCCCGACATCTGTTCTCCTACTGGAAAGAAGGTGAACGTCTGTCGGAAGCGTTCCCGACAACCGTTCTCCTCGAGCGCTTCCGACAACCGTTCTCCCCGACATCCGTTCTCCTACTGAAAAAAAGGAGAACGTCTGTCGGAAGCGTTCCCGACAACCGTTCTCTTCGAGCGCTTCCGACAACTGTTCTCCCCGACATCTGATCCCCTATTGGGCATTGACTTGTAGCAGGCGCGAAAGTAGTACCATCACAGACTCTGTTTAACACATTCTATGAATTTGATTATTGGAAGTAAAGCTTGTTGATGTTATGATTTATATAACTGCAAATATTAGAAGAAAGAGAATATTTATATTCCCAAACTCCTGCACATGAATGAATGAATAATTTTAATCAGTAAAAAGATACAATCAAAACAATTTGATGCTTCCTGTTAGATTTACGACTAGAGTAATTAATGAGGATTTCGAGCCTGTAAGGTGTAAGGGATGGATATAGAGCCAAAATTGGATGGTCCTCGCATTTATTTATTAACAAATTCATAATAGGATATAAATACACAACTGAAGTTCAAGAAGTATTTTTGGGTCAAATTTGATATAGTATATTTCAAATGAAGTTTGTGTTCACGTCAATTTTACTTCTTTTATTGGATGAACAATACTTGAATCATCTGTTTTGTTGGAAAGATTCAAGGTATTCACAATATTAGTATTATTTTTAGGAAGATTCATTTCCGAACTGAAATCCACCTATGCTGCTTTGTCAGTTTCTATCGGTTTAATAATTCTCAATATTTAATTTCTGAAAATAGATTTTTAATGTCGTTCGTTCGTTTTAGGGAAAGTGTGACAAATGAGCAAATCATACAAATAATATTTCTTTTAAATGTTATATCTCATCAAGCGTTTCTTACCAATGGCCATCCTGTGAGTAGGCTATTATTGAGACGCTATTAGCAATAACATTTGTAACACAAAAAAATGAAGAAGATAATAAATACCGACAACCCGGGTATTCATGTCAATCATACTCAGAAAAAGAATTCCATTTGGTTCTTTATGAGAAGTTGTTGAATACATTCTATTATCATTCCATTATATCCTTGAACGATATCAATTTCAAACTTGACCCTCTCTGAATTCAATAAAAATTTATAGGCCTCGGGAAAATACCCAGTTTAATAGTTCTATGATCATATCTTATCTGATATGATATGATCATATATCATATCTGAACATATGGAAATATCTAGATCATGGGACTATTATCGAGTGATACTGACCTCAGAGTATGATCACATTATTAGAGACAAGCTAACACGAATAAACTGGGATAGTACGGTAAGATTGCAGTTGAAAACAAATTCCTAAAAGAGGCATAAAAATACTTTGTGACGTGCTCTAGTGAAATATTATTTTGTTGGTTCTGTAGGATATATCGATGCAGGCGGAGTCCGGCAAATGTTTCCTAATGAGGTGATATTTTCCTCGGTTGGAATCAACTTCGCTTTTTATCTTGCATGTACCACTACACTGTTTATTCACGCATGTGACATAAATAGATCCACAGTGAAATAATAATAATTATCATAACAAAGAAAGTCTTTGTAGAACATCGTGCCCCAGTAAGGCTTTTCTCGATATGAGATTGAAGAGTAAATCTCATTCGATTATCATATATTTTGAATATACTATAATTATGATCCATGTAATAATACATATATCATAGTGAAAATGACAATTATAATAATATATGTATAAATTATATGAAAAAAGATGAATTTTATAAAAGATGAGTACTATAAAAGTATACCAATAAGACACATGCATCGCGTGCATCTTATTGGAAGCCTTATTTCCTCTAATTCAAGCTCCTCCCCAACCTTATAGTAGGAGGGGGTTTGCAAATGCGCTACAATGCACTGGCTGCAACCCATGAAATGCCCGCATGGCACAGCCATCCTTGTAGCAGTGTTCGTTAAGCAAATGGAGCACTCCGGTAGTGGAGGCTGACTCGGTGTAGTTTCCTCACGGTCCTCCATGTCCAGCATAAGCTCCTCCACCTGCTTGTCGACGAAGGAGGCCGAAGGACAATCTAATATCGAGTGTACTTCAAGGAATATTTTTTTTAACAACTTCTTTCGCTTATAAACAAAGCCGTTGTCATCTTCCCAACGATACCCCCAAGACGACCTAGCTTTGAATCTGATTGCTGACATACCGTAATTAAATTTCAAATTCAAATTCAAAACTTTATTGTTTCTTCCAAAACCAATACATTCAAAAATTTCACTTGAACAGCAAAAATACAAGAAACCAATCACCTGCAAGGAAAATCCTGTGCGCAGGTGAGAGTTGCCAACATTACATTAACAAAAAATAATAAGAAATTCAATATCATAATATTAAATGAAAGAGATGAAGAAGTGAAAAGAAGGAGAAAGGGAAAGAGAAAGAAAGAGAAAGAGATGCAAGAGTGCCAGCAAAACATACCTTGATAGAGAAAGATAATATGAATTAATCAAAAATTTTATCCTCTATTTTAGTGGTTATTATCCATTCAATAGATCTTCTTTTGAAAAATTTATCGGATCTACCATTGATATGTTCAATGAGGTAATCTGGAATGTTGTTAATCAATTTATTTGCTATGTAAAAGTATTGTCTTCTGCAAACATTGAGATCCATTCTTATGTTTTCAAATCTCTTTCTGGAAGGACGCAAATTGAGATTTGTATCACGGAAAAGAAAAAGATGTCTATTATTTTTAATGAAAATTATTAGGTTTTTGATATAAAGTTGACGGACTGTTAATACCTTAAACTCATTGAACAAATATTTAGTTGGATACAGACGAGGTTTACCTAGGATAGTTTTAATTAGGTGCTTTTGAATAATAAAAAGTTTGTTAAAATGAGCATTCAAAGCACCTCCCCAAGCCCGAATACCGTATTGTAATACCGATTGTGCATATGAGTAGTATATCAGCTTTGTTATGTTTACATTTTTCAGTTGTTTGATTTGATAAAATTTGTAAATAAGAAATCTTAGTTTTTTACACATGTTATCTATATGGGTGTTCCATCTTAGATAGGGATCAATTGTTATACCTAAATATTTAACATTATCTTTTTTATTTATTTTCGGACAAGAACATAGGTTTTCACTGTTGCAATTTAGTAAATGGATTTTGATGGTATTGAGTGACTGTGGTTGAGTGATGCGTTTGGGGAGAAAGTAATGAAGACGCTTTTATCTGTGTTTAGAGTTAGAAGATGTTCATTCAGCCAAGAATGTACCACCCTCAAACCATTCTCAGCTGTGATTTTCATGTTCTCCCATGTGCGATCTGTGAAAACCAAAGCGGTGTCATCTGCAAATGATATGATGTTACAATTTCTTATTTTTAATTTAAGTAGATCATTTATGTAAATTTGAAACATTATAGGAGACAGAACTGTTCCCTGTGGAAGACCATACTCGGAGAGCTTCTTAATACTAGTTTTATTATTAATCGTGAGTATTTGAAACCTATCAGACAGGTAGGAATGGAATAATCTTAGCGGCAACCCCCTAATACCTAGATGTTCCATTTTTTTTCAAGAGCCTGGACTGGATCAAGAGAGTCTTGGATGATCGTTTTGGGATTGAAGAATAGATGTTATGTTCGACAGGCCTTAACCCAGACCAGACAAGGGAGCTATTCTCACCGCTAATTAGGATTGTTGAGTTGGAAAAACCCATATTATCTGTGGAGCGTGGGAGTGCAGATAGATTGTTGGATTCATTGAATAGGTAGAATGTATTATTTTTAGAATTTGTTGTAGTATCTCTGTCCAGATTCTGCTTGTTATGTCAAGGTCTGCTTCCTTCAAAAATATCACGTCCTGAACGAGTACTGGTGGTCTAGGCCTATACGGTGAGGGTAATGAACTTCCCATGTACGGAACCTGATGTGAACAGTGTTGAACTACAATCGAATTCGGGTACATAGGATTAGAAAATAGATAGATTGATCAATAGTTGAGGGGATGTTAAGCACAAAAATTATAATGAGAATAGAAAAATTATAATTAAAATTACAAGGATCATATAACATAATTAATTAGCATTTCCTTTTTTCCGTATTTTAAAGGATGAAATAGGAAAACCTTAGTTTACTGTACACCATGCGCAATTATTGTAGTAGGAATTAAATAACCTACTCCTAAATGAAAGAATTTCATTTGCTAAGTCCAGAATTCAATGCCTTCTGATAATTATCAGAGATATTAACGAGTATTGTATCATCATAAGTCAAGTATAAATCGCTTTTACTTTTTCTATGCATTGACGACTTTCACTTGTTGAGTACCAGTAGTTGTGAGTGTGATACTACAGTAGTTATACATGTTGAATGAAAATATTGAATTTTACAAAAAGGAGTTTTATGTTCACCGATAGCGGTCGGTAGACCCTCCAGGTTTAAGATGGCTCCCTCGGTCGCAGCATACACAAATCAACAATTCTAGACCTAATAATGAGCACAGAATTCATAAATGGATTTATTTTTGCAAGTTCCTGACCAACATCCAGACAGGAATTATTTTATGAGATGGTAAAGGCCTCACAGCTGGATGCTGAACGACTCCAATATCCCAAGAAAACCTCGATTCTAAATAATACTGTGTAATAAGTTACTACTCAGGCTGTTAACACCAGCTCAATTGAAAAAAAGTATATTTAATTCTCTTTAAGACTCTTAACAGAAACAAGGTAGGTCTATCTACCTAAGTCTTTCTTTATGTGATTGGATATGCGGTATGAAAAATAAGTTGACCCTCCATTCAGTAAGAAGCTAAAAATTAATAGATTAATGATAATTAATGATTAAATCTAATATTATTAATAGCCACCTAATCAAACTCCAATGAATTATCAAAGACCTTCTCAAGTATTCAATTTGACACTCAGATGGAGAGTTACTCCTGTTACTTCCACAATTTAGTTATAAATAACAAAAAAAATCTATCTGTCAACTTCTAGCGGGGGACAGATGCCCCCCTCTGCCCCTGCCTGGATACGCCCATGATTTGAAGATTGCATCAAAATCATTCGAATAAATTCTTTTAGTGCCTTCACCTAACGTTTGTAAATAATTATATGAACTTAAAATTAATATCAATGCAACGATCAATGCTGCGGCCTTGTCATGCACAATGCTTTTAGATGACTATTAATATATTTTGAACATTTCATTCCATATATATTAATTCCAAACCATTTCAGAACTTTTGAAGTAATGTGCATTGACATTGCACAAGAATATTAATTTGAATATAGACTTAACAAAGATGATCAGAATATCAGAACTTAACAAAGACGATCAGAATATCAGAACTAGTTGTATAGTACAGTATCTAGTAATCTGGTTTAATAGCATGATACATAGGATCATGTGACTTCATTTTCAAGTTTCAAGGAGAGAGCCAGCCAGAATGGTGATTTCATGTGATGTGGTGAGGGGAACGTTTGTCGGGAGCGTTCCCGACAACTGATCTCCTCGAGCGCTTCCGACAACCATTCTCCCCGACATCCGTTCTCCTACTGAAAAGAAGGAGAACGTCTGTCGGAAGCGTTCCCGACAACCGTTCTCCTCGAGCGCTTCCGACAACTGTTCTCCCCGACATCCGATCCCCTACTGAAACCTGCTCGAAAAGGAGAACGGTTGACGGCGTTGACCGGCGACAACCGATACCCTGAAAACTGGTTTGAAAAGGTGATCGGCTGTCGGGGAGAACAGTTGTCGGGGAGAATGGTTGGCGCGTTCCCCATGACACATATAGATGATCTCTAGCATTGGCTAGCGATAGACAAGCGATTCAATTTGCTCAATTGTGCAATATCAAGTTTGAATAATTTAGAATGAAGAATAAAGAATAACGCCTAATAAAGATTTATTCCATTTCAATAATTATGTTTTTGTGACCTATAGTCACCATCTAGAGAATGTGACAAATTTCAAACAATTTTTATTTATTCTATTCATTTACTCAAGCACGAAGTCAAACGAATTTTGATGCAGTTTTCTTGATGAGTGATTCACCTAGAGGAATTCTCAGGCAGGCTCTAGTGACAAATTTTATTTATTCTATTCATTCACTCAAACACGAAGTCAAACGAATTCTGATGCAGTTTTCTTGATGAGTCATTCACCTAGAGGAATTCTCAGTGACTTTGGTTTTTTTATCATGCTCTTCCTATTATAGGACTCGCTGGATTCATTCATAGTACTCATTTACAGTGGCGGTGGCATTATTATGGACCTAATCGAGTTCCTTGCTTCAAGATTCCATGAAATTAACATGTCATTTGATATGTTTATATATTGATGACTCGATTCTCAGCAGTCGAATTGACAATATGATTGGTGTCCCATGTCAGACAATCTAAAGGTGCGTACAGATTGATGCGCCGCAAACATGAGCAATTCACTTTTAATCAACTGATGCCAAGCTTTTTATATCTGTATCTTACCGTTTCTGTAAAAATACAGATACAGTCAGCTGATTAAAAGTGAATTGCTCATGTTCGCGGCGCGTATATCTGTACGCACCTTAGAAACCGACTGTATCATCTTCATTCTCACATTCAACTACTGAAGTCGTATAACTTCAGTCACTAAAATACAATTGAGGATTGTAGCAACTTCTCAAACTTTCAATATTTTCAAAGTTATCTAATATAAGCTTGGAAAAGATTATCGTAACTGTTATTTCATTTCAGTATTCTCAGATAAGAAATAAGTTCTGTTTATTTAAACTTCGAGTAGTAATGATTTGAATCAATGAATGAATTTATTTGCCAAAAACAGAATTTTCTCAATTTCCAAAAACATCAATTTCTCACACTGATTTGAAAAGATCTCTGAATCAATGCATTTATTGAAAATTGAACAGGCTCCTGTTGAATAGCTCATAGCTTGAGCACAACATTCAAGAAAGTTTTTTTTAAATTCCTTCATTAAAATCTACTCAATGATGAATTTCTCTAGACATTGAAACATAAATAATAATAAATTTTACTGAAAGTTTTTAATAAGAAAGTTCTTTGTGAAATTCCTTCATTAGAATCTACTCAATGATAAATTTTCCTTGACATAGAACAACAACAATAATAAATTTAACTAACGTTGGTATCTCTAATGAGGAATCACCTCTAGTATTTGTAATTCCACTTACGTTGGGGTCCTCAATAAGGAACCGCTTTTCGTTAACGTGATGTAAAATAAGACAACAATTTCATTCATTGAGGAGGGACTGAGCAGCGGAAATCGGATTATTAGGACCAATTCGGTAAATCGTTGTATTTTAAGGAACAAACAATCTCTTCAATGAACAGAGCTCACTAGAAAGCCACTTCCGTAACCAAGACTATCGTTCAGCAGACGATGCTCATTGCATAGGCCAACGGCTGGCACTGAGAATAGATGTGAGATGAGAAGAGGAGAGCTTTTCCTCTGCCACTCGAGTCCCACTTCAAACGGATTCCCAATTCCTGACAATGGACAGCCCATCACATACAATACGAGGTAGTCCTTTTCTGAAAGTCACGAGAGGTTATTCATCGTTCTGATTTATTATCATGATTTGAACAATGTGGGATATATTGTGTTCAGTATCAGCATTATTCAGAGGTCGTCTGAATCCTGTGCTGATTCTAACTGTATGTTTCTGTAACTTCAACACACAACTCCTTTTATACTTCAATTTCGATTTGAGGGAGACTTTGACCAAACTGGAAGAAGAGAAATATTAGTAGCAATATTATGTGTCATACAATTTCCTTATCGTATTTAGTTCAATCTTTTAATGTGAGTGAAGTATCATCATGAGAATCTGGGTACGAAACTTATATTATGTTATGTTGAACACGTAAATTTCATAACGTGGTACAATAGTTTACATCGGAAATTGAAACAAAATCCGTTCGGAATATAGTAATAGATCCAAATAGTAAAAGTATAGACCCATCCATGAAATCCTGAATGTGATAGGATTGAGTAATTTAAATTCATAGCTGTCCATGATTATTAAAGTACTTATACAAATGAGTTGTTTAATACAACCATTATGAAATTTCTATGTATATATTTCCTCATGTATCACTACCTATTTCAACATCAATAATATTGTACTTCAACAATACAGCTCGAGAAGTACTTTGTTGGAGAAAATAGTTCATGAGAATACTTATAACCCAACAGGTCAAGTTGATATGAAAATCTTAGAAGAATTTCATTAGTTTTACCAGAACGATCCGCGAAAATGCGCGTTTGTATGTTCAAGGGAAGAATGAGTGACATTTCGAGCAGAATTGGGGTTTTGTGCGTAGATGTGAGATAGTTCAAGACGAGAGCCGTGTAGAACGGAGAAGAGAGGGAATAAAACCGCAGTCTAATAATACTTTAAGCCTTTTCTCAGCTTTCCTCACGATGTTCTGTCTGCTTTGCCTTTTCTTCATCTCTATTCTCTTAGCAAGTCGCAGACCTTGTTACTTACAAATGCTGGCAGGAAGGGAGGCTTTAGAATGCTGCCTAGAGATGGTGAAAAACGACAATCCTCCCGAAAAAAGTTGAAGATGAAGAGAACAGAGCAAAGCACTGCTCAGGGGCTCTCGCAGAGAGCTTGCTGTTACTTAGTGATAAGTGCCAAATGCTGAACCACCAACATAATGCAGAGCTGCAGGATATTGTTTTGTGTCAACATTTTCTTGTTGACAGTCCATTCACTTATGTCTGACTATTCCACAAATATTTCCATCTAAGATTCACTATTAAGTGCATACAACCATAGAGAACAGATAGCATTATGATACAACTGTCTCTGTGATACAACTCACAAATTGGGTTCAGTATCACTTGACCAAGGAAGTAAACATGGAATTGAATGAAAATATCCTTTATTGGGTCGATTTAGGAGTTTTCAGTCCTTTCTTCTCCATAACCTTCAAATTTTTCAAAGAACAATTTTATCAATCTCAAAACTCGAAACCTATGACTTCGAATTCTACAATGAGAATCAATCACTGTCTGCTTATTGACTGGAGGAATTATAAAAGCTTATATAATCTAATATCATTCTAGTTTTGATGTGTGTGTGAGGTTTACAAAAATATAATCGTGAATTTGGGAAAGCCACTCATTGTCGACAAGAATCAAGCTGTTATCAACCATATATTTCCAATTATTACGAAACAGGAATCTCAATTAAATGCTGTAATTCACCCCGAAGACTTCTGCTACTGCAAATATTGACAACAGGGTAAACAGCTAGATGGAAATCCGATGAGCGCTACTATACGAAAATTATTTGTCAGCCCGGAAACGGGTCCATAAATTATTTCTGACTCACGTATAATCTTGATGTAATTGGGCCCTGGCCCATATATTTTTGATTCACTTATATCCCTGATGGAATCTTGTTAGCTTATGAAAATAGAAAAACCAATTTATTTACACTATTTACGAAGAAAATTTTTTGTTAAGATATCGGATAGAGATATACTTGTCATATTAGAAAAAATATTGAGAAAGGTAGACAATCGGTGAAATAACATATTAATAGGAGAGCAATGATTATCAACGATTGGAATAGAAAATGCATCAACAATAATATTATAAATGAGTTTTTCAGGTACAAGAAATTTTATATTATCTTTGAAATGTATCATTAGAACACAAATTCAAAATAGTAAATTGTGTTAGAATTGATCCTTGTTTCTTGTTTGTGAAGTTTTAGTATCTGTGAGATACATTGCGTCGGCGTATTGGTTGGAGGTATATACAGGATGGAGATTCAATATCAGATCTATTTGGGTCTCCTGGCTTGGAATGCCTGTAAATAGATTCGTTCGTGCTATGACATCGACTGTCGTTTCCAATTCGGCGAGTTCACGAATAAACTTGGACGTCCCACTGGTTCAGAAAACGATAATTTTTCAACGTTGGGTCGATTCGTGACATTCATATTATACGAAAATATCCATTGTGACTCGGACCTAATGAATTTTGGAGCTTCAGCTTCATTTATGCATGACATACCGTATCAATTTTCATTCATGCCAATCCATATTAATTTCAGGTGCTGATATGACACGGATGGAGTAATAATATATTGTACGGATTTCTTCTTAGAAGGGTAATATTAACCATTCCTCCTCTTATCTGTATTATGACCTATAAATATGGTGCTTATCATCAAAATAATTATCACAGAAATGCGTTCCATTTAATATTCCAATCAACCTCTAGCAATGGATTAAATTTAAAATTAGAGCTGAATTTGAGACATAAGGCAGGTGCTTCATATTTATTTTCCTCGAAATTGAGTATTTTGTAATCTTTCAGAGTTATATTAAATTATACTATATGATGATTCTATCTGAAATCATTGCTGTAGGTTGGAAATTTTGCATCTCGATTCCTAGAAATCAAGCAATTTCAATAAGTATCTTATTTTTGAAAGATATTCAAAATTCATGCAGATGAAAATGGAGGACAATATAATCAATTTATTATAATAATCTTGAAAAGGAATGATTACATCCACTACGTCCTTAGAATTACAAGCAAATACACATGACAAATGATGAATTAGAAACAGTCTACTTTTCTATAACATTTGTAGTCAATATTCACGATGAAGAGAGAGAGCCAGAATTATTCTATCAATTCGTCTCTCTCATCATTTGTACGGTACCTTATGAGTTTGTGGGCAATCATATTATTGTGTGAGAACTTGACCGACATTATTAATAAATGGGATGTCTTCTCACATTATTCATTATCGTAGTAAAATGGTATATATTTATATATTATTAAAATATTTCTAATAGGTCTACTTTGAAGCTCAAATGGAGAGAATCGCAAAGGTGCTAGTGATCATTTGTATTTGAACTTCAAATAAACCCTATCAAAATATTTGAATGATGATTGATTTTTAATAAAAAATATGAACCATTCTAGTATGAAAATGAATACCCCCATCAGCCTAGTAGCCTGTAATAACTACTGATACCTTAGAGGCTTAGAGCATCCTTATCAATCAATCAATTATCCATCATTACTTTAGTGTATCTGTTTCTATCAGGGCTGCGCACTAATTTTACCATCCTAGGATCAAAATGAACGCATTCAATTCAAATTCTCCAAAACTGGAATTTTTGAAACATGATCTCTAAATAACTAATTATTATTATTGATACTATTGAGACTAGTCGAACTCTCCCTCAATATTTCAAGCATTACAGCAATGGATCCTCTGAAAGGAAGTAGCTGTATGTATTTGAAATTTGTGAGCTGCAGCGTTGCTCAAGTTGCTTGTAACGGGAAGACCCACGCGTATAATTAGCGCTCACTAAGTCATCGGAGCCCGGTCCGTCTGGATCTGCCGACACGCGGTAGAAGGATGCTCGATGCTGCTGCAAATCCTTGCTGAAATATTCACAGCAAAGCCACACACACACACATACACACTGCCAGGTCACTACCACTCCTAACCCATCCACACTCGACTACATCCACGCCGCCACATCCGTTCTCTCAGAACAAATCCCTTTGGTCGGGGTTCGAACCCTTTCTACCTTGCCTTAATTAAAATATTACCCGTTACCTAACATTATCCAGGAGTCTGTCAGATATTTCTTCACATTCTCGAGCACGCATCACTGCCGACACAACTGTGATCATTTAATGATGATGAATGATTACTCGCAAATGATTGACGAGCTGCTTCCAATTGTGGATTACTCCATGATTGATTACATCACCACCGAACGCAACATGCCCTCAAAGCGTGTGTAGACCTGACTTGGTTCGGAGATGGATGCAGATTTCGAATAACATCTCCAACAGAAAATGATAACAGGTTTTGGTTCTCACTGATCGTCTGAATTAGACGTTGTAATTATAATAATTGGATCATGATAATGTTTAACAATGTTGAATAACATTTTCTATTTCAGTAAAATGCCATTCAAGAAATTTTATCTCCATGAAATTCCATCCCTTAGTATATTTTATGGATGTATATTTTTTAGTAGAGACTATCAATTTACTAGGGAATATTACTTATCAGAATTCTTCAACCATGTAAAATAATACTCAGGCAAATGGTCCAACTATGTGTAGAGCATGACAAGTCATGATAAGAATGTTAATGAAACTTCTGTTTCTCCGAATAATATAAGTTTATAGATTTTCTCACATTCTATAGAAAATAATTCATACATTCACTCGTTTGTAAAGTGATTCAAAAGTACAATTATTTCAATATGATTTAGGGCCGGTTTCCGAGCTCGGTATTTAGCTAAGTTCTAGACTTTAAACAGCTGGAGTCAGAAAATTGGCTTTCTGAAACAGGGCGTTGTCGTAGTGATAGTCATAGTCACGTTTAAATTAAATTTCGAGAAACTAAAAAATAACATAGAATAAAGAGAAAATATTGTAAAGTTTCAGCCATTTTAAGTTATTTAGGAATGATTAATTTCGTCAAGGAAAAACGTTCCCAATCATAGAAATGAGAAAATAAAAACTTGTACTACTGTCATAAAAACTGCGACTACGCCCCGTTTTGGATAGCCAATTTTATGACTCCGACAGTTTGATTTCCCCTGATTTTAAAGCTGCGTTTACACCAAAGTTTTTAACAAAAAGTTAATAAATTAATCCTGATAGATTCTATTAGATTGAACATAACTTATCATACACATGATGGACATATTTGAAGTTTGTCATGTTTGTCAAGTTCCGTTCAATCAAATAGAATCTATTAAGATTGAGTTATTAAAATTTTGTTAATTAGCTTTGATGTAAACCCAGCTTTAGACTAGAACTTAGCTGAATCCCGAGCTCAGAAACCGGCACTTGATTTTCCCCAGAAAGTGGTGATTGATTAAAAATGAGTTGCAATCAGTTTCAAATAATTTCCTTGCTGCTTGGGATTGAATGATTCAGTATTACTGTGTTGCATATCCGTCCTTTCTCACTGTTGAACTGGAACTTGGATTTCAAAAACACTTTTAAAGTGAAAATGCACTTACTATTAGTAGTTACGATCGTTTCACCTGGTGTGGATCATTATCAGACTGAAGAAACTTACTGAGAAAGCAGCGGCTGCTGCAAGAACTTAGTAATATTCTTACTGAGGAGAGTATGTATAATTGATGATGACCTAAACAAGGTCAAAATGATTGTCACTACTGATAGTAAGTGAATTTTTACTTTATAAGTGTTTTTAAAGATTTTTCAAGATTCAGTATTATCATTCTAGTTTACATGTTATGTAACAGAGATGTTCGTGTTAGTTTCTATGATTAATTCTAATCTTCCACACGTATTCATGAATTTTGAATTATGAACTCATTATATCATCAATGAGAGAAGTCCAGATACTGGCCTTTATCACTTCAACATCCTTAAATACTCGTGTGCTATTAATGAAGGAAATCATTGTTTTGAATGCATTCAATTATGTAGGTAGTAGGTCTATTAAAATTATTGACAGTGCTTGTGTCAAAAAAAAAAAAAATAAACTTTTTTGCAGTTTCTTGCATAGAATACATAAACTCAATGATGCTGATGTTTCATTGCGTCATTTATGCTTATTTCACATTGGGGAATCGACATTCGAATCATTTGACTCTCAATTATTATAATCTATCAGTTCCCTCTATTTGTGGTTGGAGACCAATCGATTCCAGAGAACATAATGACAGCCAGAAACCGTTTATTCCACGTTTCAGCCAAATAAGTGAACCTATTCCATGCTGTGGGATGATCAAAGGACGAGCCTGATGACTTCAAACGAACCACTACATTGCAACGTGCAAACTATTGTACTGGAAATAAATCTAGCGGTAAGGTTGAAACGAGCGTTATGGTCTTTCCATTACCAGATGGTATTGTCAGGTCTCGGCATGAGCCAGCATCAATTCACGGCTGATTAGATCTGAACTGCACTGGGGTTTTATAGCCCAGTCGTCAGTGGCGAGTGATCACCCCGATGCAATCTGATGTAGCAGTTCATGCTAATTCGCACGGCCGGCGAAAAAAGCTGACACCTACCGCAGACCGCATCTAAAAGCATTCTGTGGTGCTCCTGCTTTTCGGCAATTTGCGAAAATACTGCTGAGTCTCATTTTTCGCATTCTACGTCATCAACACCACATCTACCAAAAAAGTGAAAGTTGTTGCTTATTATGCAACGCGGGGGAACATGATAACATTCGTACTAGTGCGCTAGATTACATCTTAAGCCCCAGATAATCAAATTTATTAATGATCTACTTGTATAACATTGTTAAAGCCAGAATAATGATGAGTAAGTCTAGTTACACACACATCGATTTTTGGATGTACGATTTTTCGCCGTTATTATCAACTCTAATAATTATATCGGGGCACCGAGCTTCGCTCGTTATATTTTTATTTATTGATAAACATAATCATAGCCTACTATAATGGCTTACATTAGTTAGACTTTGCTACTATAGGATAGAGTAAGCCATGACAGAACACAATTTTCTCAAATGATCGTGTTTATATTTTACAGCTGGCTATACGTCAGGTTATGAATTTCGGGGATGCTATATTTTGATTTTCCACAGAATCACTCGCTCACTTTTTACTATCCACAGACGATGAAAGTCTCAGCTGTCTCAGCCAAGGATGAATTATCCTATTAATGTCGTTCAGCGAGTTTTCCCAAGTGCAATCGAATTTTAATATCATAAACCTACTATGTTCCAAATTTCGTGAAAATCGTTAGAGCCGTTTTCGAGATCATAATAACATAAATAACCAGATACTTATAAAAATAACCAGATATAAAAATATTAAAAGATATACAGGAATTGCTCGCTCAATATAATATGAATTAAGTAAATAGATGATCTGTTCATGTATTTGTCAAGTTCCGTCAAATCTGGTAGATTTCATAAGGACGGCAAAAAATCGAACTACAGATGGAAAAAATCCATCTGTAGATTGGCTGGCTGCTATGGCTTTGTATGAAATGAGCGTTACTATCCAGAGATTGTCAGTTTGGTGTGAGGGTAATCATTCCTGACCGGCAATAGGAGGTACTGGGTTCGATTCCCGGGCTGACATATAATTTTTGTATAGTAGCGCTCATCAAATTTCACCCTGTTGTCAATATTAGCAGTAGCAGGAGTCTTCGGGGTGATTTGAATTTAATTGGGATTTTCGTTTGATAATAATATTCTTCAACAAATCAAACGTTCGAAAATCAATGTGTGTAAAATTGGCTTAATGATTATGATTAGACTATCAGAACCAGGATTTATCTACGAAGCTTATTTTAACAATTGGTTAGATATCATGATTTCGAAAGAACTCATCGAAGATATAATTTGTGATAATGAGTTTCATCACAGAGAAAAGTTAGTCGTCTCTAGCATTATACGGATCTAGTTTCATTTTCAAAAGCTTCTTCACTCTCCTGATCAATATCGTATCCCTGTAAATATCGTAGCATACCTTCAAACCAGAAGCTGTAAATTACTTGCATTGTATTGGATTTCTATATAACTGGTAGGCTCAGAATATTTCATTCAACCTATAAGGAAAAGTTCAACGTAGAAACTTTGTATTACCACTCAGGAGGTTTTTATAGATTCTATCGTTTGCTTGTTCTCTTACTGCACTGTTATTGCACTCGACTGGTTTTTAAAATCACGTTTCAAGTATCCAACCTTCGTCCTGTCAAAATCAGATGCTTTTTATGATTTCTGGATCACTTCAGTTGGAGCTCTCAGGTAGTAATTTGAAGCGAAACTGATTCCCAGTTGTATTTACATCTGTCTATTCGATTCAACCGCAACTGAGTGTCATCATCCAACGGAAACAATACCACAAAAGCCAATGAACCCCTGTTTATTTTAATATAGATACTACTTATTCTGTCGAAAAATGCTGCAATCGTTTATAAATGAATCGAGAATAACTCATCGTGTAGTATAATCAATAATTAACTAATAACATAGAGAAACAATAGCGTAAGTAGATATCCCATGGTATAGGGAATTTATGTCGCAACTTTTACTGTTATCTCAGGTCGATTATTGTCAATTTCTACTGTTTTGTTGGGGTGATAGTGTATGAACGGCACCATTTGAGAGACTACCAGCATCACACAGCTGCATAGGAAAGAACTACGTAAACTATCAGCTTGGGATAACAGTAAAAGTTGCGACATAAACACCCTATACCATGGGATATCTACTTGTGCTATCGTTTCTCTATGCTAATAATCAGAGTAAGTTATAATTAGCATCATCATTATCTTGCAGTATAATTCATAATTCATTATGAGGACCAATCTGTCATTCCCCTGGAATTTGATTTATATACAAGTCCAGAAGGTTATATTTTTTAACTTATAAAATTTTTGTCCAATTCACTGAGCAAAAAATAAGAAATTTTTAATTTGGAAAGATAGAAACCCGAATTAAAAAAAGATTTCTTCCACTAAACACTTGAAACTGTAGTATATGAAATATTAACTAATCTGAGTAATTTTGATTCGAAAATTGAAAACAAACTTCTTCACCGAAAAAGTCCTGTACCATACTTAAATTTTGAACGTGATTGGTACATCAATTTCATGAGCAAAGGATTATTGAGCTGAATTGTAAAGGGAAAAATTATTGATTTGATATCTATTACTGCATTACTAGAATGATTTGCTCAATGTTCGGTATACATTTATGATTAATATATAATGTAATGTATACATTGCCAAATGTTTTGGATGTTCCACTGAACAAAATCAATTTAATTCATTCAATTCAGTTTATTTCCAAAAACCAATACACGTATAAGAAATACAATATACAACATATTTTGGAATCCCCCTACTAGACTATCCATCTGTGTGTAGGGGGGAGTTCCACTTTATACATAATAAGCTTAATCTGCTCATAGAAGTAAATAATAGAGAATACACTTATATTATGGATGTATTATCAATATTCTGATTATAAAATAGATAATATATTGTGCTGATGTATATTTAAGAATGAGTATGTAGGAATAAGTATACTTAATATATTGATTGATTAAAAGAATAAATAAAGAAGAAAAAACAATATTTTATTGAAGAGCGCAGTGGCAGGGATTCCAGAAATTCTCAGAAGAGAGAATGAGAAAAAGAATAAACCAGAAAGGCAAAACAGTCAAATCGGTTATATCAATGATAAAATAAATACCAATCAATTGTCTGGAAACCTTGAAGTCGTGTTGGTCACCAAGCATAACAAGATTGGAGTAGTTCTTCTGAAGCTTCCCAACCAATCTGGTACAGCCACCTGTCCACCCTCTTCCTAAACATTACCAAACTAAATGCCTCTACTTCCCTAATCACCGCTGGCACATTTCTGTACAAGATATGGGCCATATTAAATCATGCAGATCTTCATAATAGTATTCATGAAGATGACTCATTGAATCAACAAACATTATTAAGAAACGGATAACGTGACTGTTCCAAACTGTCTGTAACGTGACTGTTCCAAACTGTCTGTAACGTGACTGTGCCGAAAAATTGTCGATGTTTATGGAGGTGAAATTTCCTTACTACATTGTCATTCTCAGAAGTTTATTTTTTTATCTCTATTGCACTCTGCGACGCGCAATTCAGTCACAGGAGACGACCGATGGTTGCTGCAATTGCTGTCACGTGACATGTCGACTCGAGGGAATGCGGCCGAAGCTAACGGCTGTCAACGACCAACTCCATGACAACAACCTCTACTCTGATGAGCACACCAATCAGATTTGCTATGCTGTATGCTGCTTGTTGATTCACATTCCCCCATTGGAAAATTCTAGTTTGTACCGACTTTGCTGTGCCGAATCTGCTTTACAATAACAAATTTGAGAGATGATAGTTGAATCGATTTTTGGTAATAGTTATATTCTTGTTCCAGCCTTTCGAGTACTAGTAGGTACTAGTGTATTTTCAATATTTTCAATACTAGAGTATTGAGAAATAGTACCCTACTATTCAATTTAAAAATACAAAGTTTTGCACGGATACAATCTAATGTAGCCTAGTGATAAAGAATATTATTAATAGAAGATAGAAGTTTTTTGATAGTATTTAGTAGCTAGAAGAAGCTAGTAAAAAAGCTAGATAAAATTTATAGAGATCCAGTCAAAAGGTTTAGAATCAATCTATTTGATTCTATTTTGATTTAATTCAATCAAGAAATATCACTATTCACATTCCATTACATGAATTTGTTATAATTGGGTTTTATCTTCACATGGCACTACAATAGGGAAGGATCGTATCTATAGTATAATAGTTCAGTACTTTCATCTGCAAACTTATATCGACTACGCACAATTTATGTTTGTGTCTTGAAGCTGTACGGTTGTTTAATAATATCGCTAACATCTTCCCATTCAATAACACTAATATTAATGTGATTTAATAATGTAGAATGTGATGATAATGTGAGATTCATTTTTTTCATCTGCTTATGGATTTCAAGCGTACGACAATCCTGTGATTTTATATCATCAATGCATGAAGGGTTGTGGGTTAATAGGCAGTAAAGGTTATATCTTGAGCATTATACATACCTTGAACATGTAAAGGTTATATCTTCATTCAAGGTGCTATCATGTAGCTCAATTAATCGGTATTAAGCAGAAAGGAACCAACCCTCAAAATTCCACATTTTGAGTTATCATGCAATATAGATAGGGAATATGATTCTGAATGTTCAGATGAAAGGAGCCAGCCCACAGAAAAAAAGAAAACACGTAAAAATGTGTTTGAGAATTCTCTTGAATTCAGATTTGGGACTATGATTTCAGCAGAGACGAACCACTATTGAGTTCTTCCAATGTTGTTGATAACAGAACTTTCCATTTCAATTGAATGGAACCAAGTGTGGTTGGTTCTCCATTTGAAAAAAGAACAAGCTTACTTGCATTCATCTGAAGGGAACCAGCTCTTAATGGTTATCTTATAGAAAAAAAACTACATATTAGTGTTTTGACTTTCAGAGAACAAAACCAGCTCTTGATGGTTCTTTTATAAAGGAACTGCAATTTATGATTCTATTTTCAGAGAACAGAACCAGCTGTTTGGTTCCTTCCTGCTTAATTAGAAAGCAACCGTTATTCAAATCACAGAAAGGAACCAACCATCTTCAAATAATTATTTTTTATCATACTGATAGTCTAGAAAGTTGATTTCAATTCGAAAAAAAAATGAAGAATTATGTTTAAAGTGGAATGAACATGTTTGAAGAAGAAATGGATTTATGATGAGCCTAAAACTTTCATGCTTCATAACTCAAAATTTTTGTTTTGTGGCTTGGTTCCTTTCTGCTTTTTACCGTCCAATTATTACTTTGCCTTCTAAAGGTGCGTACAGATATACGCCCCGCGAACATGAGCAATTCACTTTTTATCAGCTGATTATATCTGTATTTTTACAGAAACGGTAAGATACAGATATAAAAATCTTGGCATCAGCTGATTAAAAGTGAATTGCTCATGTTCGCGGCGCGTGAATCTGTACGCACCTTTATAATCCTCAAAAAGTCAACTTCCTTTTGAAATGAAAAAGACTAAGAAATTGTCAAAAAACCACTGATTTATTGATAATTAGAAAGACCGGTTTCGGTTATTACACCATTGTCAATCTCTGATAAACTAAAACTAAATACAAGAGCAGCAGAATTTATACTAGTAGGCGAGTACTGCTATTGGTCGAGGGCATGAACGCCTGCCATTGGTCTAGCTAGACAGTCTCCTCCCCCTCAACGGTGTGATAAAATGGCGGCTTAAGCAACAGAATTGCCATAATAATAAAATTTACTTTTAGTACAAAATAAGAACCAAGAAAACAAGTGTGTCTTAAACAAGTTAGTCTTTTTCATTCAATATGAATAATATTACCACAATATCAACTTCTCAACTACACAACAAGTCAACTTCCTTTCTTATCTACAGTTACTCCACATATCTAGCCACTCTCATATATGGCATGAATATTCAAGAAATTGATGTTAATTTTTCGAATATTCTAGTGGGTTATCTATTTTCATCCAATTAGAACAAAACTTAATTTCCTGTTGAATAACTCTGGAAATCCTGCATCTGGTAACACCTCTGACTCAACTAGCAGTCTAGTCGATACACATATATGTCTAGTTCATATTGTCGTTCCCTGTTCTGGAAACCTGTTCAGGATGAGAAATGCGAGACATTTTACACGGGAATTTTGATCCCGTGTGGAAGAAGAAGAATAAGAGAGTGTAAGAGAGATTTGTCAGAAAGATAGTTTGTTTATGAGGTGGGAGGGATAGCATGTTGGAGAAAGTGTAAGATAATGAGAGGAATGAGAGAGAATAGTAAAAGAAGGAGAACAAAATACTGCATCGACCGTTGGAAAGAGAGCTTGTGAATTTCTGAGTTTGCTTTCGTCTTATTAGCTGCGATATGAGAATTTTAGCCGCCTTTTGCCTCGGCGTTTGCTAGCGGCATTCTTTGTTCTTAGTTCTCCTTCATAATCCTTATTTTATATTACAATTTCTGTATACTCCTCATCCTCATAGTATTCTGTGAATTAATGAAGATTATAACTTGATCATGCAAAGGGTCATTGTGCCGAAATGCAAGTTCTTCAGCTAATAAATTTAATATCAAACTTTCGTCATAATTGATTCAAAATTGACAAAGGACTTGGTGCTTCTAAGAAGTACAGAACGTGTATCAAAAATACCCACAAGCTTGATATAGAGCCGAGGAATGAGAAAATAAAGGTGAATGAAAAAGAGGAGATATAGATCGAACGTGACTTTGCTAGTTGAGTGGATAAGTGAGAAAAAGAAAGTGTGTGAGCAAGAGGAAACGAGAAAGAGAGCAAAGGGTTTCCTTTGAAAGTAGTGCAGCGGGCAGTTAACCCGGCGTAGCATAGCTCTGTTTCTCCTGCGAAAGTCCTTAAGCCCATTAAGATGTTGGCAGATACCTTAATGGTATTATGCTCCACTAGCTAAGACCGGCTTCTGCTTAGGACTTGTTTCATACTGTTTCTTGAGAACCTCCACGTCTAAGAATACACACTAGCACACAACTGGCTACCAATATTATTGACAGTAGCTGAACCGTCATTTCAATGACGGGCGGAGGAATTCTTCACTTCTTTCCTTATCATCCAATTATCACGTCCCATGAGCCACTCTTCAACAAGAGGACATTTTTCAACTTGCTCAACTAAACTTAAATCAAGAAATGTCATTTTACAAGAATGTGAAATTTCCCAGCTTAATATACCATTGACGTGACGTTTATGAGTATCATGAAGTCAACCAATGGAAATACACTAAACCAAGAATACTAAACAAATTGATGTGTTCTATTGATCAACTCTTCTACATGAGACGAGCTTGTAATCTTTGAGAAATTAAAACTCTCACCTACCCACAGGATTTTGCTTGCAGGTGATTGGTTTCTCATATTTTTGCTGAACGTTTTATATATTTTTGTTTTGAAGAACCAATAAAGAATTTTTGAATTGAAAAAATTGAATTGTACATATATTCTCTGAATGGATTGTTGAAAAAATGATATGATTTTTGGTTAGTGGAATTAAAGTAATTCTCAAGTGAAAACTTTATTATAATAGTTGTGAATGTTGGGCTAGATTTTTACTCTAAAAGTCTAAATAGTAACTAGATGCTAATAGTGTAGAATTGTAAATAGAAAATGAACAAATATGTAGCAAACATAGTATATCATTCCATAATCCATCAATATATTATAATTTCCTCTTCGTTCACGAAATTTGGAACATAATAGGTTTATGATATAAAAATTCCATTGCACTAGGTCTCATCCCTGGGAAAACTCGCTGAACGACATTAAAAGGATAACTCATCCTTGGAAAAACAGCTGAGACTTTCGTCGTTTTTGGATATAAAAATGAGTGAGCAAGTGTGTCTGTGGAAAATCAAAATATAATCATCCCCGATATTCACAAGCTGACGTATAGCCAAACTGTAAAATATAAACACAACCTCAACGATGAAGAAACCTTGAGGGTTTGAAAGATGAAATTGATTATAATTTATCAAAAATAATAATAATATTGAAAATAGAAACATATGCTCGTGATAGTTACATTTCCTTTTAATTCTTCAACACTAAGACTTTTTTTCGCAGATGCACACAGCTGCTGTGTGGCCTTTGCATGTGTGTAGTATTTTGTTTATAAAGTGGTGAGACATGGTATTAGCAATGACCATTCAGTATTCTTGAAGCTGCGTTTAGTCTATGGATAACAGTCCTTTTTTGGTTAGTAGAATTAATTCTGAAGTGAAAACTTTATCATAATAGTTGTGAATGTTGGGCTAGATTTTTACTCTAAAACTAGATGCTATTAGTGTAGAATAGTAAATAGTAAATGAACGAATATTGTAGCAAACCTAGTGTATCATTCCATAAACTATCAATATATTATAATTTCCTCTTTCGTTATAAAATTTGTATGCTCTTGTACTCCAGAGCGAAGCTCGGTCCCCTGATATTGTAAGGTGTTAACAGTGAGTCGCGATCTAGCTTTCCGATAAATGCCACTAATCAGCTGTCAATGATTGAAACATTCGGATGTCATCGTGCTGAAATTTCATAGAGACTTGGGCCTGGATGCAAAGAAGCCTGTCGAATTCTAATCATGATTAGTTCCCACGAGAACCAATCAAAGGAGGTTTTTCTTGGAAGAAGCCTTCTCTGATTGGTTCTAGTGGCATTTAATCGTGAATGATAGTTAACAGACTTTCAAGCAACCGGGTGTTGCACAACAAGCTGTTCTCTCCACTCCCATTATTCACAATGTTTTTGTGTCAGGCTCAACTCATTCTAACTCGACTCAAATCGTACGACTCCAGTCACTTTTTCACGACTATTTTACTCATTGTCAGAGCTTCAGTTTCATGCTAATCCATTTTCTAACCTTACTTTATTAGAAATATAAGATTTAATCTTAATTTTTTTTAAGTAGTAATTTTATAAAATTACTTAAAATCATATTTTATTCTAAATATAAGATCGTCACTACTTAGCATGTAACAAATTTTGTAAAAAAAAAAATTATTATTTTATAATAATTATTATGAATATATTTTGTCTTATTTAATCCTTATTATTGTCTCAACCAAAATGATAAAATATCACTTTCATAAAAAATAACCTCACTTTTATTAAAAATGCACTGTACGACGCAACTCAAGTCGAGGCTCGACCAACATGTCGATACGACGCTCGACTCAGTCTCACAGTCGGGAGGTCGCGGAGACTAGAGTCGACTGGTCTGAATGTCACCATTTGAAAGCACATGCTACGTCGAGAGGAGATTGGAGTCGCAGTCTCTTCTCGACTTGAGTCGTGTACGTGTGAGTTGAGCCTTACATTAATGTCAATCGTGAGACCTGAATTGGAAACTGAACATCAACTTGACCGTCCTGTTGGTACCATTCGAGATTCTCAAGCAGAATGGTTGTGTGTTATTGATAAACTTAATAATTCAACTTACTGTATGGTAAGATATTCCAGTATCCTTTATGAATCACTAAGCTATGTAATGATAAACTCAAGTATTCATGAACTTGTTGAGTTCATGAGTGATAGTCTGCTACTCCGTCGACGCAGTCCTGGAATTTTAATGATGAATCTCGCAATGCAGCTCATAGATTCAGTAGCACTCTTGTATTATCGAATTGATGCCTATACTATCTGCTGTATTCTCCAAGTTGGCTTTAATAGGCTCGTAATACCTCAACGATATAGATCAGCATGAATACGTCATGAGAAATAAACAGGATGATTCACATTTTATCGCAATTGTAGGATTGTGAATTACATATTCATGATTCAAACCAAACATATATTCCAATTCTTTCTGATTTTCAATGAATTTGGATTTGATGGGGCGACAACAAAGCTCATTAATAACAGCACGAATCACCATCAATTTAACAAGAGATCTCTGGGGTAATATCAAAGTCGACGGATTCTCATATAATATTCATGATGACTAATGCTACAGGTGTTGTATTGAATATTGAATCAATGATATTACCAGTTTCCAGTTAGAGAATTACATTGTAGGCATTCTACACTGTATTGATCGATTGAGACCTACCTAAAAGCTTAATTGGCATGAAATACCATGTTGCTAGGTGGGAATGTTAGGAATGACAATTGATTCTGTTCTAGGACATGAAACTATTCTCATGATCTGTACTGATATAGTACTCGATTTAGTACTATTTAGTACGATTTTTAGTGAGGATCGTTCAAGAAAAAATCTATAAACCATCTATATATAATATTAAAGCGAAATGGTACTCACTCACTGACTTACTCGCAGAACTAAAAATCTAGCGGACCAAAAACGTTCAAATTTGGTAGGTATGTTCAGTTGACCCTTTAGAGGTGCACTCTAAAAATTGGAAAAAATTCCAAAGATACGCCCAAAATCTGTGTTTTCTCAGCTTTATCGAGAACAAATGAACAGAAAATGTTCAAATTCAGTACAGAGGCTCAGCTGGGGTGTAATAATGTTGTGTGAGGAGGAATTTGCAATAACGTCATAGATACGCCCAAAATTAGCGTTTTCCAGCGTTTTTTCATATTTATCGAGAACAATATTGAACAGAGAATGTTCAAATTTAGTACAGAAGCTAAGCTAGGGTGTAATAATGTTGTGTTAGAAGGAATTTGGAATAACGCCATAGATACGCCCAAAATCTGCGATTTTTTGTGCTTTCTCAGCTTTATCGAAAGCAAATGAACAGAAAATGTTCAAATTTACTAAAGAAGCTCAGCTGGAGTGTAATAATATTGTGTTAGAAGAAATTTGAAATAACGCCAAAGATACGCCCAAAATCAGCGTTTTTCTCAGCTTTTCTGCGTTTTCTCAGTACTTTGACTTTCTGATGGGATGAAGCATGCTCAAATGAAAAATGCAGGCGAGCGAAGCGAAATCCGCTGATCTCTTTTTTGGACGATCCTGTGGGGGGTCCAGGGGGCGGAGCCCCCTTGCTAGTCGATATTGCAAGCGAAGCGAGCCTGACGGCCAGTATGATATCCATGATATCCATTTAATCATGATATCCATTCTTAATTGAAGATTGTTTTTTTGGAGTGTAAATTGTTCTTCTACTGGTAGTAGCTTAACCTTGATTTTGAATTGAACTGTAGTATGAATTTGGAATAGGACTAATTGAGGGCATAGCTGGGCCTTCACATTTATAGTGTCCATACTGATTAGATGAATAAATAAATAGATAATAAATATTATGCTAATCATACGATTTCCATGTTTACTTCCTAGAATGGAGGTTCAAAGAACAGTGATTGGATTTTGTAAGAGCTAAGAATTTTACTAGTAGTTCTGTGAACAGTAGACATCATGCAGTTTTTTCATCCACAAGTATCTGGTGTCACCAGTTTACCAGCTTCTCCAGACATCTGTTGTAATGCATGTCATAAATAATTCACTTATCAGCTGATTGATTATGAATAATTCTATAGTCTGATTAATCCTATCTCCAAAGTAGATGATATAGTGATATCAGAGAATGGAGGAAATTACTGCTTTTTTATATTATCCTCCAAATGCAAAATTCTAAAAAACTTTGTGCATACATTGACGCGCAGTTGAAAAAGGAATACTCCTGCCAAATTTCATAGAATTCTATGAGCGTGTTTGGCCGTAAATGAGTTACATTCATACAGACAGACAAAAAAAATTGAGTTAAAAAATATAGACCTCACTGCGTTCGGTCAATTGATATTCGAGGTTTATCAGCTTGATTAGTAGTCTATTATCTCAAAATAATACGTTCCGAAAAGTGCGATACGAAAACGAAGTTTGTGGAAGTGGATGAGGTAGTGCCGAAATACATTTTCAATGAAGTTTCTGTGTCAAGTGGCGGAATACAGAAGAGACTCCATGATGATAACTGCCATTCAAAGCACTGTTGACTGTTGATAGAGTGCATCAATCTATTATATACATCGCTCATATAACACTTTGGGAATTCGAGAAGCATTTGAAGTGTTAATAATAGCTGGATGAATCGGAATGCTACGAACTCAAAATATTCTGGTTTGCATTATGATGGAATGCAAGCTGTACTTGACTATCCCCGTGAATTGGATCTCTGAAGGCTCTCGACGATTGTTGATTCTTCAATAATATTTTCTCGTTTGTTGATTTCGAACGTGGTCTTTGATAGTGGTTGATTTTGAAAGTGAATCTCGAGGAGTCCGTTGCATTCCTATGTATAAACTACAGCAGCCGATCAGCTACGTATTCGGTTTCAGTTCATTATTTGGCTCTTGAAGACTCTCAACACAATCATCAGCATTTTCTAATAGATTGTTCTCATGAGGGCAAATTATCGAGGCTTGACATTAATCAGTAGAATGAGGCTTTAACTTCCATCTGAATTTCGTCTTGACTGTGAAAAATACTTTTCATGGAGCTTAGGGTGATGAATCTTCTGTCCAATGCAAGTGGATTGTATTTTAAGAATGAAGAGAGTGGGAGATGATTTTATAGAATGAGGGACAGAGGAATTCTCATAATTTAATACTTGTGCATGAACTTGCCTTGGCAATAGCAGAAGGGTACACGACACCTTTGGTAGTTGAAATATGACATATTAGGTCAACAAAGGTTGTCGACAAAATAGTTAAATTTGAGTATGAAATTTGGTGAACAAGGTATATTACTAAAAGTAATAACAAGAGATGTATCAGATGAAGTACATGATTTAATTGACATACGATGGAATTGTAATTTATAACAGTAATTACAAATGAATCCAAGAAGATATAAAACTTTTTATAAATACTTCAAGATTTAAATATTGATTGAAATAAATTTAGGCTAGGCCTATTGGTCATAGAAAATTGAATTATGAATTTATTCAAACATTATAACTAGAAAATCCTTAATAAATTTTAGAAATGAAGTTTTGATAATTTTTCTTCCATTTTCAGTCAAAAAAACGTACACATATGGGGATATTCTCTCTATCTTCCAATTATCATGTTTATGTGTTCTTGTATTTGTTGGATGATTGAATAAATAAGTGAATATAGTTGAACATGAGAGCTCATTGGTATACTTTAAGAAATTGTATTTTTGTTGCGGAAGTTTTACAACTCCGATTAGATCTACTACATGTGGCTCAAGATATCACGTCTTTTATAGTATTGCTCTTGATAATGGATGTTATTGGAAAGGAATCATTAGATGTTTAATAATAAAAGTGAGCTGCATGGCATTGTCAGACTTTATTCCCGACTTGTGTCATGTGTCTTGACCACATGAACATAAATGTTGACCTACTTCGGACTATGTGTAACCTTATCCAAATTTGAGAGAGGGGTAGCAAAAGGGTTCTTTTTCCTCTCCGTATCATTTTTATGATGTAGACTACTTACTGCATGAATTAATGAAGAATAATGTACCATTCCCTTGAATCTCTTGAATCATATTCATCAATAATCACAAACATGATTCGATTTTGCTTGAAATAATTGACGAGAATGAGCCTATGAATGGTTCTCAATATCACAAATCCATACTCTATCTGAGAATTTATCCGAATGAGATCCGCAACGGAGCTGGCTGTCATTGCTTGGCATCACTTATCGGAAAAGTATTCCGGTTTTGCGGAGACAGTGGATTTTATGGAACAATGATTTCTTATTATACTTCTCATACAACCTGTGGCTGTAGCCATGCAGTCGTATTATGAAGGAAGAAATAAAGCCTGCGCCAGATGTTGAATCATGACAAATCGTTGGAAACGACTCAGCTGGCTGGCTACGCCTATGCCATTCAACTTCCATTCCATTCGTATATCAACCGTTTATCTGGTCTATCAGATGCGGCAGCGATTTGTCAGTATGGCCCGGCGCTTCAACAAACAATGCAGCATACATTCTATTCTCTGTTCTCGATTTAGAGAACAGGTAAGCGTAATGACATGTTTTCTATGTATTATTTGACAACTTAGAACTGTGGAGCTTACTTAATATCTATATAGCTTACGATACTACTACAACAACCCAAAATCATCAGTACTGTCTTCTCTGATACTGTTTAAACTAGCAGTGAGTGTTAGGAAAACTTGAAAAAACGTGGATGACATGTTTTCTATGAAATATTTGCCAACTTAGAACTATGGAGCTTACTTTATATACATTTATAGCTTACAATACTAATACAATAACCCAAAATCATCAGTACTGTCTTCTCTGATAACCTATTTTTTCACAACGAGTAAATCTTCATCGATAGGCCTACATCTCTACAAATCAGGATTATTTCATGAAGAGGACCATTTATTAAAATATTCTATGGGAATGAGGTTCAGTTCAGGAAGTTGTATCATTGGAGAAAAACAATAAGACAATAATAATGATGATAATAATCATACAGTAAATTATTATGATTATATAATAATGTTATCATCAGTGTTTGATTTCTGTGTAGATTGATAGTTTTTCATAGGGGTAACTGATGAGGATTGTATTTTCTCGTATTCATCTTGATGTAATGGAAGCAATTGGAAGTAGTGTTATTGAAATTTGTGAGAATTAGAGTGTAATATTTTATCTGCTGGCTGCCTAGCATAGGCTACGGAAAGCTTGCATTTTTTTAACTGATGGACGAGGTGAGGATCTTTCTCAGGGTTGGGAACTGCCCAGCTTGCATCCCAGCCTGGGAAAGATAGTTTCCATCCACTCGTCCCATCAACAGTTTCCGGCTCTTCTTCCCCCTGCCGTAGTCCAGTTCCCACGTGTAGGCCTAGGAAGAGTCGGACCTGAGACAAATTTGCATTCTTTCCGTGCACTCTTGTTTTAACCGTTGAAACGAACGGAGCGCGCTCAGACACCAATTCTTTTCGGGAGTGTGGATCACCCAAATCATCATTTAATGGATTTCTTCAACGTCTTCATTATGGGTGAGTCCCAAAATTAATTCTTCTCAAATGACAAGGGGCGATCGAACTTCATTTGCATAATGATAGGTTTTTTTGTTTTATTGTACCATTCCAAATCTCTTTCAATGTTTTTTGTTTTGTTTCAGGCTAGGCAGCCAGAGTAGAGTCGAAATTGTTGTAAATAATGGTAAAGAAAATGTTTAATTATAACAAACTTTCATAGAGTGAAAAATTAGCTTTCTTTAACCACGTCTACCCTTTGGTAAAAGCAGTTAATAATATCTAATCTACCCGAGATATTACATTGATAAGGTTGAATGGGATTGGAAACTTAACACTTAGAAAGTACTACACGATTTTTATGTCCAATATTTACGAGTTTGTCGGAATCAGCTCATGATACAAAGTTTTTTTCAGAATTTACAGCATGATTTTAGTACTGACAACATTGTTTATTGATATCAGCTATAAAAGATAAGGCCTATAAAGTCTGATGATGTGCTGGAATATATGATATGGAGCTCTTGTCTTCGGGAAATGGATACTGTATATGTTAAAAGCTCCTTCAGTGCCGACCCGAATCTTGTTATAAATTCATGTTTCCCAGGTCACTTGGCACACATGTTCACTATCTAATCCTCTCGATAAGTAGTCTGCAGCGTTAAGTTAACACTGACAACAGACGGTTCGACATGCTATCAACAAAATGGTTTCAAAATAATTAATACCGAGGATTACTTGAGAGTAAGAGACCCCTTACACATTATAATGAGTAGTGCAGGATGGGAGTATTGTAGACTAACTCATCTCAGAACTGACCCGACTTATAAAGCGTTGGATAATAATGTAACAATATAATTTAATAGTGTTGATTATACTCTCAATTCACATGAGGAATCAAACACTGGTATCTGATTCCCATAATAATTGTGCTATTGATGTTCTTAACCACAATCTCATGTACATAGCTTGGATACAAAGAGCCATCTCGAAAAGCTGAAAATCACAGTCTTGATTCTTCACTCCAATAACAACTCGCAGTCTTAAAATTATCTGAATTAATATAAAAATTGATGACTGCATATTAGCATAGAGATGATATTAGTAAGAGGTGGAGAATAGTGAATGATTTTTTCAAATGTTGATCAAATAATAATCCGAATAATAATGATGATATTAATTATAATTTATATTTTTCGCCACACTGCACAGAAAGAAGCTGTTCCCCAGTCCCTACGTAGATCTAAAAGACATTATTTGCAGACGACTCTCGTCTCACGTCAGAACAGGTTTTCTTTCCGGCTAAAGCCGGAAAGAGTACCCTTTCCGGCCGCTAAATTTCAAGTGTGCTAAAACAGCTGATCAAAAAACTTTCCATTATTTTTTAGTTTATTATTCAATAATTGAAAAATTTATAATAATATCATCTTATTGTCATTTGAAAGGATAAAAAAGTATAAACTCAACCTCCCACATAATTGAACATAATCTTTTAGGTTATTTAGACAAATCAGAATAAAAAATGAAAATACTTGGGCAATTTCCTGATATTCAGATTACCTCAGATTTGCTAGAGCTATGACCTTCCACTTTTGATTTCGGAAGTGCTTAATGAACAATTATTGTCATATATATATTGTTTATTTTTTCTGTGTGGCGAAAAATAGCGTTCGCACCACGGGCAAAAATGTTTTTCCGGCTCTCAATCTTTGAAAACCGATTTCGAGCCGGAAAAGTCTCATTTTCGGCCCTAGGTGCGAAATATACTATATCACAATCTCTTGTACATAGATTAGATACATGAGAACCATCTTGACTCAAGACATCACATAATCTATATAATAAGAGAGAGTAGGGTTGTGTTTGCTCGTTTGTTCGTGTGTTAGTTTGTTCGTTTGTTCGCATCAAAACATGTCAACTTGTGGATTGCATACCGGAAAAACGGGAATGATTTAGATCTCCAAATTTGGCACATAGATTCTAAAAATATCAATCTCTGATAAATAGTAATGATAAGTGATAGCTAGTGATAATGATAATGATAGCTAGTGATAAATAAGCTGCTTTTTGTTCTTTTCAACCATCGAGTCATGCCCAAGTTAACTTAATAGAGATTCAAATTGAAAAAAAAATGTGGAGACTGATACTTGCGTTGAATATTTCAAAGTTATATCAAGAAACAAATGCTATTTCGAAAGCATTGTATTTGTGTTGAATTGAATAAAATTATTGATTGATTGATTGAGTTTTCCACTTTCTATTTCAACTAAATCTACGCAACAGTACTACTGAACAACGTTTATCAGGACGTAAAATCCATGGTAAAACTGAAAATCTACTATGAATGGAAGGAGAATTAGATTATAGCTGCTTATTCAAATATCCGTGTAATTGTTCCGAAATTAACTATTTTAGTCTCACGATAATACTTTCAAGCTGAGCAGAAGGAGTCGAGTAGGCAACCCGCCTAACACGTTATATCTCTGCCACAAACCTTGCTTGATTTTTGATCATTCCCTATGATGATGAGAAAAATTGCATCAACTAGAACAAAAAGAGAAGAGCAATAAATTAATGTAGACAAAATATTATGTCTTCAAAAACTCCTAATGAAAACAGTCATGTGTTTGTGCCAGCTACGCAACTGTAGTGAGGTCAACGTTATAATGGCAGTGGATAGAGATAGAATAATAGCGATGCCGATTCTCTTTATTAATTAATTATATTTCAACACTGTCAAAAACATAACTGGCATCGTTGTGGATCTAGAAAGGTATAGTACTACCGACTTGGTCGAATGATAGACAAGGATAGCAAAACCAAAGTTGATCAAATACTGTCATTATAACGTGGACCTGACTATAGTTGCAATTTTGATCGAAAGTATCCAAAGTTCAATCTCCCTTTCAAAGGTCATTCAATGAAATGATATTCCAGACTCTTCAGCTCTGAATAGCACTGCCAAAAACAAATACTCTCTCACTTGAAAGATTCAAAGGTTCAAGCAACAACCTCTTAAAGATCGATGCAAGCCTGATTTTAAGCTGAATCTAATTTTGGCCACTCAAAATCTAATTTTGAGTGAATCATGAACGTTGAGCCATTGAATGCTTGTTCATTTTAAGTCCTAATAATATTCCAAATACCTTTCCATACAATGATTGCTCCTATTGAAAACGCCCACATGTTGTGATTTAATCCTTCTACTAGAAATATCAGCTGCAATCCAGTTTGTTTGGCTTCATTTTTGGATTCTACAACTCATTCTGTTACAATGGATTGATATTAATCATCATAAATAATATTTAAACATGTAAGTTCGCGTTTAAGTTCTTCCAGTTGAGACCTAGATGGTCCGAATGATCTGATATGAGTGATAGCGTATAATTTTTGATTAAATTATAATAATTCTCGGGGCTCATGACTGTTTGGATTGGATTGAATATTGATTAGATTGAGAAAATGGAGGGCAGGAGCAGATGATTCAGAAAATGAATATTGTGTCTCGTATAGTCTAGTATGTCTAGTATGTGTCTCGCACTAAACACAATAAGCTTGTGTAGTTTTGGTTTCATGTATTCTAGTTTTGCATCACATGTCAAATCCACTGCAGAATCATCGGAAAAGCCATTATGTTGATTTTGAATAACATGTATTCCAGGTTTGAATGTCGTGTCAAATTTTACTGGGAAACTAGCGGGAAATCTATTATTGAAACTGAACCCTCTCATATAGTTTCGTAGAATTTCCAATGACTAATATTGGAGGAAAACTCATGTTCCGCATGAAAGCCCTCCTGTAACCGCTATGATATCATATCAATCAAATTTCAAATATAATATTGACAGTCCAATTGATTGCTTCCAGACTGCAATAATTGAAAATTTATAATTATTTCGGAATGCATCGAGTAATAGGAAAGAGTACAGTTGGATCGAGCCGAATATAATTTATTGAAAAGCAAATATTATGATTGGTTGGTACCACCAGTGAACAACGGATATTGTTGATTAATGTTGGGGATCGAAGTATGTTCAAACATTAGCTTTTGCATCGGTGCTTGATGCTATGAGTAACGAGGTCACCTTTATTTCGCAAAGGTGAACCAGACACAATTTATAAAATATGGATGGCAAAACCTTCGAGAGTTATGTTTGCTTTGTGTTTGCACTGTACTCTTGATAGCGAAGATAAATATCACCCATATGGATTCAGTCGATTCAATTGGCTATCTCGATAATTTATCAGAAGCGAAAGGGGTGTGCTTTATTGCAGAATTGGTAGAATTGCGCTAATAATTATTGAAACGTTTCACTATCTACAGACCCTCCACAAACATCTATTCCTCACTTTCAAAGATGAATGGAAATATTGATTATGGTTAAACAATAGTCGAAAGAAGCTCTATTAGTCCACTAGCAACGTGGAGTGAGTATATACAGTCGAACAAACTTTGAAACGGAGTTGTACACTGATAATATTATTATTTTATTATGACAAAAGTTATCATCATATTCTGCTCAAATATTTTCCTATTCACAACTATTTGTTCAAGTAGTAGTATCTCTATAATTTTAATATCCGAGGATGAGTGAATAATGATACAGTTCTTATAGTATAAAATAATTCATCCCATTACAATATAGTCTACTCATTTTGAGTCACTCTTGAACTTGAAATTGATATTACTGTTACTCTCAATTTGAATGCAAAATCGGTAATCATGATAAATATCAATCAAATCTAATGATCGACTAATTTCTGGCAAGATGATTCCAATATGGGTTGAAAAATGAATATGAATCGGTTCAAATTGGCCTTATGAGCCAGAACAGGTTATAGCCTTGTTTGTAAGAAGGGGACGGAGAAGAAGAAAATGAATACGAATGTATTATATCTTCTACATTATGATGAGAATGGATAGAAGAAGGATAGTGATATCCAATATTTGTATCTCAATTGAAGCACTCTACTCAGGGTTTTAGTGATAATTGTAATCAAAAAGCATTGGATTACAATAAAATCCACTACAAGTGGTGGATTTTCTATGACATCATTATAGAACATCATGGTTTATTGGAGGATTATTCATGGATGAAATACCAATGTTGCAAAAATCTTTATTGTTGACCGAGCGAAGTAAGGTCTAAGATTCAAGTCGACGGATTGGCATTTCTCTTTAATGTTTAAATGTTGCAAATTTACGGCGAAACGCGGTAATAGATTTTCATGAAATTTGACAGGTATGTTCCTTTTTTAATTGCGCGTCGACGTATTTAGAAGGTTTTTGGAAATTTTGCATTTCAAGGATAATATAAAAGGAAAAAGGAGCCTCCTTCATATGCCAATATTAGAGTAAAAATCTGGTGTGGCGCACTCACATAACTTGCCTTGCCGTTACGAAAATTGAACAGTTTGCAATTGAAATAATAACATTTTCACGAATTTCGAGCTTATTTTAAATTTTGGGTGAAAATGTTACTGAATATTGAATGTAGAGATTTTCATGCTCAATCTTTTTCATTTGGAGTTCTCTGTTCAAATTATATCTGAAGCCTGATAATTGGGGAATCTAAAATCAAATTTTACCTAGATGGGGCGGAGCTCCAGAAATTTTTACAGATATGGGGCTTGTGGCAGTTGATAGAGCTTAACAATGACTATTTTTGGTATGAAATTGATCAAAATCGTTGGAGCCATTTTCGAGAAAACCGCAAAAAAACCCTGTTTTTGACAACATTTTTGCCATTTTAGTCGCCATATTGAATTGCATTTGATCGAAATTGTTCGTGTCGGACCTTGTAAGAACCTTAAATTCCAAATTTCAAGTCATTCCGTTGATTGGGAGATGAGATATCGTGTACACAGACGCACATACACTCATACACACACCCACACATACAGACCAATTTCCAAAGACCACTTTTTTGGACTCAGGGGACCTCGAAACGTATAGAAATTTACAAATTGGGGTACCTTAATTTTTTTCGGAAAGCAATACTTTCCTTACAATATAGCAACATTTTATGGTAATAGGGCAAGGAAAGTAAAAATCAGACTATAGAATTATTCATCATAAATCGGCTGACAAGTTATTACACAGATGTGTAGAGAAGCCAGTCTATTGCTGTATTTCCACAAGGTTCATAGTTTCAATCAGGTACTTGTGGATGAGAATACTGCGTGATGTCTACTGTTCACAGAACTACTTGTTTATCCTAGTATAATAAGGCACTCGTTTTTATTATTGCATAATAGAATATATTATCATTCCAAATCATCCACTCTAGCCAATCCACTAGCTCCTCTATTCATCTGGTAAAAATCTGAAGGAATATTTGGTGTGCTTATCTCTGTATTCTTTGCAGGAGTTTGACAACCGCGATCGTTGATTCATTTTGTCACACAAAATTATTTCATTCCTATACCAACTATAGTTAAGACTTATATATTATTTTAAACTGACGCTATTCATATGTGTTTTGTATTATTTTGTACATGTACATGATGGATAAATGTTTTTCCTCTCTATTCTATTCTATGTCTTAGATTGGAATTCAATTTCGAATTTGTATTTCTATAATTTTGAGACTTAGGTAAGGAACCAGTGGAACCAGCATCATCAGATATACACTGCAAGTATTGACTCTTCTTGTGGAAGTGGGTAGAAAGCCGGATAAGATGAGAGGCAGCAGCGCAAAGGAAGGAATGAAGCAGACCACCGAAGCGAGCGCCGAAAAAAGTTGGAAACGACCTCGTTATACAGTCAGCCATTTAATTGGATGGCAATTTGAATCAGAACAACTTTTTTATTTCTTTCTCCTGTTTTCTGACCGTCCATTACTTTGAACAAGCTCGTGTGCACGCCAAAGCTGCCATCATCCCACCCCCAATGCAGAAGAACTGCAATCTCAGCGAGAGCCCTCAAATGTAACCCCATGCTGAAAAGGACTCCAACTGAAAATATATTCTGTCATACCCATGCAAACCTTTCCCCTAGCTCTCAATACCTCTCATGCATTTCGCTTTATCTAGAGTTTTTCCAACAAGTTCATACTGGTTCGTTATTGAAAACTGCCGATAGATAGCTGATTTCTACGGTTAATATTGGAAATTGAAACATGAATATTTAGTGAATTTATCTCACAAAGAACGATGAGTGAAATACCGAGAGATATTTGGATTATTCTGCTGAAATGATTCAATCGTGTACCATTCCCGCTCTAACAAATAATATTCACTGAATTTCCTTATTCATTCATTTCATTTTATTTTTCCATTTATTTATTGTCACATTACATCAATTTCTGAGTAACACTCATTTGACTGGTGACATGTCAATACTAGAAAAAATTATATTTAAAAGACTTAGTTCTAACCTCTTAAAGTAAAAGTAACCTAACTAAAGTAAAGTAAAGTAACCTCGAAAGTAAAATAAATGAATACATTCATAATTATAAATGAAAATATAAATCTGAGTACCCTTTTTTAATAATTCCTTCACGACATGTTTCGACTACTAATGCTATTTTCAAGATTTTAAAATTCAAATACTCGGATTATATTTTCATTTAAAAGTAGCAATAAAGGAAAAATACAACTAGATGGTGAATCAACCAAACATAATTCATTCATCACTATACAGTATATTCCCGTATGAACATTCATCAACAGCGTAAAAAACCTCGACAACATAATATTCTTTAACAGATTCTCAGCATATAATTCACATCATTCTTGGAATCTTATTTGTAATTTCTTGATTCCCCTCTCATTATTTTCTCATATTGTAAATGGTTTCTAGTATTATACAGTATAGTATCTAGTATTCACTATATTTAGTTTCTCATAACATATTTTTTCTTCACTAATATGAAATAGTTTCTACCTTGTTTCTTTCTCTCGATTTTCAATATCTTTGTAAAGTAATTATTGTAATTTTTTTGATTAGGGAACAATTTTTGGGGTTTTCCCGTATGCTCCCATATTGTTGTAAATAAATAAATAAATAAACATCAAATTTCTTATCACTCACTCACTCACAAGGATAAAACTCGAGATCAGTACACTCAGAAAATATACACTCTTATTGAATAAAAAGACTAAGAAATTGTCAATAACCACATATTTATTGATAGTTAGAAAGAGCGGTTTCGGTTGTTTCACCATTGTCAATCTCTGATAAACTGGATGAAGTATACACTCATTAGCACACACAAATGCACACTAATTAGTACATTCATAACACCCAGAAAAATATTATATTGTTATATATATTTTATATACTTAATTGTTATATACGTAATATATTTTAATTGTTGAAAAAATATGAGTCGTCACTTTGATCAAATACCACTGTTTCCACACATCATATACATTGCAATAAATTAGTCAAATATACACTTAACAACTGTAGCATATCAATAACATTTTCTCATTTACATTGAATGATTGTTAGTATCAATATCTCATAAATTTCCAACCAGTTTGTTGTATAACTTTCATACATATAGTACTGCAAAGTATCATTCTAGTTTTGGTAATGTAGGGAGGTTCACCGATTTTTATCCAAATTTGCGAAAGGAACTGTTTTGGGCTATAAGACCGATTCCCAGTAATTCATAGTAGTAGATATAAAAGGGGGAGTCTGGGACACAAGTGTCCCAGATTCCCCCTTTACCTCTAGGTCATCCAGGTCAACCACCCCCAACCTCAAGGTCATCCAGGTCAACCACCCCCAACCTCAAGGTCATCCAGGTCAACCACACCCACCTCAAGGTCATCTAGGTCAACCACACCTACCTCAAGGTCATCCAGGTCAACCACACCCACCTCAAGGTCATCCAGGTCAACCACACCCACCTCAAGGTCATCTAGGTGAACCACACCCACCTCAAGGTCATCCAGGTCAACCACACCCACCTCAAGGTCATCCAGGTTAACCACCTTAACCTCGAGGTCATCCAGGTCAACCACCCTGAGAATGATATTGTGTGTATCGATGTATAAATAAATTTCTCATTCCATTCATTTAATAATCTATTTATTATTCAAAGCATGAATTAAATCAGTATCCATCCAAGATTCAATCGACATAGATAATAATGCAATTCTTATATGAATTCTACCGATTGAACGTGATTATAGAGCATTATAGAGCTATTTAAACATGATTTTGAACCAGCATTCATCCCAAATTTGAATTAATCCATATAAATAGTGATTAATTTTTTATGATATTTCTATTAATGGAACAAGAGAGAGAAATAGAGGTAATAGGTGATGTGTGATGCATTAAATAAATGATTTATTCTATCAGAGACTGAGAGATTCAATAAAGTTTCCGGTTGACTCCACAAGATAACTGATACGCAACTTTCGTGAAGGTGTTTCCAGTGCTGAACAACTTCCAAGTAAGGATTAATGGCTTCTGCTGCTCTTGATCTCATTTATCTCAACCTATGTTTACACATAAAGTAACTTGCACATTATCCCTAAGAGGAACTTTGTTGCTACAGTAATCCAGTCTACAACATACAACAAAATGACATTGTGAAAAACACAATATAGAAACATAAAGTATCCTTTTATTCAAAACATTTTGGACAACTAGTCTCGGCCTTTGGCCATTTTCAATTTTAACAATTTTTGAAATAGTAAACCATACAGGTAAAGTGATTTTAATAGAATTATATTGCACTAATAATATCATATTATGACGGATTTTCTTGGATTTTTGAACCTCATTGATTAGCACGAGTAGTCATAAGATCAAGCACAATTTATGACACAAACACTACTTGTTCTCGTAGATGTGCTTTGTCTAAAGGTTGTGATAATCCTATAAGAATTCCATTGTATCCAAATTGTATTGCCAGTTCACAACCACTGTGAATGAGAGAGAAATTCCGAGAAATTCATTGTTGTTACACAATCTTGTTATCTACTTGCACAAAAGAGACAGTCTGTTCAGTTCTGAGGAATTCCTCATTATTAAAAAACATCACACAATCATCACTTACTGTAGAAAACGTTACATAGTCTGTTTTATTCTAAGAAATTCCTTATTGCTACACAACAATATTGCTTAATAATTCCTTATTGCTTGCACATTACATTTACATTTTTCTCATCTTTGAAATTATAACATTAATCTTACAAGTTGTGTGCTACTTAAGTGTTAAGTTTACTGTTGAGTACTGTTACGTCTTAGGTCTTACCTCACGTATCTAGAATAAGTGTAAATAAATAGAAATATAAATCTAAGAAGGAATCTAAGCTGAAACATATTGTGACTAGATCATTTTTAAAGGGTATTCAGATTTCTTTTTTATTCATATTCAAGAGTAGCCCTAAAGAAATAAAGACAACTAGTAAATCATACTAGAAACATTAGTATAGTTACTGAACTAGTATAGTTACTACAACTATACTTCGTTTAAATTAACTTCCGACTTGTGATGGGCATGCGCAGCAGAGAAGGCATACAGCGGCAGGGATCACAAAGAAGAAGGGATTCTTCTTCCTCCTTCTTCTTCAGGATCCTCTTCACTGTGCAGGGATACAACGGAGGCTATGTTGCCGTTGTGTATCGGCCAGCGTTCTCTAATTTCCAGTGAGTGGAAATAAGCGCTCATGTTGAACTTGGGAAGTTTCCTTTCTGCAATCACAGACTCGACTGACTCTTTTTGACAAATTGACAACTACGCTTCCACCTATGACTCAATCCATCACTGCAATTGGCTGATCTCCCTCCATTTCTCTGCGCCGCAAATTCCTCCAAGTCTGAAGAAGATTCACACGAAGTATATTATACTGAAACATTATTTCAAGTATTCGAAGTCCCAATCATAGCACTTCCGAATATCTTCACCACAGTGAACTCCTTTACTAGAGATGTGAATTCATTGCACTCTATCATAATTACTGATGATAATATCTGGTTCGATATATGATTAAAAACCATGATTTGTTTGAATGAATTTGGTAGATTTTAATCTACCTTAATAGAATGAGATCCTGGTTTGAGAATTGTTTTGTGATGAAGGTTTCTATTCATCACTTAGAAAAAAATACTTCCTGATTAGCGTTATATTTATATTAGCATTATATAGCGTTATATTAGCATTAGCGTTAGGTTATCTCTCCACAAAAATATTCTTCGTTGATCATTTCCATTGACGGTAGAAACCTTGAGAGAGTTGCAACCCATAGTCGTTTTAAACAAAATGTGGTAGCGCATGAGAGTTTTCGGGCTAATTTATAAATTGGCCTGTGAATGACGTGGGATGCTTTTGGACTGACATGTTCCAACCTGCATTGGTTTCCTGCACTCAGTTACTTCTAACCTCAATCCTGATGAGAGCCAATGCCACTCTCAGCTCCCTCTTTCAATCATCATTCAAATTCGTTGAAGTGGATTTAACTCTGCCAGTGCATGTAATGCCCTATTTTATGTGTACTAGTAAAAGAATTTCACAATGTGTCTCAAAATGTATTACACAAAAAAATTTCAAAATCCACAATGTATTTTTATGTTGTTACACTAACATGAATAGAAATATTGTCACTTTGTTACGTTATCAATTCCCATACTAAATTCCTTTTGCTGATACGCACAGGCTTGTGCTTGGGTAATGAGAAATGATTGATTGATTGTTGAATTGATTTTTATTATGACGTGCTTGGTCTCATAGAACCATCGCACAAAAGAACAGTACAATACAAAACAAATAAACAAATAATACAACAGTATTTGAGGACGATTATGACGAGAGCTATGTGAACCAAAAGCTTTAGGTGGGTTCCGAAGTATCGGGGGAAGATTTTTAGACTCATTAATAATTATATGCAGAGGGACCGGCTCTACAAGTAGTCACCCTTCCAAAAGAAATGGTAGGCGCATGAATCTCAGCTTATCTAATCGATAGTTTATCAGGGCGACAACAGGTATAACTGCTCCTTTTTTCAGAATTGGATCGATGTGAAATACAACTGAATCATTGTTATTGGAAGTAATAAAACTAATTTCCATATTGTAATAAATGTAACTTTTCAATAATACAGGACCCGGCATAAAAACTTGACAATTTTTGAGGGATAAAATAAATAAATAAATAAATAAATCTTTATTCTATGACAAGTACATTACAGAATAACAATAATCAAATATTGAATTCAACAAAAATGCGTAGTGTACAGTCAATGAATACAATACTGTTTGCTAAAGAGTGAACTTTGTCTGCAAACCGGAGCATATCTCACAATTGAAAATAAAATAGGGAATTCGCTTAGCGTACACACATGAGATATTATAAACTGAAAATAATGGGAATAAAATAATAATGATAATGAATATGAATGATACCAAATAGTAAATATAATAAATAATTAAAAACACACACACACACACACACTCATACAACATGGAGCTGATTTTGTTAAATCATAGCTTACACCTTCCAATGGTGTATCAAAAAAAAAAAAAAAAAGAAGAAGAACGAGTGCAAACTAAAGTGTTCAAATCAAAGATGAAATTTTGCAATTTATTGTAAATTACATAGATTACTCACAAAGTTTTTTCATTTGGAGATTATGTCATCCAAATGATTTCCGTTACTTTTCACGCACTCATTTAACCTTATTCTAAAATTTGCCATTGCTCGTTCAATCATCACTTGTGGAATTACTTGAATCTCTCGTTGAATGACTTCCTTTAGTTCTGTGGATTATTTGGCTAATCAATAACGGTAATTTTGTTTATTCACAAATCCCGAAGAATGTAAATGTTCCTAGTCACTTGAAAGAATAACGGCACCCCTGGTGGACATTTTCGAGAATGATCTCGCAAGTGGCTTTGCAATGTGCCCAATCATTCGCATTAAGTTGTTGCACTAACACTATCTTATACGGATGGAATTTTAGGTCGGAATGAAGAATTCGTCGTACCGTACACTTCAATCAGAAATGGCTAGCACAACAGCATGTTTCGCTGCTAAACGTCGTGGTGACCGTGTAACAGCTACTCGGGCGTTTTTCAGGCGTTCTCACGGTTCGTTTCCGTCCTGTTGGTTTCGTTTTTAAAGCGGACAACGTGTTCCTGAAATCTTTCACCCACAACAAGATCGTATTTCTTCTGGGAACAGGCGTGTGTCGATTTAAATTATTGAAATGTCTGCGACATAAACGCTGTGTTAGAATAGCTGAGTCATTATTTAAAAAATAACCTTCAATCACAATCGCTTGATTTTCACTTGACCACGACATACTGGCTACTGGAATGGCAAGAATAGACCTGTCGATGTACAACATTCCCGCCCATTCAATGACAGTGGTTTAAACATAACAATCACTTCAAAATCGTCAGATTAATATGCCGGTCTCTGTACAATAATAGCTGTTGACTTAGTACGGTTTTGGAGAGAATCTTATTCTTTGAATGCATATAATAGCTAGTGGAATATAAGCACGTTTTGGAACATTTCACTAGTTCAAGACATGCATGTATACTGTATACGCCATTTGCCCAGTAAAACGGGATATTGGAAAAAATTACTTAGCAGGTTTTGGAATCCACCTCTTCAATTGGGATCCGAATTATATTTCCGATATAATATTTCATAATTAATATATCATATTATAATATGACAATATTTCCCACATTGAAATTAGAAACATTCAATCACATGATTCATTTCAATCTGGAGGAATCATTCTTCAGTGAAACGGCATTGATGAGTACCCCATTTCTGTTCATATGCATGAACTCTTCAATTTTTCAATTCATCAGGACAGTTTCCATCTCAATGACGCATGTCATAAAAACGGACATCAACTCCCTAGTAATAAATATTCCAGCTACATCGCTATCTGCCTATTACATTTGTCTGTTGCATGATAAAATACAAACTGATAATACTAGTAGTCAGAATAAGAAAGTATTAAACTTGTATTTTATCATGCGACAGGGCCCAGCATATTATCTATGCTCGAATACCCTGTAAATTGCATGTAGAACATATCTGCATAATATTGTTTTGACAATCAGCTCTCCATGAACGTATATTTCAATCCAGATTCATTATTCAAAACAAGCATATAGGACTGGTTCACAAACATACATGTATGTATGAGCAGGTTATTCGTGATGTATAGTCGACAATATTAATCAAGTGTGTGTCCCGCATTGAAAATTAAATCAAATTGCTCATATGACTATGAATAGCGTACTTGTTGTAGGTGATAATAAGCTCGGTCTACTACAAGGACTCATGTTGTTCATCATTGTTCAACAGTCGTTTATCTAGAACAAAAACGTTTGTTTTCGGTTCATCAAATATTATTCTCTGTTCTATGCATTAGTGATGACAGAATGCTTATGGAGTATTAATAACTATGCATATTGAATAACTATAATACGATATATTACAACATTTATTAAGGATTTCCGTATAGTAATTACTTAATATTCTGAAATTCTTGCAAATCACCCATTCTTTACTATTTTGTGACACTTCGAATGTTTCGTTTTGATTATGTAGTTTCAAGTGTATTTTTAAAATTTTCAAATACATTCTTTTTAAACAAAATTCCCTTTTCGTCCATCTATGGAGAAAACTGATAACTGTGACTCTCTTGATGAGGATCTTGGATAATCTACCATGAGAATAAAATTATTCAGTAACGTCCAAAAAATTCGACTTAATATGTCACACATTTACTGCAATCTACAATGGAAAGTGATGTCACTCCTAATAATGGATGGATCTGTCACTCTTCATAATATTATTATATTATTAATATTATTAATATTATTAATATTATTAATATTATTAATATTATTAATATTATTAATATTATTAATATTATTAATATTATTAATATTATTAATATTGATTGGTTGGTTATTTGAGATTTCATGAATCCCAAGCTATACAAAATTTCTGCATTGAAGTTATTTTGAATCCAATGATGTCTTGGGATTTTTTTCATTTGGAAGAAGTTTACTAGGAGAATTCAAAAAACAGTCACTTAACTCTCAATAAAATTCCGTTTCAATATGGAATCCACATGACAAAATAATACAAGAATATTCTTATAGGAATTGAGAGTAAGGATATTGGAGAGAAACTATGGCACATGAATGACATACATAAATAAAATCACAGTATATAACTGTACATGACTGGATAAATGAATAAATAAAATAAGAGAATCTACATTGGATAGAGAATCTATATAACGATAATTTTTATCAACCTCTAATAACCTGTGTCACATGGAACTGTATATTACAACAGATTATACTATTTACAGTCAAAATTATTTACAGTAGAAACATAACCTATTTTTATGGACATGTAACATTATCAAAATTTTGGAATGGAATAGTTTTGGGCTTAGCCTGTTGTTCCTACCCAATCATATTATTTTATATGATTTGTAATATTGTATTCACGAATAAATAAATAAATGAATAAATAATAAATACATAAATATTTTCCATATTTTTACCAATTAGAGGTCAAATTTCATCTGAGATCTAGTGAATCAATTCGAAACTTTCCCCAAATCTCAAGTTATCCTTGATTAGTAATGATGTAATGAATTCATTGAAGACTGAACATTCATATGAAGAAGCCTTTTTTTCCAGTAATGCTAGAGACGACCATAGTGCTTGAGCAAAATAGCTTGAGCTTGAGCAGCATATTGTAACTGTACCAGTTACAGTTCACGATATCAGGTGATGATGGTGCAACCTGGAATTGCGGCACAATATGGGATGTCATCCCTACAACACGAGACAAATAATAACTCAACTATCGGTCATGTCTGAAGCGTTCAATTCGCGATGATGGAGAATTTCAATGATGATTGAGCCGAATTTGGTTGGATGATTGACAGTATTGACGTGTTGCAATGGTGGAGGCTTTGCGAGCCAAAAGGGAAGATCCGAGCCATTAACGAGATACAGACTCAATGAGGGGAAGTAGTGGAGCTCTGAATTCGGAGCGTGGGATACGAGACAGGCGTCAGTTGCCAGCTGCCTTCTACAGTTGCATGTAGCCTGTAGCCTCCAGAATATAGCCTACCTGTGTCCCTACCTCTGCTTACCTACCTAGCCTTCCCCTGCGTCTGAGCTGCTCTTGTAAATTATTGATGTGTATTATGTACGGTCCATTGATGATAAATAGTCCGGACTGGTCCTCGGTTACATCACACCGTTAGTTAGGGTGCACCTATATGCTGATGAGCCCATACAGAAAGCACATCGTGAGATGGATCTGTTCCGTCCTCCCATGTTGCGACACTCTCTGTATCACGTGACTCAACAATGCGTTGATGTCAACTTGAATAGAAAGTAAATAAAAAGACTGGTGAACCATCCGATTGTAATTCTGATTGAAGATAGACAACTTGGATGCAAAGTAAATGAAAAACGGGTGATGTTAATCCATCGATAAAAATTCCATCGTCAATTTTATGCGTTGATGTCAACTTGAATAAAAAGTGAATGAAAAACTGGTGAACCTTCAATCATTCAATTGTTATACTGATTAAAGGTACTTGGATGCAAAGTAAATGAAGAACGGGTGAACTCCCATCCTATGTTGATCCATCGATAGAGATTCTATTGTCTATTTCAATTAATCAATCTACCCATGAATAAATGCATCAACTTTTCCGGTTCCATATTCAATTTCTATTGTACAGGTGAGAACTCGTAAAAAAGTAGATGAAGATGACATGCAATAAAAATTCTCTGTTCCTTTTATTTCAGACAAAATACAAGTTGACATATAGTCGAATTCTCTGTTTTATTTGTATTGTTTCGCGAATCTATTTCCCCATTGATATTGCCTGTCAGTTCTTGTTTGTCTCTGAATACATTGATTCTACTACAGAATTCAATACTACATATTTGTGTTTTCATTACATTGATTCTCTTCAGTTGAATGTAGAATGAAATATTCAAATCAATCATGAAGGAAAAAATCACCGGTTATAAATGAATTTATTGTCATTGTGAAGTATTGATACAAATAGTAGAAGTTCGCCATAAAGTTATCTACGCGTATTTTTGGGGAAATCTAAGGAAAAGATCTAGAGTGTGATTGTCAAATTCCTTATTTGTATAAACAGGAGTTTGGTGTCAAATCTATAATTTGATATGGTAAACCTGAATGTATTTTGAATTTAAAAAAATAATAATAATTATAGTATCTAGCCTGATATATTAAATAAAATGGAAAAGACTAAGAAATTGTCAAAAAACCCCAGATCTATTGATACTTAGAAAGACCGGTTTCGGTTATTACACCATTGTCAATCTCTCATAAACAAGAAAAAATGAAAAAGTTCCCAGTATTTTTTCATACTAGGGACTTATTAAAATACAAAAGTCGTAAAATAGAGAATAGAGAAGAATATTAATGTTCATTTACGAGAAGAATTTAGAAATTGTACATGTAACCATCGTTTGATATATTGTGTTTAATGTATAAGTAATAATAAATAATATCAATGAGTGGATTTCAGTACGATTTGCAGTTCGTGGAATCAATTACTGTTCATATTATTTCTTATCTAGAAACGAGGTCCGTGAAAATTTATCACGATTCTATCACAGATCGCATGCGCAGGCAGCTTTCATTGTATGAATTATTCGGAGACTTGAGCATGCTACTTGCAAGGCGACCATGTTTATTCAGTATAGGATTGGAGTGTGGTGAGGCTTGCTTTGCACAAGAGATATGCCTCCATATATTCGCAACATGTCTTTCGCAGATACTTGAAGATTTATATGTCCCTCAGCTGGAGCCAGCGCATTGTCTTGCTACAACAGGGAACTTGTTCCATTATAATTGGGTATTTATCTTGTGTGGCGCGTCGTCTCATACTGGCAACTATCTTTTCATGTTGCTGACGCTGCACTATAACACTGTGGCTTGGTATAATACGGTCATTGTTGGTGTTTCTTCTCTAGCATTGCTGGGAATTTGTTTGATAGAGTAATGATCCGTCTGAACTTGACTCAATATGAGCAGAGAAACTGGAAAATAATAAATTACAATGATAGAACAAAATTTAAGCAGAATAGTTTATTTATAATTCGATACTTGGAGAAATACTTCAATCTTGATTCGGATAATTTCAACATAGGCCTAATTATATTTCTTGTATAGGAATAATAGAGAAAAACAAGAACAGTTCTTAGAAATTATTGTATTCAGCTTAACCATACAACGTTTTACAAAAACATTGGAAAATAGTATAAATTCAATGGAAAAATATTGCTTGTCCTGAAAAATAAATTATATTCAGCATCATAGAGTATGGTAGACTACTGTATCAATAATAAAAAAATATCATACCGTGGCGAATCAAATCTCTCACACTTTCAAACCATAATAATAATAATTATTTGTATATTCTGTTCCAGGTGAGACCGTGCAAAACTTTACAGATGTTCTACGTCATATGATACTCTCTCAAAAATGTAAGCCAGATAAATTTTTATATATCTTCGTATACCACAATAATGTAGTAGTGAGATATACATATGTGATATGATTTTTTGCCAATATTTCCCCCAGTGCAAAGCACGGGTTACATGCTAGTTTGTAATAAGAAAAAAAATGAAAACATAGCTTTGAACATACTGGTGGGAAATCTGTGATGCGGTGGGCTACTTCACTACAATTTCAATTGTATTTCACTACAATATTGTTCCAATCAATAATAATTATTGTTTATCATCGTTCCTGAACGATGCAATAAACTGAACTTTTTTTGACCATTTAAAATATTTGAGATAGTTACAGCTCGTTTGTATGATCTGTTTGGAAGTGAGTTGTGAAATGGAAAGATAATGAAATGGAATCAAACTTTGTCCATATTCGTTCAAAATGCCAAAAACTATTCCAAAACGCTCCAATTACATTCCTGACGGATGTAAACACACCTCTGAACACTGGGACTGGCAAGAAATATGAGGATTCCTGTACTTATAATATTCTCGTGTATGTCGTGGTCGTATAGTTTTGTTCAATGTTCCCTCAGATATAATCCAAGAGTAAGGTCGATCCTCTCCAGAAATATATCACAAAATGTCGTTATCTAACTGATTCCCATTTCTGATCACTGAGTTAAGAGTCAACTTTGTACTTCCCAACTGTCACGCATGCATATTCATAGACTCTGCTGGAACTACAACATTCTCAGTTGGGTTGCTTTTTTGGGACCTTCGAGTAGCTTCGGCCGCTGCAAAAATAAATAATGAATTAACCATGGTAATGCGTGTTGAGCTTAGTGTACGCATGTAAGATTGCGGGCTAGCGAAAAGTTGTGCAGCGAATTAGAAGCGACCTTAAAAAATGGCGTAGATTATGGAGCAGGTGTCTGCCAGGTCGGGTCGAAAATCCGGCACAAAAGAACGGCGAAGTTGGTGCCGGCACTCAATCAGGCCCGATCCTTTCAAATCCTTTTAAATCTGCTGAGAGCAGAGGCCACGGTTTTAGAATACCGCCGTACGGGCGGAGACTGACAGAATCACGTGAGTTGGAGAGAGACAGTGAGGGAGATCTGTAGGTGATCAGGAAGAGAGACAGTGAAGGAACGAGAGTGGAGATCTGTAGGTGATCAGGCTTGATTGAAGGATTCCAGTGGTGATGCTAAGCTGAGGCAAAGCTCCTCACTCGCCTTGGAGCCCAGTTATTGATATGCGTGCCCTCTCAATTACCAGCATCGATGATTGATCCATCCCGACTTTCAACCACTTGACTTATACTTCAACTTTAATAGGCTTTTTACGTCTCATCTGTTTCTTTACCGCTCATTAATATGCTTTCAATCCACTTGTAATCCTAAAGGAATGCTGTTGAGGTAAGGCTTTTCAGAGCGTTGTGTTCCAAGAATCGAAAATGATTATGATGAAAGATATTCTGGGCTTCTTGTATGGAATCATTGATGCCGAGCTATGCAGAAACAAATCCGATAGTTTGAGTATGTAGTATCATCTATTATAACATGGATCCAAATAACAATTTAATAGCAGTGTTAATGTTGATGTTGTGGAACTTTTCCATAATTGAATAGACTTAGAACGTTGTCAAAAATCCAAAAAAGTTTAATTTTTATTTAATTAAAGTGGATTTTTGACAACGTTCTAAGTATATTCAATTTAATAGCAAATAAGAAATGATCTAAAAAAGCTGACTATTTTTAAACTTGTCGGAAATTGGATCAAAACAAATCTATAATGAAACTAGTATTATTCTGGAAATAACTATTGCAGTTACTATTTCCTATTCATAGCAATTGACTAGTCACCAATCAAATTAGTGTTACTCTAAATATGATGGGTTGTGATAATGAATACATACAAATAAATGAGATAATTTATTTAATCACAAATCATGATTACAATATAATATGATTGGGAGAAGACAACAGGCATAGCCCAAAACTGTCTCCTCCCAAATTTCTACAAATAAAAGTTTCAAAAAAGAATGAGGTTAAGATTTCACTTTTTACTTCAAAAAGTCCAATTTCCACTTCAAAACTAATGACTAAACTACAAATTTCAAATTTTGATCTTTAAAAGCTAATTAAAAGCAAAAATATTTTACTAAAATCTCTACAAATTTGAAATTTCTGAGTAATTCTGCAAAATTTCGAGCCAGAAAAGAAACACAAATTCACTATTAGCACAGCTGATAACTAATGTCTATTTCCTATTCATAGCAATTGACTAGTGACCAATCAAATTAGTGTTACTCTAAATATGATGGGTTATGATAGTATTCATTATCAAATAAATAGAATGAGAAACTAATTTCATGCTCATTCTATTAATAAAATTCACAAGTTAGCAGTTTTGTGTTGACACAAAGAAGAGAAATACCACAATAGAAATTTAAATTTGAAAAAAATTGTGAATCATTTTAAGAACTCAATACAATCTTTGTTCACAGCTCAATACTTCAAATTATTCCTAGTGGGCGACCATCTTTGACAGCCTACTCTTGTAATGACAATGATGTTTCACAGAAGTTCCAGGGATCATAGAATATGAGCCTTTTTCGGAGGGTTCAACAATGGATATGGAACGTGAAGAGACTATCATTCATCAATTAGGCTAAAACTACACTCTGCCAATAAGTATCTGGAGGAGAAGGCTCTACAGATTCCACAAGATTTACTGTAGCCGTGAAGGCTGAGAGGAGAAGATTTATCGTTTGCTTCCAAGAGTAATATGGGACCGCGATAAAATTACCAGAACCAGTAACGGCGGTAACACTCATTTTTCTCCGATAAAACATCTCAGCATTTGGAAGGATCTATATGGGAGCCAAGAACGTGATCAGAAACTGTTGAGAGAAATAACTGGCGTGAAGCAAGAGAATTCAGAAAGAGCTCTTGAACATTGTGGCCGCTACTAGCATCTCTCATGGGGGCTATCTCTCATTGCTAAATGAGTGATTAGGCATTGTTCAAGTCAATGATAATACAGTACCGTCAAATTCAAGAAGATAAATTCTCCGATATTATTGAAAATTATTACTTCGATCACTCCATCATTTTTCAGAATATTGAAACTAATTGAAGTGATATAAACGTCGAAAAACAACTGTTTACTCCCTGGTTACTCAGACATTTCTTTAATTTTCTTCACTTTTCTTATTCGTCACAGTTACTGAACTGCATTGAGGGAGCAACGATCCCGCAGTATATGACACGTCAAAGTTTAATCTAATATCTACCATCCTCCTATTTCAACACAACAGATTCCACATAACATACATCAATCAAACCTTATTCAACAAGGAAGTCTGCTAACCTGTACGGACACAATACAATAAGGAATTCCCTGAGTCTTTTTTGAACTCCTTCAAGCCATCAATTTCTCTTATGTGAGATGGGATTGAATTAAATATTTTCATTCCCATATAAAACGGGCCACTCCCCAGCAGGCTTAGTCTATGATGTGGGTAAACAAAACCTCTAAATCTTGTATTATGGGGATGACTCACCTGGTTCTCCTCATACATTCTTCTATTTTTAAAAACGAAGATTGCTAAATCTAATTTATAAATAGCAGGAGCCGTCAGCAATCTCTTTTCTTTTAAAATAAGGTCTGCAAGAGCGCATTGTATTAATCTTATAAATTATCCTAATGGCTTTCTTCTGCAGTATGAATATTCCATTATTCTCTATACTTTTTCGCCAAAAAATAACTCCATATCTCATAACTGACAGAAAAAAGCGTGATATACAAAAAGAACAGTTTTTTCACTCCCTACTCTAGCCATTACTCTTAATGCAAAACTAGGCTCTATTCAATTCTCCGATATCATTGAAAATTATTACTTTGACAGAAAATAAGCGTGATATACAAAAATGATACTGATATAAGCAAAAAAATTATATAAGCTGATACTGAGCATATCTGTTCATTATTTTTAATCGATTTACTCTTATGCCATAATTTGACTATATTTCAGACTGATACCGTTTGAGAACGCTCTTAGTTTATTGCAATCAGAGTTACTATATACAGCTACCCTATGATATACAGTTACTATAAATTATAGTAACTTTAATACGTCACAGTTACTATATAAAGTTACTATATATTATAGTCACTATAATACAGTAACTGAAATCGCTGTATGGTGAGACAATACAAGTATTTTATCTACGATGCAGTCTGATAGTATGGTACTTGAATGCTCGGAGTTTTCAACCTATCAGATCCGAGGAAAACTTGACAATATCCTCCTTTCACACAATATTCTCTTCTCCAGCTATCGGTATTTCTTCAACACAAAAACTGATGGATACTCTCAATTCAAGTATGAATTCCAACTAGCAAACAATCAAACAATCATCAAACGAGAAGCGTTGTTAGATTTTAAAATTTTATAAAAGATTAAATAAACCGTCTTCAATTATCGATTTTCGATTCTATTTTGTCTTGAATAAGATGACTAAACATGTGAAAGTCGTAGATTCGAAAGGTTTTATGTGACATGCATCATATTTGAAGTGATCAATCCGTTCTCTCCTTAATTCCACCACTTCTTTATTTATTAACATTTGTAACGTTACAAATGGGTAGGGTAGGGTTACAAGGGTAGGTTACAAGGGTAGGGTTGTAAGTAGGGATGGGTATCGATACATCGATGTTCAGGTATAGCAATCTATCTCATATTCTAGGTACACCTGACAACAATTCTCCTTGTATTATGAAAAAGACCTAATTTTCAGCTTCAAGCATCATCACCAACTACATTGTCCTCACATTGATATTTTGCACAACGACATAAGTTCTTGAGATTATGTTCTATTAGAATTACCAGTAAGATACACTTCATTTCAGTATTTAAAGTGAAATTCAAGCTGGAAATTCAATCACAATAGTAAAAGATTGTTTTTTCGTATCTTATCATTTTTTATTGTAGCAAAACGTAAATTAGAAGGTTGAATACGCCTAAACCACAGTTCCAAGCTATTACAACATTTTCAGACAAATGATTTGATAGATTTTCATGAGATTTGGTAGGAATAATTTTAATTACGCGACAACATAATATGTGTAAGTTAATTTTGAAATGTTGTACTCCATTTATTATACTGAAATGTATCTAAATGATCCGGCAAAAACGCCGGACGGCAGCTTCGCCGGCTGTCGTGTGTTCTGAATGCTAATTGCCGCCGGGTCCGGCGAAAACGCCGGACGGCGATTTCGCCGGATCGTGTGTCCCTGCACTTAGCAATTAGCATTATAATCCATCCATTCCAGATCAAGCAGGTTTCACCACGAGCACCCACTAAGGCAGTCAAGTGCAAGTTGTCTGTTTCTGGTGGTTTAACTAGATTGTAGTACATCAGCTGAATAATTGGATTGTCAGCGGCAGACAATGGATTGATCCAGCAGGATGTCTCCTGTATCATACGACATGATCACCCCTCTATATTGTTTTCAACTTTCATTGCGATTGCTCAAGGTTGGGGAAGCAGAGAGCGATGGATTTGTGAACACATTCAACCAATTAAGTTTTCAGAGTCAAAAGTTGCATGGATGTGTGTATATTTGTGTAACTGAAAGCTGGTATGTTCCCAGCAAACTCGAATAGACAAAGAGATATGATGGTGATAATGTAAATTGGTCGGGTATGACAAGGATGAAATCGTCGGAAAATTGGACGTTCTTTTCTCTTCGTTCAACTCTCATATCTCGTTTTCTTATATCGATTCTGGCTGGTTTCCAAATTCACATGGAGAATGTTTTTCATGGTGAGCTCTCGACATCGTTCTTCACGGACTCAGACAGCAGTGGAGTCCGGCGCCTGCAGACTCGCCGCGCCCGTCCAGTGCTGGATACCTGACCTGGAACCAACCGCTCTGAAAATATCTGTTTCTCACTGCAAACTGAAACACAGCGGTTCAATTGAATAAAAATTCACTTCAGGATTACCGTACGAGAGATATTGTCTGCAGTTCCTTTCTGAGGTCTAGTTTAACAAATCAAGTTCCTTGAAGCTTTCCCATCGATTGAGCGCAGGGAACAGAAAATCGGATATTCTGTATACGCTCTACAATCCATCGTATACATTTATTTCTATTTTGATAGATTCTACAACTGTCGTATCCTCCAAACCCTCAGAGTTTCAGTTTCCAATAATTCATGTTCATGGTTGTTTTATCTTACACTTCAATAGAATCTATTCCGAAATATCCACTTCCATAAATTTCACAAGTGATTGAAAAAATCTTTCCAGAATTTTCTTCTCCGTTTCTTCAATAATAATATTTATTCAGCATATGGCAGATACACAACAAATATATAGCTCATGAGTCTCAAATGCCTAGATATACACTGTCTATTTCCAATTTGTTTGAGATGTGTAGTTTTGTCTGAACATAAGTTCGTCTGACCACCATTATTTGTTAGTCCATTTAGCGTTACCCAATGGAGGCGAACTAGCGTTACACATAATTAAGTTGATAAATCTGCTGAAACAATTTTGAAGTTAAAGAAGGTTAAAACTCAATTTTCAATTTCTACTGATATTCAATATTTTTCTTCAATATTCACCTGTAATTATGTGAGATTCTTCGCTTGCCACAAGGAGGAGCTACTCTTATCATTCTCAGCAAAAGACAAGGTGATTTCATCTACCTCTCGCGCCGTCGTTTGAGTTAAATGACGTGATAACTCTTTCAAGTAACGAGTCATCATCTATTTTTCAGAAATGGTGTGCAGCATGCGAGAGATAATCACGTAGTTTCTTCAATTGTCATGAAATCACCGTCTCGAAGACAATGAACCACGACAAAACATTGAATTGCTCAAATCTTCATTAAATGCAAATCGATTATCTCTTGACACAAATTTGAACAGCTAGATTAATTGATTTGGCTTAATCAATAAACAGCTAAAAAAATTACAACTAGATTAGATTAGATTGTGCATTGCAGCAGAATTCATCTGTTGTATATCAATTCGTGCTATGATAAGTTGAAATTCAACCTATTTCGGACATTGTGTAACCTTATCTAAATTTGGGATAGGGATAGCACATCAGTTTACCTTATTTTTTCTCTCCCTTTCATTTTGATGATGTACTTATTGTATGAATCAGTATGTGACCTGTAGTCTATGTTCTTGTTTGAATACGTGTTACTCCATCCATATATCTAGATAAAACCCTTTATATTACCATATTATTATAGCATACATATAATACCAATACCATGTATTATAATGATGAAACGTTGGTTGAATCATTCTTGAGATGCCATCCTATAATTATAATACATTGCATAATAATGTGAAATATCATAATATGATTGAGTACTGGCAGAGGCATGGAATCAGAGCTAAAAGTTCGACAAAAATGTCGTAGGATTGGAATATTCTAACATTCTTGCCATCTCATAAAGGAAAAACGTCCATGCTTATTGTGTTGAATTCAGCGATGCCAGACGTTCTGAATCCTAATTATTGTGAAAGCAGGCTGGGAACAAGTAGCTTGTTGTGAACAGATTTACCACTGCAAAATGATAATAATATGTATTATAGCGAGGAACGAACAATATAGTCGAGTCCTCAAGGTAAACGGCACCGCGCTCTTGGTTATTCTCATAAATTTATTTTTTGCGTCGAGCTACTTTCCCCTTCAGAACCGCGTTGGTTTTTGCTCAAGATCCATGGCTCTCAAAGAAAGTCATAAATTGGAGCTGTGCATCCTTCCTTCCCGTTGCTTGACGACTATTATTCATTTCCAACTTTGATATTATATGTCTTGCTATAATAACGCTCGGTAGCTGGAGTGGAACGAAATTCCCCGGTGCTTCATGAAATTAAATTCCATTATCAATTTGAGCAATCTGACTCCAAAATTAAATCCGATTTGTCGTGCGCTGAACTGATCTCTTCAAAATCCGATTAATGTTCTATTCCAACTCATGATATCAACCAAGCATTTGTAATTTTACCAGCCTGAATATTTGACTGGTGTTTCTTACATCAACCCTTCATGTTATATAATATAGGTTGACTATGTTTGCTGGACTATAATTTCTGACGTTGTCCAAAACTATTGTAATGTAATGTTGAGCGGCAATAAAATTATATTTATTTTATTTGACAAATTCCCGGTTGTATTAGTTGAATGCATAGTATATCTCAAATAGTGTGAAAATATTAAAAAATCGAATAATTTTCCAAATTATACTTCATGAATTTCATCTATAATAGGGCAATTTTATAGGGCTTGTTTAAAATAAAGAAAAATTTACTTTATAAAGATCAGTAAAAAAAGAACAATATCAACAATAGGAGCGTTGAAGATTTCTCTCTTATGAGTGTTATGTTTTTTTGAGTAGAATCATCCAGTGCATCAACAGGGATCATTATTTTATGATGTGGAGGATAGTGGAGGAAATGCACCGAGGGTGCATTTCTCTCCCGTCAAACGATGGCTGGGAACCAGGGTAGCAGACTGATAGACAACCGAATGCAGCAGTGCCCAAGGTGTAATAAGTAAGATATTATTGTAAAGCTAGCTACACACTCATCGATTTTTGTTAGGACGATATTTTGCCGTTCTTATAAATTCTATTGTATTAAACAGATAATGTCTATCAAGTTCAATTCAATCTGGTAGAATTCATAAGGACGGCAAGATATCTTCGATCAAAAATCGATGTGTGTGTGCAGGGCACAGAATGATTTCCGTCCATTATATTACGAATGACTCAATCATTTCCAAGATCTTTCTCCTCGTTCTAAAGAGCACTACTTCTTAATAAAATAGAAATACCGTCCAATATTAACTATAAGAATCACCAAAAAAAGCATATGAAATAGGCAATACAAGATACATAACCTCAAATAGTATAAAATTATCCCACAGATAAAATATATATCTTCTCTTTGGTTATATTGTATGCAAATAATACATTCCTTCCAAGCGCTCGCCAAGCTTGAGCTTGCTCTTTTGGGAAGTAGTTTCTAATGTTTTATTTCGTGCAATCAGGAATCATTTCATCATTGTAGTGTTTATTGTATATTGTATATTCATTGAGTCCTCTTATGAGGAATAAATGAAATGGAAATCAATGTTCTGAGATAAACTACCTGTACTGATGAAATAATTAGGTATAATAGTTAACTAATTCGCAACTGTTTCTCCAACGGTATCCATAGAGTGAGAGTTATCAAGAATCAATGAAGAGTGAGTAGGTTAAATAGTAGGAATCTGCGTATTTCATGCTTATCAACAGGCATTCAAGAAAGTGTCGAATCCATACGGTTAACACCAGGCTTTCATCACACATAATTCATCATGAATGGATGCTGAAACATCTTACTTGATGTCGGTGTGGATTCGAGAAAGGGAGCATCGAAGGGTAAAAGCGAGTGTAATACTGAGAGAGAAAGAGAGAGAGAGAGAGAGAGAAAAATATATGGAAAGACATAAAAGAGAAAAAGATACCAGAAGATATGGGAAGGACACAGTGAGTGTGTCTGTCAGAGAGAGTGTTACACTGAGAGATAGAGTGAGATGGATGGGAAAGAAGAGTATGGAAGAGAGAGGAAGAGTTTTTTTTAGAGTGTATCTGTGTGAGAGAGAGTGAAGGTTGAATGATGGGGAAAGGGAGAGAGAGGGTTAGAGATGGAGAGAGAGCCGGAGTAATGAAATAACGGTGAGAGAGAAAAAGTGTTAAATTTATGATGGCATCTTGATGGATTTACCGAGGGCGCATTTCTCTCGCGTCAAACGGTGACTAGGAGCCAGGGTAGCAGACTGATAGACAACCGAATGCAGCCGTGCCGTGCCAAAGGTGTAAGCGCATCAACACGCGATTCGCGTACGCGTTATCGCCAGCGCGCGCCGACGGCTAAAATTGAGTACTATATGGCACCTTTCAGTTCGGTTTGGACGCATTAATCAAAAGCTCGTACACAACAGACGTCCGCCGCACGCCTCTGGAGCTCTCCATAAATTTTCAGAATTTACCGCAGTTTTCGTTCCGCCGGAATAGAAGTTTCGCCTTATAGTCCGTCCTCGGACAACCGACGGGCGACGGCTCCTCTATTGTCAGCAATTCTCATCTGCACCCACACGAGGTCAGTCGTGACCCTTCAGGTCAACCCCAACAGGCTCACTATCAGACATATCAGTTGACAAACAGACGCTTATCTCATCAACAAAAAATTAAAAAAAAATATCTTGTAAAGAACCTATTGTTCCCATTTGCAGGACGAATTGGTATCATTATTCTTCCCTAGTGTTCGTCGAATGAGCGATCATCATCAACTGGAAGAGTCTTGATGAAGTAGTTATTGAACTAATAAATGATAGTTTATTATGATAAATGATTCTTTACATTACACTCACTTCAAATTTCCTACAAACTTATTAATAATAATTTATTGAATCTTATCGTGGAAAGTAGAATGAGCAAACTATCATCCCTTAGAGCAAACATGAACAAATAAGAATCTCCTAGCAGTATTTATTTATTTACTTCATATCACTTGAAAATGGCATCAATGTTGAAACATGTGATGAAATAATTCAAAAAAAGGGTACTGAGATTTTTATTTATATTTATACTACCGAAATAACTTGTTTTGAAACTGATCAGCCTTGATTGAACTTCGAATTGAATCAAACCATGTCATTCATTATTGGTTGATGATCCATTGAAGGATTATATAAAATCAGCCTAGAAGATCAAGGTGGAGGTAACTACAGGGGGTGGCTATTATATTGGAATTGGGGATCAAAACAAATCTTGAGGTTGACTTTTTTCTCTGAGATACCGGATTTTCAACATCCCACTCCATTTTCTAGCAAAAGCTGAAATTAAAATTGAGAATGAAAAGCTGAAATGAGATACTCTAGAGTAATACCATAGCCACCTCTAAAGGTGCGTACAGATTTACGCGCCACGAACATGAGCAATTCACTTTTAATCAGCTGATGCCTAGCTTTTTATATCTGTATCTCAGCGTTTCTGTAAAAATACAGATATAATCAGCTGATTAAAAGTGAATTGCTCATGTTCGCGGCGCGTATATCTGTATGCACCTTAATACAAGGCCCCTGCCTACGATATTGCAACGTCGCAGCGTAGGCCTAGAATCTAATACAGTCATGATTGGTGAAAAAGATCAGCTGGTATTTTTTTGATTTTTTTTCACCAATCATGTATTAGATTCTTGGCCTACACTGCGACGTTGCAATATCGTAGGCCGGGGCCTTGTATTAGAGGTGGCTATGGTAATACTCAAATGATTGTGATACAGCAGTATGTAGTTCAATAACCATATGATTCAATTATTATTCTCTATCACTTCATCCTTGAAAATGATTCTCAATCTTTTATTTCAAGATTTTCTTACTTCATTCAAATCCAGCCTTCTCATATTCAGGGACCTGGAGGACTCCATTGATATAGTGGTACCATACTTTGTTCAAGCTTTCAAGCTTCTTTCATCATTATTCTTGAGCCATATAGCAGGTATAATAGGAATGAGTCGACAAGATAAGGGTCAGACCATCGGTTTTCTGGTTGACTCGACGCGACGCCCAGCAACGCACCGGCTGCATGTGGGGTATCGGACATAATAGATTACACCAGCAGGGTATATAAAGAAGAATTTACATTGGAAAGGTAGCAGAAAAAAAGAGGTTAGGTGGCTAGAGCCTGCAAGAGAAATGGCACCGGCTCTCCTGAATAAAGAGTAGACTCAGGATGAGAAAAACAAGACAAGGGTTCATGTGTGCAGGTCTATACCGACAGCGGAGAGATTTAGAAGGCAGGTGTGGCGGGGGAGGTGGAAAGTGGTGGGGTTGAGGTGAGCCAGATAAAACAGAGGGCCTCCAAGTTTATCTAAATATATCATGCAAATAGACGGCGGACAAATCCCTCGCTGCAGTGCCACTTAGATGCTTGCAACTTATCCCAACTTTGTCATTCTTATTCTCATATAGTTGTCTTCTGTGAGTTCATCGCTCATAGACCCCCACTGACTGTCGCTCACCTGAATATATTATTATCTATTCTCAGATTTACCTTTGCTGCTAGTCTGAGTGACCTATTACGGTAGCTGCAATGAATTATTGGGTGATTCGAGGAAGGTACAAGACATCTTGAATCCACATAAAAGTTCATTTTCGTTTATGCGTAAACTTGCACAGTCGAAGACGACAAGAATTTATTGTTAACATCCATATTGTCCAAATTTCAAGTGTGCCAAAGCAGCTGATCAAAAAACTTTTCATTATTTGTGTTTATTATTCAAGAATCAAAAAATTTCTAATAATATCAACATATTGTCATTTAAAAGTATGAACTCAACCTCCACCATTAAAACGTAATTGAACATAATCTTGTAGGTTATTTAGACAAATTAAAATCTTTCCAATCTGAGATCCTCACCCTGTTGTCGTCGACGACGGCATTCACGCACAAACGAAAACCCAGTTTAACATGAGTCGAAATCAACAAATCTAAAAATGCTGATGTATTTGTGTTGAATATTGAATTGAGATTCACTTGTTCAATTGATCAAAATCAAAATCATTTATTCTTCAAAAAACAAATTTACAGTATAAAATACAACACTTTCACAAAACTTGTTTAACCTAATCCTTACATGACAATTTATAAGACACATTGAGAAGAAAAAATCCCTGCAAAGGTTTAACCTGAGCGCAGGAATGAGTCCCTATAAATAACATAATAACAATATCGAGGGAAACAGGATGTTGAAAAACTACTCTATAAAATGAAAGAAATTAATATTAAATAAACAGACAGTTGAAGTTAATTGCAATAATTCGTGAAAATAGAAATGTACAAAATATAAATTACAAATATTGAACAGCAGCACAACTCATGATTATAAAATGATGATAATCATAGCATATAATTTATGTAAACAGTATCCACTATGCTTAGCATATTGAAATTTATATAGCCTACAATATAAAAAGAAATGGAAAATCACGTTCAAAAAGCATTAAAAATAAGAGGTAAAGGTATTCACTACAAAAGAATACATTATTCAATAGTTACAAAAAAGTTTGATATTTGTTATTTCTAAAAGTTATTATAACTTTGGAAGGAGAAAATCTTTGATCAATACAGAAAGTATAGGATACAACTGCGTTGTGTTCCCCCACATAACTTCATGTTGGGAATAGTTTCGGGAATGAATTTCTTGAGCAATATTACTGGAGAATTTGGTTTCAAATCACACCGGTTAAATTGATGCATCAGCGTAGTGTCCCCCCACTTAGCTTCATGTAATATTTTTGTGAATAAGCTTCCTCAGCAATATTGTTGGAAAATTGAGTTTCGAATCAATGTGAAAGTTCAATGAAACAGCATTACTTCAGATACTGTTTCTCGTGAGATATTTTGATATTCATCCTTAATGGAAACACTGGGATTTTTCGACAAAATCCCACTGTTTTCATAATAAAAAACATATCTTTTGATACGAGCTCGTTCTATTCCATAGATTTCCACAGACCAATAAAGACACTATACGAAGTACGAGAAAACTATCGAAAACTATCCTTGATCTAGAAGGGGAATTGTCGCACAAAACTACTACTAAAAATTTATTCAATGGAATACATTTCAGTTGTAGATCTTTAAAAGACGTTTTAAATGTCATCCAAATTATTGAAGTTAGCCGGTTTCAAACAATAATAACACAATAATACTATAATAGTTTGATACTGTAATAATATAATAGTGCATTACAAAATTATTTTTCGTTCTTGAGAATAATTTGTTTGATTTTTGTACCAGCTATGAATCGCTATACAGGTCATTCAACCTCGGAAATTCCTCCAGGGGTCTCAAAATTCGCCATTCACCTAATTTGGGAGTTTACAATGGTTGAAATATGATTCCCATTTCCATATATAATTTAAGTTCTGAAACTTCCAGGCAGGTAGTGGACTTGGAAGTTCCAGGTAGTTGTATAAATAAATATGGAAGTGGGCATCATATTTCAACCATTGTTAACTTTCCAATTAGGTGAATGATGAATTTTGAGACCAGTAGGAATTTCTGAGGTTGAATGACCTGTATATCAATTCATAGCTGGTACATATAAAGATTACTCAACATTACTATGCAGGTAGGCTATACCATGGTCACTGTGCTTATAAAGTATTAATGAAAAATACAATAATACTCCATCAAGTCGACAATCTACGATGGAAAACATGATAATACTTACTATATTAGGACGAGAATCCAAGTCAATAAGCTTCTTTATGCTCTGTAGTGCTGATTTACATCCCGCGAGACTTGTGAAATTGTAATTACCTGAGTGGGGGGGGCAATCCTACGTGATCTCTCGAGTGACGATTTGCTCCACTGGTGATGTCTAGTCTTCGAGTGTAAAGCCACTTCAGCGGAGTGTATCTCAATTCTGAGACACGAAATGAACTCAAAGTGCCCGCACATTCATTTGCACCTTGGTGGCTTGGCTCTAGGCCTGATAAATTGCTGAAAAGGATTCCGATACGGATTCGTGAGGACAGGACACACACGGTTTCAACTGTAAATTCTCATTTTCTAATGCATCTTCATTCGGAAAAGTCACAGAGCCTGTAAGTCCACATATATTGCCTTTTCAAGTTGTGGACTAAGTCCTTGACGGTCTCGTAACAATGAATTGAAGAGTATTGTGTCTCGATGTTCTACAACTCCTTGAAACTTTTGATTATAAAAAGTCGAAAGTGGACTTGAATAATGATGATACATTTTTGAGACGAGTAAATTCAATACATCAAATTTGATACTTAATGAACTTCAAAGATACCTTCCAGAAAACCCACAAGAATCATAGTCTACTATCAAACTTAGAAACAAAAGTATAGTCTATATTCATATTTTCTATTTAGAGGACAGACAAACAAAACAGGATAGCACAGTTGTATATGTTTTAAAGGTTTCAAAGCTCAACACACGTATCGCAAGTTTGGTAATTGGTATATTGAATATGATACCATTATTATCGAAAATCACAAATCAAGCTTAATAAGTGTCAGTTATTCACGATAGCTGACTAATCAGTCAAGCTCATTCGCAAATTATAGCAAGGAACTATGTTTAGAGTGATAGTATGATAATATTATCTTTTTCAATAACCCAATTTATTTATTTATAACAATATGTGATCATACGGGAAAATCCCAAAAATTGCTCCCCAATCAAAAAATTACAATAATCACTTTACAAAGAAATTGAAAAATACTAATACTAATAATAATACTAATGGCATTAGTAGCCGAAACATGTCGTGACGAAGTAACTTGAAAGGGTACTCAAATTTATATTCTTATTTATATTAAAAGTGACCGTAATATCAAAATACAATAATGTTAACAATATTTTATCACAATGATCCTTCCAAGAACAGCCTCTAATAACATTTCTGTAAGATTGGTTGATCTCGAACCATTTTCAGCATCAACGATATAAGGATTTTGATGGAAATTTCATGAAATGAGGTCTTCCATCCATATTCATGATGTTTACTTGTTTGTAGAACATATAACGTAACGAGCAAACTTATTGTTTTTTCTCATAACGATGCCTCGTAACATTATCTGAGCAAACCTCAAACCACCACTTCCAGCTAAACTCATCAAGCGGCGCAAACTTGGAATGAACACAGCTTGTGAATGTGTACTGTTCCTTCGTAATAGTTTTATATTACAACAAGTAAGCAGCCACATAAAACATTGAAGCGAAGCTTCAGGCCGGCCCATTTCATCTCGCACACTGGAAAGTTTACACCACTGAATAATAGATGGGAAAAAGTCTGTCGCATTCATTTGAACTTAAATACTGTCATCTTGACACAGACAAGCTGCTAAAAGTCCAACTCCAAATAAAACTAAGCTGAAATGAGTTTTTCTAATTAATTCAGAACAAAACAGCAACCAACCGACCGTGACACGTAGGTCGAGTGACATTTCAAATTGAAAGGAAATTCTTGTTACATTGTAACAGAAGAACTTCCTTCACATCATCGTGAAATCTCTATTCTCATATTTGAAACTAGAACAAACTCATGAAATTGAGGGTCTCTTGCTATCAAGTAGAAACAATTCCAGTATTATACTTAGTTATAATCATTTCTAGATTTTTCTAAACATAATACAATATTTGGAGTTAATACATAACACCAATAATACCTTTATTTGGAGTGTCTTTTTTTATTCAGGGCGACTCTTGTATAAAGATGAAAATAGAAATCCAAGTACCCTTTCCAAAATTATTTAGTCACAACATGCTCCGGCTATATGATGCCATGATCAAGTTATTATATGCCATTATCTCCATTTGTCAGGATAAACATAAGTTATTTTCTGTCTTATCTGGATGATGAGAAACCTCTCCAGAAAACATCTGGGTGTTTTTGAATTGTTGATTATTGAGAGTGAATACTTTATAAAATCTTGGTGATAATATTGTCAGCTTCTTCTTCTAAGTCCATCGTCCTCATATACTTGGAAATGGTACCCATCCAGGTTGTGTCGGCGGTCTATCAGGGCGTCTCCTAGGCTGTTCAATTTCCATAACGAGTCTGGATATTCATTTAATAATAAACATTCAAATAGTTCACCTGAATTTCCCCTTCTGTAATCGACCTTTACATTTTTCTACCACTACTTCTATCAAGCAATATGCTCGATTATCTTTGTTGCTGCACCTGTTTCATAGAAACAATATCACTTATTTCAGAATGTGCGTCTCATTTCATTCGCTTGATTGGAAATGTTTCTTTCCCATTGATTCCATAAATGTGTCCTGAACTATATTTGTTCGTGCAGCTTTCACAGTTCTAGTATGTGTTTCGCACTACAAGAGTGCAGATGAGTGTTCTAGAGCTGTTCATACTTGTTGGGTGAGTGAAGAGGGAACGAAGGAAGCTGATAGCGAAGATTCAGGAGAAGTTGAAGTGAGAGGTCTTGTTGTCCGTAGCGAGTTATGTGCAGGCAATCAAGAGGCTTCTGGCCATTCAAGTCGAGATTCAATTTCGAGTTGGCAACTCCACTAGCACTTTTCTATTTGGCTCTCCTCTCTGGAAACAACGATTCGCTCACTTAGGAGGTTAGGTGAGTGGTGGCACGTTCATACGTGTGAGTCGCAGCACCAGAAGTCAGTGTCGCCAACTTTCCAAACTAAAATACCCTCTGCGCCGCCACCATGGGAAATTAAATTTCCTCATTTAACTGAGACCCGAAACTTCTAAGTGCTTCTCAGTGAGCGTCTCAGAAAATTAAACTACGTCTTCTTCATCGTCGCAGGTCTTCTGTATTTCACACAAACATTGTGTCGCTGGAACGTTGCCAACATGAGTAGCACTCACCATCCTGATGCTGCTATCGTCACAATTACAGGCCGATTACCCAGGTTATTGCGATCATGGTTGTGTCACTTGATAAACGTTGCTTGAGGATCACCATATGCTATCACCCGAATCTCCCGAATCAAGTCGGAATCCTCTGCGTCGCTTCATCACTCAACTTCCCGCAGAACGATTTCATCAACTGATAATTGTTCAGAATTCTCTCGGAGAAGAGTAAGAACTCCTTGAATTACTGTGATTGTACAGAGAGTGGGAGGACGGAGATATACAATTCTTCATCGATCAGACTTTTCATGTTATGAGTATACATTTCTCATATTGGAGCATTAATAATTCACATGAACTCGATCAATATTGTTGAAGGTTTCTGTTTAATTGTTAAAGATTAGAATAAACATGAATTTTCAGGGCTTGAAAAGGGAATCACTAGGTTCGCTGTAGCCTACTAAGTAACTTATTCCACCACCGATATTCCTCACTCGTTATAATAATAAATATGCATATGCACTCATAGGCCAATACAAAATTTGAAAACATTCAAATAGTCAATAACACTGCTTTGGCCTATGTAGCCGAGTGACATTGCTGTGTACGGCCTGCAAAAACTGAGTTGATCAAACAAGACTATTGGAAAATATTAATTTATGTTATGTGGTTCGCAATGTATGTAGATGTAATTCTCTCCTGAAAATCGGAGCGTTTTCCAGCTTCGATCAAATGACAGTTGAGGATGAAATGATAATAGCAATAATAATAATAACATTGGATACATTTTACTTTCCTTGCCCTATTACCATAGGTAAGGAAAGTATTGCTTTCCGAAAAAAATTAAGGTACCCCAATTTCTAAATTTCTATACGTTTCAAGGTCCCCTGAGTCCAAAAAACTGGTTTTTGGGTATTGGTCTGTATGTGTGTGTGTGTATGAGTGTATGTGTGTCTGTGTACACGATATCTCATCTCTCAATTAACGGAATGACTTGAAATTTGGAACTTAAGGTCCTTCCACTATAAGGATCCGACACGAACAATTTCGATCAAATGCAATTCAAGATGGCGGCTAAAATGGTGAAAATGTTGTCAAAAACACGGTTTTTCGTGATTTTCTCGGAAACGGCTCCAACGATTTTGATCAAATTCATACTTAAAATAGTCATCGATAAGCTTTATCAACTGCCACCAGTCCCATATCTGTAAAAATTTCAGGAGCTCCGCCCCATCAATGCAGATAGATTCCCAATTATCAGGCTTCAGATACAATTGAAACATATAAAAATCAAGTGGGGTAGATTGAGCATGAAAATCTCTACAATTAATGTTCAGTAACATTTTCACCTAAATTTGAAAATAAGCTTTAAATTCGAGAAAATGTGATTATTCAATTGCAAATTATTGTTGATTCTATTAAATCATTCACTATGAAGAGATAGCAGACCTCATGTGTGTCTCCAGCGTTATTGCCCTGTCACCAGCTGGCTCAAATCTTTGAATAGTAGACTTGAGATGCGCGGGTACACTAGCGTCAGGTGATCAATTCTCATAACGGCAAGGAAAGTTGTGTGAGTGCGCCACACCAGATTTTTTTAATAGCTCTATCAATGATTATTATCGTTATAATGTTTTGAATTCAATTACTGATGTGATGTTGGAATTGAAATATTCATTTATTTATTTATTAATAATCATTACATTACATCAATTTTGGGAATAATCCCATTTGACAGGTAACTTGTCAGTACCAATACTAATACTATAATACATACAATCAAAAAAAAAAAAGAATATTCAGGAAGTGTCAAGTATCATTAAGGAAGGTAATGATATATATTACATATAAAAAAATCAATTTTCTTGTTAATAAAATTCTAATAAAATACAAATTTAATAGTCATCTCTACTAGTTCAATATATAATTACATTCATAAACCCGACTTCAATCGTACTTCCTATAAGAAAATCGTAGCTCTTTTATATTAATTGATTTTTTCAAATCTTCTTCCTCGATGACTCGTCTACTCCACGACCTTCAGAAATTTTAACTGCAATAGCATGTCGTGATAATGCATGAATTGTACCCAGTTTTATAAGAGCACAGGAGGAGATACTGTTGTCAGAGTAGTCATCCACACAGTTCCCTAGGTATCTTAATTATTAAAGAACGAAAACTGCAAAGCTTTAGTAGATAGCTTCGAAATTCTTCTGTTCAAATAGTGGCATTAAAATAGCGCGAGCTCCCTCAGGATCTCTCATTACCACTCGAATAACAGCAGTTGGTGGGGGGGGGGGTTTGGATAAGGGGGTGCCAGGGGGACGTGACTTGAATGGTGGGACAGCACTCAACACTGCTGCAATGTCTCATCTGACAGCGCCATATAATTAAAAGTTCGCGTCATCCAGCATAAGGCAGGCTCTAAGTGTTTCGCCTCTACTCATTACACAGTTTTTGTTTCGTTTTTATCCTCGTGTTGCCATTTTTCTTTTCTGCCTCCCCCATTCCAGTAGACAAATTTCTCTCATTCTACGTTTTTTGAAAGACTTGATAGCTCTAGGGCCAGACCACATTAAGCGTTTTTTCAACTATTTTAGGCGCTTTTTCAGGCTACAACCCAATCAGCCAATCAGAGAACTTCCTACCCTGCCGACTCCAAAGACTCAAACGCTTGAGAAACATGGTCTGGCCCTTGCCTAGTTTACACATCGACAATTGGCTAGTTGATAGTTCTAGTGCCAGACCACATTAAGCGTTTTTCAAACTTTTTAGACGTTTTTTCAGGCAACAGCCCAATCAGAGAACTTTCTACCTTGCCGACTCCAAACACAAACGCCTGAGAAACATATATGGTCTCGCCCAGTTTACACATCGCCATTTGGCGAGACAATATTGCCTTTGGACAAATTATATGTATATGTATTGTATGTGGACAATAATTGGCCAAGGACAACTGTCTCGCCAATTGGTGTTGTGTAAACAGAGCTTTACTGTCGTATGAGTTCAGTCACTATACAGTTGAATTGGTGCTTGCTAAATACACCGTGATTCAAAAAGAATACCACAACTTTGAAAATCTGTATTTCATCAAGGAAACATAATAGAAACTTGGGTTGTAAATCAAAATGAAGAGTATTGAAATAAGTTCTTCTCCACTATACAACAAGTTCACAAATGTTCAATGTAACCCCCTCCAGACACTTGAGTGATATCAATACGATACTCGGACTCGTTCCACACCCTCAGTAGCATATCGGGCGTAACAGTTTGTATAGCTGCTAGAGGAGATTGGCTGGTAGAGGAGGTCGATACACTTTATCTTTAACGTACCCCCACAGAAAAAAATCGGAGGGGGTGAGCTCAGGGCTTCTTGGAGGCCAGTGATGAAGTGCTCTGTCTCGAGCTGCTTAACAGCCGATCCATTGCCTCGGATAGTTTTCATTCAAATAGGCATGGACAGATGAGTGCCAATGGGACTAAATAAGGAACTAAAAAAACTTCAGAGCATCCTCTAATCGATGACTGATAGTGCTTTACTCTCCGTTTAATCTTTGCAGAGTTATCAATTTTCAAAGTTGTGGTATTCTTTTTGAATCACGGTGTATATTGTAGTTCTGATTCTCCAATATCGGTTGGGATTCATGAGAGAAATCCAGTATCAATTTTATCATTAAAAATTTACTTGGGATGAATACAGAGTGCCCCAAGAACCTCGTACGGTTCGTTTCCCAGTTTCAAATTTATTCCCAGTTCTCAAACTTATTCCCAGTTTATCAAATTCATTTTTTCCCAGTTTCCAGTTCGAGATCCGTCAAATCAAGCCATCGGACCGAGAAATTCACATCCGCCTTTTTTTAGACAATAAAATCTCGTCGAAAAAATGAAGCTATTTGGAGCTTTTTATCTTCAATGAGTGTATCGAGTTACATTGTTTTACAAAACAAGCAAGATTTTATCATATAGTAGATTGATTATCTAATAACTTACATAAGTTGAAGGTTGAACATATACATCTGATCAATTTGCATCAGGTCTATTCAGATCCTCACAGTGAATAAGCTACATCCCAATAAATGTCAGCAGTAGGACGTGGTGGATTCGAACAATAATTTGATTACTCACAGGTGTCGCATTTTATTGCGGGTGCATGTGTGTGTGTGTGTGTGTGTGTGTGTGCCTGTGTCTATTTGCGAGGCAAGCAGGCGTGAGGCGTGACTTGCAGCGGAACAAGCATGAAAATCGCTATCCGATTAGTGACGCCCCGGGTGGTTGCCGGTGTGAGGGGGGGGCGACGCCAACTCAAATTATCCCATTATCGAAAACAAGGAGCGGCACATGAAAACGACTTGTTCTTTGTGCTGCGACAGCTTAATCTCGAGGATTATCTCGAGCTGCTGCAAACGTATCCGATATCGATTTTCACCTTTGGCGTGTCGTTCGATCGGATCCCAGCCAATCACTGGCATTATCTGCTGCATGGCACAGCCTTTTACAGTCTGCCAGCCTACTAACCTTTGCTAATTCCCAATTACAGTGGCAGTGACAATAGAAGTGGCGACTCGGCGCTATCGTTTTGCGGCGCAAGTGGCGTGAACTCTATCAACAGGCGCTCAACCGAATGGAATCGAATTACAATGGTTGCAAGTCGATAGGACTTGTGATCCAGAATTCATTAAAGATTTCGCATCTTATTGAACACTTTCATTCCTATCATTCTCATACATTTTCACTCTGGACTCAGCCGCGTTTCACCTTTAATAAGCTAATTTAATTGTAGACGCTAAAAATTGTAATGTTGGGCGATGTGTTTTTCTAATGGTACGAACATAGTTGATATATGAAGATTTCTGCTAGTCATTGGTCTTCTATACCATTATTTGTTACTATAATATCCATGTCAATGACTTCATATAATCGGTTCATCAATAATAAATTATACTTGTGTTTAGGGGCATCGATCTTCACCGCAAACTACTTTTTCTGTTTGCACCTTAAGGCATTTCTCTGTTATCCTCAAGTATGAGCTTAGAATAATCAATCTATATTGTATCGCTATTATCTGGTATGGGTTTGCTCTTAAACTGTAAATTTTTGGATGAACCTTGGTGACTCTATTAAAATTTATCGTATCATGATATGTTGTACTCTTACTATGAAATTAAGTTATCGAAAACTCAAAATAATCTTTATAATGTATCTTCTCCAATCAAATTCTTGACTAAGATTGTTCCCATTATAATACGAGGATCATCATGCAATTTTTCGTAAGAATCGTTTCACTTCTATTCCTGTGACTATTTCCCTCAACGTTCATTAGAGATTTTAGAGATATAGCCTACTTATTCAAAATTCAGTCAGAAAGCAACGTCTCATGATTTGTATCATTCTATCGAATTCACTGTCATGAAAATTGTCAGGATAATGAATCGAGATCAGGCTCTTCTAGTCAAGGTTGATCCTCATTAGGAGAAACAAGCCCTTTTTTAAATGATTCCAATAATGAAAATATTGGAAAAACATCATCAAAGCAATCCATCATCTAAATTATAAAGCTCCCATCGATATAACCTAATATAACTCACACCATTTTTGCTTTGCAGAGCATGAGTGATATGTGTCATTATGCAATCCATTAACCTGATTGGGTGAATGCACATCAGAATATTGTATTTTCTGGGATCTTATTTTGTAGCCTTACAGCTCCATGATCAATTCTGATTGACTATTCAGAAATTAGACTATTCTAAAACTATTCAGAAACTTTCGATTCTTGAAAAGAATCTTCAAATATGAGTTTCATATTCCCTAAGCAATACGCCGATTCCAAGGTTTTTTCTCAAGTTTTGTTTGAAATAATCTGAAACTTTATTTTACCACTATTTTCCCATTTTATCGTGCGTCTTACCCTTAGTGGAATCTTCATGTGCTTGATAGATTGATTTACGATTGGACCTTATTAAGTATTCTGAGCTGTGGAAATAATTTCTATAATTTGAACTAACAAGACAAATAAGAGTAACACCAGTTAGTCAAGACAAGACAAGACATGATCAGACACGTTCAGTCACAATACTTCACATAGTTTCTTATTAAGAAGACATACATGTCGAATTGCAATGACTAATCAGTGTGAGTTTCGTCATAATCTTGTCTTGTCTTAACTAACTGGTGTGTGCCTAGCTTTAATCCAACGTTGGCAACAAGACTTTGATAGATCGTCTAGTCACCTCATTGAAGCGTGTAAGCTCATCATCAAATTCAGTGGAATGATCACCTCGTTGAGAATCTCGACTGCAGAAAATGGAATTTCACCTGTTCAATGGTCGATGTCGTAACCATTTTGATCTCTCTAGCAATTTAGTGTAATATTCAATTCAAGTAGTCTGCGCAATGCGAGTTATTAATCAATTAATTTGCTGGTGATCCATGAATACCACGATTTACCATCTAAATACCACACAATATTATCACAATTACCAATACCACGTATTGGTTATACACAATAAACACAATTATAATTATACACAATTACCACAAAATACCACGTTTTTGCCATCATAGATCTAATAATCTTTCAGCATGTTCCCACTTTTTAACCTTTCTTTTTTCCGTTATAGATGTTTACTTTCATGTCTATTATAATAGTGAAACTCATCAATCATCAAACACTCTGAAATTACCTTTATTCGACTCAGAGGAATGAATAATTGCAGCTATCCACTGGGAATAAGAGAATAATGAGAATAAACCCAATCACCTTCATCCGAATTTTCATCATGGTGTTGTCTTCAGATTCTGAAAAACTAAGAGCATTGATGCTCAAAAAAATCATTCAATATCCCATGTCAAATTATAATATGATGAGCAGATTATAATCTCTATATTGAACATGAGTTACTTCAAAGAGCTTAAATCCATTTTTTCCAATGCATTTTTCCAGGCTTATTAGTCCAATGCCCATCACTCCCGATATACTCGTATAAAGGAGAGAAGCTCTAGCAGATTATATTGGACGCATATTGTATTCATTTTCAATGCAAGGCTATTCATCAAAAATTTCTATTACAGTGCAGCATATTACAATATTTCATCATGTTTGATGGGCGTTATAGAGCGTCCAGGATCAAAACTAATTTTGCTCGTAGGTAGAATAAATAGGCTATCCCATTACGCAGTATGGAACTTTTGCTGCCCGTATGAGGTACTCATTTTCTGTCTTTGATTTTCAACTTTGAGGAACGAACAGCCTACAGTTTATGAAGCCAGCGGCTCGTTCTGATTAATGGATATTTTCAAAGGAACTCAACCTGCGCTGAGTTCTAGAAATATTCTCGTCTACTCTGTTTCCAAACAGCTCCTGTTCTGTTCACCAACTTGCAACAAGTCAACATTGGACCAGAGTCACATGGAGCCCTTTGATGGTGTATCCCCCACACTCATATCTTCTATATCCCAGTCTATCTATGAATTTTAATGAAGATTCGTTAGAGCTCATAACTTATATTTTACTAGATCTGATCATGTTATGGGATAATGATTCAGTTATTCATGTATAACTCATGTTGGGTTGTACCCATGTACAAAAAATTTGTATTCAAGCTACTTGAACACTGTAAAGTTTTTAAGTATAATGAAGTTTTGAATGTAATGAGAAAGAAGGAAAACTCATTTACTTTTACATTACATTTACTTTTACATTTACTTTTACATTTTACATAATAAATGGAAATGAATGGGAAAAGTATAGGCATTAAGCAATAGAATGACGATCCCATTCATTTGGTGGAGTACTATTTACTATTCTACTATTTAACCATACGGAGTGGCAAAGACTTGGCAAAATATTCATAAAATAATGAGCCAATTTTATTCAATGAACGTTAAACATCATTGTTAATTGACTGTTATATATATTTGATTTTGGAGTAAATTTTCGAATAGAGAATAAAACCTTATACCTGGATGTTGAGGTGCGTACAGATTTACGCGCCGCGAACATGAGCAATTCATTTTTAATCAGCTGATGCCAAGCTTTTTATATCTGTATTTCACCGTTTCTGTGAAAATACAGATATAGTCAGCTGATCAAAAGTGAATTGCTCATGTTTGCGGCGCGTATATCTGTACGCACCTTTACTACAGAGAGATTATTCAGGAAAGCAAAATAAGCAATATCAGAGTATCAGATACATAGGGCAAATAAATAGAGAATAATTTGTACCTAATAAGTAATTATTTCATATGATAATATTTGTAATTATAAGTTGAACGCATTCAATTGATACAATCTCCCCAACGTTAGTGGACAGTCTACCAACTTTGCAATCTCCTTACCTGAATAAGAAAGACGTTTAATATTATTGGATTTTAGAAAAATAAAATAAAATGAGTATGAACCCTTATACCTGGATGTTGGGAACAGGAAATAAATCGAGTTTCTAGTTAATAAGTACTGGAAGAAATTGAGAGATTATTCAGGTTGATGGAACATAATCAATATCAGAGTATCACTTGTTATTTAGGAGAAATGAATGGAGAATAATTTGTACTAAGTTGAGCCCATTTAATTGCTACAATCTCTCAACCCTACCTGAATCAGACGTTCAATTTAAATTCTGAAATCCTGACAAATATCTCAAATAATCATACCGTGAAACAGTTAGTATTATTTCATATTGTAGCCGTTACTGTGACTGAATAAATTAATTATTATTTGAAAGACGGGAGAGAATGCAGCGAGACTGGGTTGAATTTATTTTGTAATATCATGGTGAGTGAGCGAGATGAAGGATCGGAAAATATGTGGAAAACCTAGCGTCTGAACGAAAGAACATCTGCGAGAAGGAGGAGAGGATGGAATCGCTAAACGTGGCATCTGTGTTCTTCTTTCAATGCTCTCTCCACTTCCGGTTCCGGTTCCAACAGTGGCAAGCCGATGAAGGCACGTACTGTGCTGTTAATTAAAGTAAGATGTCTGTGCTCTTCTCCTGGTTTTGCATTTTAATTAAAGCCTTAGCACGGCACTAGCAGCCCTCAGAGACATCGCCTACAAACTTGCGAACATTGTTAATTTATCGACGCATCTTTGCTTGCTTAATCTCCATTATAACTGAACGCTTGTTCGCAGCAGGACTCCAGTTTAGTCGAGTTTGCCGCTCATTTGATGCCAGTGCGTGTGACAAGTACATCATACTCGCATCAATGTCAAGTGCTTTCCAACTACAAAGTTCCGCTTTGATATTGATATTCAGTGGCTCTTCATCAATGAACTAATTTGTCTGTAATTGTGTCAAACTTCCTGTGACCTAAATTATTGTCTTACTACTACAACAGAGTGTAAAATCATGGATCAAGAAGTCGATAGATTAAGCAATAGAATGACGATCCCATTCATTTGGTGGAGTACTATTTACTATTCCACTATTTAACCATACGGAGTGTCAAAGAATTGGCAAAATATTCATAAAATAATGAGCCAATTTTATTCAATGAACGTTAAAATCATTGTTGATTAACTGTTATATATTATTTGATTTTGGAGTAAATTTTCGAATAGAGTATAAAACCTGGATGTTGAGGTGCGTACAGATTTAGCGCCGCGAACATGAGCAATTCACTTTTAATCAGCTGATGCCAAGCTTTTTATATCTGTAACTTACCGTTTCTGTAAAAATACAGATATAGTCAGCTGATTAAAAGTGAATTGCTCATGTTTGCGGCGCGTATATCTGTACGCACTTTTAGAAACAGGGAATAAATTGAATTACAGTTATTAAGTACTACAGAGAGATTATTCAGGAAAGCAAAATAAGCAATATCAGAGTATCAGATACATAGGGCAAATAAATAGAGAATAATTTGTACATAATAAGTAATTATTTCATATGATAATATTTGTAATTATAAGTTGAACGCATTCAATTGATACAATCTTCCCAACGTTAGTGGACAGTCTACCAACTTTGCAATCTCCTTACCTGAATAAGAAAGACGTTTAATATTATTGGATTTTAGAAAAAAAAATAAAATGAGTATGAAGTATGAACCCTTATACCTGGATGTTGGGAACAGGAAATAAATCGAGTTTCTAGTTAATAAGTACTGGAAGAAATTGAGAGATTATTCAGGTTGATGGAACATAAGCAATATCAGAGTATCAGTTGTTTTTTAGGAGAAATGAATGGAGAATAATTTGCACTAAGTTGAGCCCATTTCTAGTTAATAAGTACTGGAAGAAATTGAGAGATTATTCAGGTTGATGGAACATAAGCAATATCAGAGTATCAGTTGTTTTTTAGGAGAAATGAATGTACAATCTCTCAACCCTACCTGAATCAGACGTTCAATTTAAATTCTGAAATCCTGACAAATATCTCAAATAATCATACCGTGAAACAGTTAGTATTATTTCATATTGTAGCCGTTACTGTGACTGAATAAATTAATTATTATTTGAACGACGGGAGAGAATGCAGCGAGACTGGGTTGAATTTATTTTGTAATATCATGGACTTGATGGAGAGTGAGCGAGATGAAGGATCGGAAAATATGTGGAAAACCTAGCGTCTGAACGAAAGAACATCTGTGAGAAGGAGGAGAGGATGGAATCGCTAAACGTGGCATCTGTGTTCTTCTTTCAATGCTCTCTCCACTTCCGGTTCCGGTTCCAACAGTGGGCAAGCCGATGAAGGCACGTACTGTGCTGTTAATTAAAGTAAGATGTCTGTGCTCTTCTCCTGGTTTTGCATTTTAATTAAAGCCTTAGCACGGCACTAGCAGCCCTCAGAGACATCGCCTACAAAACTTGCGAACATTGTTAATTTATCGACGCATCTTTGCTTGCTTAATCTCCATTATAACTGAACGCTTGTTCGCAGCAGGACTCCAGTTTAGTCGAGTTTGCCGCTCATTTGATGCCAGTGCGTGTGACAAGTACATCATACTCGCATCAATGTCAAGTGCTTTCCAACTACAAAGTTCCGCTTTGATATTGATATTCAGTGGCTCTTCATCAATGAACTAATTTGTCTGTACTTGTGACCTAAATTATTGTCTAACTACTATAGGGTGGGGCAGAGCCGATTGACGAGTTTGGAAGGGTTATAAAATATGAACCGTTCAACCTAGGAAAAATTATTTAATGGGTTCAATTCAGTTTGAAATGTAGTTTTTATTGTTAATTTTTGAAAATTATATCAGTTAAATGGCGACCATCAGCAGAAATACACTGATGTAGCGTATTTTTCAAAAAAAACTCATTTGGCATACCGCGATTGCTACAACAATAATTGTATAACGAAGTTCAAAGTCATGGATCAAGAAGTCAATAGATAGCTTATTCTTGAATTTCTTAAAGTTCGAATTGAATTTACAAAAGACCACCTTGACAATATTGTAGAATCAATTCGACGATAATAATTATCCTGGTGGATGATTCTTTTTCAGTATTGAACTAGCAAATTGGTTCTGGTCTCAAACCATAAATCAGATATTTAATATCCTTCATATCGACAACCTGCATTCGACAACATTAAAATCGTGAAATATTCTCGAAACACATGAACATCTTGATTTTGTTTGTCTTGCAATAAAACAACAAAAATGGTTGATCACTTTTTTTATCTTCGAGTTATATTTCAATATATCATTTTGAACGAGCGTTAGCGAAGTCCTCACTTTTGACTTAGTAGAGCCAGCTCTATATATTCAGCTGTTTCCATAATAATCCTCACCAACTCTGTATAATTACAATTCGCGGATCTCAGAGATCAATACAACAGTTCATTAGCAAATTCTTTAACCCAGGGGGTCTCTAGTTATATTATTATCTGAATTTTGGAAAGGTTATCATAGATAAGACTATATATAAATAAATTCACTATCAGTTTAGTATTAGTTTATCAGCATAAACTAACAATATTGTTCTTTTTCAGTTTCTACGAATGATGGTGAACCAATTAACATCGAACGCGAATTTCATCAGGAAAGTGGCTCATTCGCTTCTTTATAATCATAAACCCATGGTAAGTAGATACGTTATAATACTCCACCTGTACACATTAGTAGAGTAAGCAATGACAACACATCTTGAGATTATGGTAGTCTATTCAGTTCATGAGATGTATTATTGTAGCTTGAAGATTAGCTATGAATCAGAGGTGTCATGAGAATTTCCATAGTGAATTTCATCAGGGAAGTGGCTCATTCAATTCATTTTAAATCATAAATCAATAGTGAATAGATACGTTATACAAACTTGTATGCGTTAGAAGGGTACGGTAAGCCATGACAACACATATTGAAATTATGGTAGGCTATTCAGTTCATGAGATGTATTATTGTAGCTTGAAGATGAGCTATCAATCAGAGGTGTCATGAAATGAGCTTATCATTTCCACTTCTTCGATTATTCATGGTATTGAATTGCAAGCTGAGACAGCGGCGGAGAAGGAAGGCAACGCCTATTTCCTTATCATTCCTGCTAGAACTGCGAAGTGGCTGGTGACGGGAGATACGTCACAAATCTTGTCTGCGAGAATAGTTGGGCTGCCGACACTTCGCCTTGCCCTGTTCCCCGGCTGTCGTCCGATGTCCAATGCAAATCGATGGCCTATAATTTATAAAGGCATTACGCTTGATTTATGACCGGGCCGGCATGCCGCAACGCTTATGAATAAAACATCGCTCCAGCGCCACTCTCCAATCAGTCGCAGCGATTGTTTCATTAATTTTGCTTATTTATTCGTCAGCACGCGTGTGAAAAAAGATTTCCCCGCCATCGACTCACTAAAGTCAACCGACAGTTGAGAATAAAAGGTCGTTGATTATCTGGCCCGTTGAGAATACATAATAAACGCTCGGGCCAGTTATGAAATGGGTCGAGTACCATTGGCAGCGTCTCGGATCAGGTGTTTGATTGTATGAATATTCTATGCGTTCTGCCCCCATGTAATCATTCTATGTTTAGTCACCGAATATTTTAAATGCACTGTTAAATGGGGGTTGGAAGTAAACTGAGTACTGTTCTTCTTCGCCCCTAATCATAAATTCTGATTTACTGCGGATAAATTTTTATCTAGATTTATCCTTTCTTCTTCTTCTTCTCTCATTCAAGGTTTAGACTCTTGCCTGTTCCGACTCACAACAGTATATTATATATCTAATCAAAGTAGGCCTACACTGTTCCTAAAAATCAAATGAAAAAATATTTGGCTATCCCATATTTTATATTCTATTGCCATTTTTACCAATGTCTACCTACATTTCTTTTTCATATGTGGTGATAATTAAGAATTTTCAAGGTGATCCTTTCTATTTGCTTTTTGTTGACATGCTCTCTCTCTCTACTGGTTGCGATGAAATACAACTTTCTCATTCATGCTGAAGGCACCCAGCTCTTGTCTTATATCGTTTATCCTTTCTTCATTGCTACAACCTTTGCTATAACTACTGAACTGGACTGACGAAAACGGTTCCAATGGACGACCGTATTCTGCCGAGTCGACGGCCGGCAGATTCAACCGATCCTACGGCCGAACGGATCGGTTGAATACGGTTCCAGTGAACGGTTACCCTAAAGCGAATAGAATGTGATTACTAGTTGACCGAGCGAAGTGAGGTCTAAGATTCAAGTCGACGGTTTGGCATTTCTCTTAATGTTTAAATTTTTTAATGTTCAAATGTTTAAATGTTTATATGTTGCGCACTTACGGCGAAACGCGGTAATAGATTTTCATGAAATTTGACAGGTATGTTCCTGTTTTAATTGCGCGTCGACGTATATACAAGGTTTTTGGAAATTTTGCATTTCAAGGATAATATAAAATGAAAAAGGAGCCTCCTTCATACGCCATTATTAGAGTAAAAATTAAACTATAAACTTTATTCATCATAAATCAGCTGACAAGTGATTACACAGATGTGTGGAGAAGCCAGTCTATTGTTGTATTTCCATAAGGTCTATAGTTTCAATCAGGTACTTGTGGATGAGAATACTGCGTATACTGCTAGTAGTTCTGTGAACAGTAGACCTCACGCAATATTCTCATCCACAAGTACCTGATTGAACCTATAGACCTTATGGAAATACAGCAATAGACTGGCTTCTCCACACATCTGTTTAAGCCGATTTATAATGAATAATTCTATAGTCTGAGTTTTACTCTAATATTGGCATATGAAGGAGGCTCCTTATTCCTTTTATGTTATCCTTGAAATGCAAAATTTCCAAAAACCTTGTATATACGTCGACGCGTAATTAAAAAAGGAACATACCTGTCAAACTTCATGAAAATCTATTACCGCGTTTCGCCGTAAATGTGCAACATCTAAACATTCAAACATTTAAACATTAAGAGAAATGCCGAACCGTCGACTTGAATCTTAGACCTCACTTCGCTCGGTCAATAATTGAATTGAATTTCGGACTATGTGTAAACTTATCTAAATTTGGGAGAGGAATAGCACAAGGTTACCTTATTTTTTCTCTCCCTATCATTTCGATGATGTACATATTGTATGAATCAAAAAATAATTATAAATATTCTATCAATATGAAATTTTTAAATGTCACCCAAATATTCACTCTCACATTTCCTCATCTTCCTATTAAATGAAATCCAATAAGCAGTTGAATCGAGATTCATAAAACATGCAAAGCCTTACAAGTTTAATCTTGAGCTTGTCGCTCTTGTCTACTTATTCATCAGTTTCCACCATTTAACAAAAACACCTGCACCTTCTCCCAAATTGAACGCATCCCCATCATTACATCAGAATGCATCAGTTGCTCAACAAAATCGTTGTTTGCTTGTGTGGTGAAATATACACTGAAATTTGTTTTCATACAAAAGAATAATGTTTTCCTTGTAATGAGTTTGTTATCGAGGAAAGCACTTTTGTTGAACGCAATAATATTACATTATGCTCCCGCAAATTTGCACATAGATTTAATCTCGATGAATATTGCCATCCACGATAATATTAATGTTCAGTTACTTATTATTCTGATATACTATCATTTATTGAATAAAATAACTGATTAATGATAGAAATAGCTCCCCATTTTAGATTTGATTATGCCTTTTACATCTATGGTATTTAGAGAAGGAAATATCACATAATAGAAAAATGGCAAATTTCGAGTGGCAAATTCAAAAATAATTCATTTTTGGCATTCTAGAATGAATGTTTCGAGTGGCAAATTCAAAAATCCTTCATTTTTAGACATTGTAGAAGAGAATTTGCATGATCTGAATATTGTTCTATGTTACTGATGTAAATTGTATTGACTTTTTGTGACACTTTGTGTTTTTTACAATAAATGATTTGATTCGATAATTTTTATCACACTCTTCAAGTCTTACTCATTCTTTCCAATCCCAAATCATCGCTATTTGAGAATTGAATTCTGCTATGATTTCATTCAAAGGCTGAAACGTTGAACTACTACATTAAAATGTACTCATAACTTTGAATTTGTTTTTCAATTGTCATGAAATCAAGTGATTCCAGTTATTATTTTGCTCTATTGTTCAGACCAGAAACCCATTTTACTAGAATTAAATTCTGTGAACAATCTAAACATATTGTTACTGTTTTTACTTTTCTACGAAATAAATCACTCTGTTCTTGTTAATATTGTTATTTGGAATTCAATAATGGAGCCTGATTTATTTATTTATTATTTTTACAAGAAAGCACTGACAGAGAGAGAAAACTAAGGATACTACTTCCACTATTTCTCTCACAAATATTAAAAGTTCGAAGGGCTTTGACTTCACTCTTCTAAAGTTCAGTCCATTTTAACTCGAAAACAACAAAAACTGAAAATTTTCTAATGATAATAAATCTATTTGTGTGATAAATTTCTGCATGAACAAGATTATTCTCTCATCAGACAGTAAAACAACAGCAACTTGATGAAAGTTCACCTCTGACCTTTACCGGTTCCGAAAATAAAGCGGATAATAATACTGCAACATGTTTTTCAAAGTATGACGCACATCATGAATCTCTCGATACTCCCATTGAAAATCAGAAACGTAATATTTACAGAGTATAAATGATGATGAACGCATCGTACGAAACTCGGAGCGGAAAACTGATATCTTTCTCCAATTAGACGGCGGGCAACAACAATGGCAGACAAATGAACGTTCTAACGAACACATTCAGAATCAATTTCAGCAGAATAAGAGATTCAGGAGATTGGTAAATTGTAAGTAGCGTCTGCATCTGCCATCATTTCACCGAATACACAGTCTTTCCTGAGGCTCGTTTGTCACGAGCATTCCTCTCTGTTGTTGTAGAGCATTCCTCTCTGTTCTTGTAGTGTTCTCCTGTGGCGCGGGAGATTGCCTGATATCATTTTCTCGAATATCATATCCCATTTCTCAGCAGCTCCATCTTATGCTGTTGTCATTGCTAACGGGGTTCTCGGATCTGCGCCTGATATCTTCAATTACTCCCTATCACTTGAGACGTGGATTCATGGACAAATAAAGATTGTGTGGGGAAATACAACTAGAATCCCTTATTCAGCAATGGATTTGCTTGATATTTAAGTGGTGAACGATGGATTTATTGAGTCTAATCTTCATTAACCTAGATAATTAGTTGTTGGGTGAACTTTTCGTAATTAACAACGGGATAAGACAGTAATTTCAAATGGTGGAGGAAAAGCTATATATTTCGCGTATTTTAAAGTACAGACGGGATTCTTGGCTTGGCCATGTATTTGGACACAACGAATCAACGTTAAAATACTGGGAGGTATAATAATTGGACAAAGGGCTCGTGGAAGACCCCGGCTACAATATTTGAAGCAAGTTACCAAAGATCTAGGGATCCAGAGCTACATCCAACTGAAAAGTACAGATCTGGACAGAAAACAGAAAACGATCGAACGCTGCCTACCAATCGAATGATTGAGGCTGAAGAAGAAGACAGCGAAATTTAACGTTTCATGTACAGTTTTTAAATTTGTTTGTATTCTTATTTCACATTATTGCTTCGTATACCCTAAGACCATGTATCCAACAAGCATATAGATTATATTCTACTTTGTGTGAAACTATTGAATAGGCTGCCAACTCATTTAAATCCTAGGACGCATACCTTTAAAACAGACTTATATAGGTTCTTAGTTGATAAGAGTTACTATAGTACGGTATTGAAGAATTTTTAAATGGAATGTGGTGTGCTACAATGTTATTTATGTATACCAATGTAATTTTAATGTATGATTTACATAATAACTTGCCGTGTGAATTATCTTTTATAGAGTTTTTTGACTGTAAATCTTCCTGACGTTATTCAACTGTATGGGAATTTTCTGTATTATTGTTGAATAAAATGAATATTCTATTCTATTAAATGAAAAAATTATGTGGAACTGACAATAAATAAATGAAAAACTGTCGGTTTTTCATGCTTGTAATAATTTTATCGTTTCCCATTCAGAATTTCAGAATCCAATATTATTATAAAATACGTAAACAAATATATAATTCATATTTCGGAGGCTATGATGTGTGATGAAGGATAGGATGTATATCATAAGGAGCAAGCCGAATTATTACTGAGATTACACGAGTCATAACTCTCTGAAACAAAATCAAACCATTAATTATGACCAACCTATGAGTTGTGATTTACAGTCTAGTCTCCATTCACTCCGCTCGAATGTTTCCTTTCTGCATCCTTTCGGTCGAGACCCATTATTTTCTCTATTGTCTATCTTCTACCACGTGTCCATTGAAATTCCCCAACAAAAGTCTGTTGACTGCATATATTGCGGGACCAATAGGAGCATTGAGCTGGAAACGGACCAGTCTACAATGCTGCTACAATGGAAATTCCAGCTTTTCTTTCGTGATGGCTTCCGAAGACATTTCACTCCAGTGGAAAATTCTTGGCAGATCAATGTGTCAAGCTCACACTGCAATTGAATTCCAACCGACGGCTGTTATTGTCTTCCAGGTCCATGTGACATTCTCTTGTATTCACTTATCCTGGTATAACTCAAACTTGAAGATGACAATATTTTGGAGAAGGAAATCAGATATCCTTTCCCTCTTGCTATTTTGTGTTGAAATTCCCAGTTATAATGAAATTTCTGTTGTTAAGAAACCTTCTCATCCATTCATACGCGCATCATATAGATTTCAAAATCACATCTATGACACTCTCAGTATCACTGTATTATGTATCACAAGCTTCAGCATTTCATCCTGTTTGAAAAGCACTAAATTATCAAAATTCAACGTCATGTACTGGATGTTACATTCAATATTCATTGCAATCAATCATTCTGTTGTAGAAATATATACAATTTTGGGTCCTGATAAATCGAATGAGGCATACATTCATTTTTTTATCATGTTATGAGACTCTGCGATACATTCATAATGTGAAAAAATCAGAATTATCTTTAAAGCATGAATTTCTATCACTATATCCGATTACTATTCCTGATGAAGAGATAATTGGATTATTACAATAGAATTCAATTGCCAATACACTCACTAATATCACTGTGTTTATCTTATGTTTACACTTATCACTGTGCTTGAGAAGAAAACTCAACAATATCTAACGAGAAAGGGATGAAAAAACGGGAAGTTTACAAAATTATTGCAATATAATATGGTGAATACACTTTTTCAGATCTGTCGTTTAGCAGGCCTTTAATTATTTTCGTAAATATAATCAAATTAGTGACGAGGAGAATCATAATAATGTTTTTCAAAACTTCTCGATTATCCTTCGAGATGTGAAAATCGATTTGAAATTGGTGATGAAAATGTGATGAAAGGTTGGCATGAGCTCGTAATTAGCAGTGCGAGTTAATGATGATAATCCCGCTTATATGCTACTGAGAATTACGCATAATTGGGACATGACAGCCTGCCTAATATTTTTTCTATCAAATCACGGTGGACGGACGGACGTTTGATTGCAGAAGTAACGAAAACATTCAATCATCAGCTCTGTATAATCGCATTACTCACAAAGCATCGGAATACAGCTTATCACGTTTAGATCTGATTCCCACAGGAAATACTAGAAATTAGATGCTCCGAGCGGATCCCCAAGTAATCAATTTTAAAATTTTGTTATTCGATTGCTTGGACAAATACAGATCAACAATGGATGATCAGCTGTTAATAAAACGTCCATTGATCATCTCTATAAACAAGTTTATTGATCTGTACATTAACAAAGATATATGAGTTTCTATAAATTCAGTTCTCGATGATTGGGACGTCAATCAATGTTTTGCAATTGCAATATTGTTTTAGAGATGGTGTGCCGGGCACTCCTTTTAATTCAGGCCTTTTCCCAAGTTATAATAGTAAATTTAATACGCAATAGACTAGAGCCATTATTGTAAGTGAGTTAGCGAAATAAAATTATTTTCTCTCTCTATTATGAACGGCCATGACTTCGAGTTTCCCATGATAGATATTTAAAAATTGTGGCTCCGAGTCGTCGAGGAATGTAGATTATGGAATTATCTCTAAAACTTAGCCTTCTTGTCGCGACATAAAGTGCGATAAGTTGGAAAACAGCAAGCATTGAAATTATAACAAACTACCGATTTTGCAGTTACTATTTGGTCCAAAGGCTCTAGAAGCCACGCGACGATTGGTCAAATTGATTCCTTTCGCCCAATAGGAGACCTGTTTCTAAATACAGTAGTGGGGGGATTCCCCAACCGCGAGACCAGATTACGTTTCAGAGGACACTTTTCTAGGAGCACTACGAGAGTAAAGATGTAGTCATTATGTTTCGCCCTTTTTGGGCAAGTTTATAAGTTTAGATCATTAGTTAATGTAGTTAAAGTTTAAATTTTCTAGTAGTGACATGTCCTGAAAAGTTTAATTGTGTTTCTTCTTCATGTACGAATAATTGTTTCTTCAAATAACCGCTAAGGTACGTAAAATAAGGTTAAAATATAATTTAGGGAATTTAATTGATTGAAACTTCCATAAGAGTAATGTATTAACAAAGCCTGCTATTTTTCAAGTTAATAATATTGATTGAGAATAATCCTTTGATTTTATTAGTGATGGAAGATAATTATAAATTTTTTTCTAAAGAAGTATAGAAAGTTTTCAGTTACGTTACTTTTGAGTTATTGTTTCTGGAAATATATTATCGTAGAGTATTGCTGAAAGTCAGGAAGATAGCCTTTAAATTGGAATGAAATTTTTAAGATTATGTTCATATTGAGTTTATGACATTTTATAATTTTATATTTTTCAGACTCTGTTTTCTTATGTCATTAAGGCTTACGAATAATTTAGTAAATTTTTAAGATAGAAATCTTAATAGACAAAGGAGAAAGTTTTCTTTTCCATGAAATTAATATTAAAAAATGTTGGCTAGCGCACAAGTTTCCAATAATACTAGTCGAGCTACTATATGAAAAGTTATATTTGATTTTGCAAACCAAACGAAAAATATCATATAAGTTAACATCATAATTAATGAAGTATTCATTTTTCTAAAAGCATTATATTAATTTATTACGGGTGTTTTCATAAATGTTGCATTGTATATTAATGACACTCTGGCAAGTAAATTTGTTTTAAATCTGTTAAATTTTGAGAATGAAATCAGAACGTCAAGATAAAATCTAAATTGAATAACAGAATAAACTCCTGTTTTAGCTTTTGATGAATTGTAGGAAGAGTTAGAAATTAATGCTGTAATACATTTATTTACAGCGGTTCATGTGTGTCCCCAAACCAACTTCTTGTACTACCACCCCTTTGGTTCCGCAACTTTATGTAACACCGCTTCAAGACACCCGTTCAGACGACAGGTCTAGGGACGTAAGAGGACGTCGCCGTCAAGCCAAATTCAACCGGTAAAAGCTCACCGCCAAAAACAAGGTACTGTAACCCCGACGATAAAGCAACGTACAGATCAACGAAAGTGCAGTGTAGTGAAACAAAGGTTCATTCGAGAATGTCAATAAAAAGTGGGGATTCAAAATTATTATGAAATGGGTTATATGGGTTACTATCGACGAAACTTGGGTTCAACGGGCTTTTCTTTCTTGAGTAATTTTATGTTGAAATTAACTTGTTATTTGATGACTGATATTGTTTGGTTTTGTGACGTATTGCTATCTAATCGGGGATAGTAATGCGCCCCCGAATCAGATGAAGAATGTCACCAAAGTAACATGAAATTGTTGTTTCTGTTGTTCGACTTTAGTTGCCAATGTTTATTGAAGCTGTTTGTATTTTTCAATTATTTCAAATTGTAGTGTTATTCTATAGTATAAACCTATTAAATCTAGCTTTAGATATTAGATCTAGCTTTTACATTACATATTTTCCATTTTTTATTCAATGAAAGAATCTTCATCAATATTCTACATTCAGATTTCATAGTGGATCAATTGTTACTCAACACAATAGTCGTTGACTTCTTCCATTGGAATGCTACCCTGTTGACAACAGTGAAAATTATTTGAAGTTCACGTGGTAAACAACCTGTTTTTCACGCAGAATATACATTTATTCCATGGTTTTCTTTTTGAATGTCATAATATGACATATTCATAGTGAAAAACGCTACTTAACAGTAGGTTAGATGTAGTGTTCAAGCTATTTGATTCATAGTTTAACCTACTCAAAACATGGTACACCATAGTGGAGTAGGTCAATTTCCACACAGAAAACACTAAAAATATGTAGAAGACACATTATGAGAAATTTCTGGAACCAATCATTGTATGTAATTGTGAACTATCCAATATTCTCTGTAATTTATGTTGTAGTTTTGGTTTTTTTGGGAAAATAAACATTCATTCATTTATTATTATTTATTTATATATGCTATCATATCCAAGCTCTCCTTTCTCCGACATGTCGTGACGAAGCACTGATAGGAGACCCTCCTTCTCTGTAAAGGTGTTACGTGATTCAACCATGCTTCCGTTCAAGCTAATTATAACATAAGATGAAACTAACAATATTTTCAAAGAATTTTTTATTCGGTGATATTATTAATATAATCCCGTACAACTTGATCATAGCGACATAACAAGGTATCATTATTGAGTATTGTCATAGAGAAACAATAGCGTAAGTAGATATCCCATGGTATAGGGCGTTTATGTCGCAACTTTTACTGTTATCTTAAGCTGATAGTTTACGTAGTTCTTTCCCGTGAAGCTTCATGACGCTGGTAGTCTCTCATATTGTGCCGTTCATACACTCTCACCCGGCCAAAACAGTAAAAATCGACAATAATCGACAGTAATCGGCTTGAGATAACAGTAAAAGTTGCGACATAAACTCCCTATACCATGGAATATCTACTTACGCTATTGTTTCTCTATGGTATTGTATTGGTAATTATTATTTAACGAAAATCAAAATAAAATGCTTCAAAACACTCCGAAGACTTCTGCTACTACAAATATTAACAACAGGGTAAACAGCTAGATGGAAATGCAATTTCTCAGTTATTTCCATATGTATTGTATTTGTATATTTTGGTGTGATTAAGTGGTATATTGGACATTATATTGTTTGCTCTATCCAATAAATGGATAAATTACTGTCTAATCTTCACCATGTCATCGGATAAAGATGTCATTCTATTCTAGATTTGAATAAGATTTTTATCCAATGGAAGATATATAATATAATGGGTTGAATTTGAACAAGGAACATTTTTCTAAAGAATTCTTCATTCAGTGATAAGAAAAATATACTGCCGTACAAAGTCTGATCCGAGCAATGTAACAAGAAACCATTACTTTCGAGGCGTTTCTTAACCAATAATAGAAAAAATATACTTGGGTGAATTTTCCAAAACACCCATAGACTCCGATTCTGTTATGATTCAAAGCAGTAATTCAGAATATTTTTTCGTTAAAAGGGTTGAAGTTGGTTTGTAAGAAAGCGTGAAAGTAATCGTAGAAGAAGACGGCGATCTTGAACGCACAACAAGCGTTGAATATGGAACAGATTCTTTGCCGTGATTTTCGGCGTGCCTCCCTGTCATTCTCCCTCTCTGTCCTTCACTCTTCGTTCCCTGTTCGTCTTTCCACTGCTTCTTTTTCTCTCTGTTTTCGTCTGCTCAGCCAGCGTGAGATTTCTTAAGAAGAGGGGAGAGAAGAATTGCAAATCAGCGTATATTCTAGCCGACAACTCGTCCTGGCAACGCTGCCTTGCCTTTCCATGCCACTGCCCCGCATTATTGCACCGCCAGACCACCGCATATTAAAGCGAAAATCCGCCATCGCCTCCATCTCACCTGAATCGTCGTTATTTGCCCCATCTTCATACCTGCACATAATATTAGCTCTGGTATCCCACAATCACAATGAATAATTGTTAAAGTACACAAGAAAGTAAATGATGGAGTCGAATTCAATTTCAATCATGCTGAATTTCATTCAATCGAACACACATCTAAGTGGGTTGAAGGAGCAAAAATTCGAGGTTTCCCAGTAGCTACTCACCTCTACGATTATTTCTTAAGGTGCGTGCAGATATACGCGCCGCGAACATGAGCAATTCACTCTTAATCAGCTGACTATATCTGTATTTCTACAGAAACGGTAAGATACAGATATAAAAAGCTTGGCATCAGCTGATTATAAGTGAATTGCTCATGTTCGTGGCGCGTAAATCTGTACGCACCTTAAGAAATAATCGTAGAGGTGTTGAGATGTAGGTGTAGACATGTTGAACAACTCCACTGAAAACAGAGACTCGGATTAATACAATGGTAACTCTCAATCTTTTCTCTCAACGGCGTCTGTTCTTTTTCCTGGAAGTGACAAGTGAATGATTGTTTGGATTTTTTTTTATTGTATTCGGTATCACAAAACTGACTTTTAATTTTCATGAAAATACGACTAGCCCTCTCCAAGAAAGTGTATTCTCAGAATAACCAATAATGTTAATGTACCTAAAAATCCTATTTTTCAGTGGTGATTAAGTTAGTGAAAATAAGGTATCGTACCGCTTCTGGAAACAGCCCCGGTGAACAGAGGGGACAAAATGACCCAGAAAAATCCAGCCAGTTGATCAGGAATGGAGAAACAGGCATCAGGATGCTGTGCTCCAGAAGAGGCGGAATTTAAAATAGATGGTTCCCGTCCACATGGTGGGCAATCAAGAGAAGTCAGGACGGGGCAGAGACTATCCGGAAATGGCGACCGGAATCTAATTCGAGACAGGTATCCGGAAGAGGTCGAGTGTTGAATTTGGAGAAGGTTTTTACCCGTTCACACCCCACATAGGATCTCGAAACCGTCAATACCTCAGAGAGGTTTTCCAATCAGGCGGAATCTTGAGGCAACAAAACGTCATGTTCGTGGTGAGAAGTTGAATCAATTCAATTCTCAACTCTTTTTGCAGCCGGGCTATACAGGCAAGAAACTCTCTCCTCCTTCTAGATTGCCGAGACGTGGCTTCATTCAACATTGCACAACACATGTAATCCAATCATCCTTTAACTTCTAGTTTTCAACTAAACTGGTAGGTTCCGGTTGGAGAATCCAAGTTGAAGACTTTGAGAGTAGTAATAAAAAAATGTTTCATTTATACTTGTGATGATAGAGAATGATTTAATTCCAATGATAAAATAATATTAGACTGTTCCAGTATTCTCGTATTTCAGGGCAATGAATGAAAAACCTATTATTTACATCATATCCCAATGATTTTTATATTATAAAGACGAATTCACATCTCCAAAAAAACTATCGATAATTATTATGTAATTTATATTCATTTTTTGAACTTCACTTTAAACGTCCATATTATTCCACCTCTATTTTGAGAATTAGGAACTCTCACAACTCTCCTATTGGAAGAGTTTGAGAACTCTATCCTCATTCTAAACCGATATCACGTAATCCCAGCTCTATCAATTTATTAATTCAAGACATCTAATTTCGAAATTTATAGTTTTCATGTTTATTTTGGACTAAAATTTTACAAAAATTGTGCACGTGTAGTTCTAACCCTGCACGTCCAATTCTAACCCTGTAATTCTAATTCTAATCCTGCACGTGTAATTCTAAATAAGACTATAGTCTTATAGCTTTGTCACCTATAAATTTGGAAGAAAAATAGCACAAGGACTACCTTATTATTTCATCTACCAATGTTATTGAAATAGTGTTATTTGGATTGTAAGTAAATGAATAAAATGAATATGTCGTTAGAGTTATTCTTTCGAGGTTGAGTGGTGAAGAGGACTTAAAAGTCCTAACTCCGCCTAATAAAGTATCTTTTTCATTTCATTCTCAATATTCACATGAATAAGAGAATTATCCATCTCTAAAAAGATCTATTCACAATTATTATTTTAGTGACATGTTCTTCCTAATACTTCATCCATCTTCTTTTCTTGATGTGGAATTCATTGTACAATACAAAAAAATCCATTTGAAATAAGATGCAAAATATTAGTAATATAGGCCAGTAACCCTCCTTTCAATCATTACACTATCCAATCTCCTTACACTTGAATAGCTCATGGACCGACGCATTATTGTTCCATAATATTGGATGACTGGTGCAATCCTCTATGATTAATGACCATAATCATCACTGAACCATGAAATCATTGATATAGGACCACCAACTGAATTTCTGGGTCGTCTTGCTTCTGAGTTTTCGATTAGTGTCGTTATCATCGTGATCTTGATCGTCATCAATCATAATCATCACCAGCATTATCATTATCATCTTAATAATCAGCATCAGTATAGTAATTTCATTAGAACTAAGCCAAATCAGCTTTCAAGCTAATAACGGTGAGCCACATTGAAAACTTCACTGAATGTATTTTTTGGCACACAGGTCACAAGTATGTCTTCTATCAAAGCAAATTATTCGAATTTTAATGATAATAATAATTGTTATTATTCGATTTGAAGTTTTGATCATTCATAAAATGATTGAACTGAACCAAGCCTATACTGAATTGAAAAAGGATTAGAAGATTGATTAAGTTGAATATTTGCAATGAAGACTTGTTGCAGCTCATTCCTACATGATCTTACATTTTCTTGGCCATTCATTGAGTTCCCTTTCACAGCATTTTCATAAAAAAATCTCCTAGCGCACTCACACAACTTTCCTTGCCGTAATGAAAATTTTCATTGTTCTCGTAGCTACATTATTATATTATCTGCGAAATTATCATGAACGTTCAAATTCAGCTCCTATGAATTGCCTGGACTATAAAAGAAACATGATACACAGTGATCAGAAAATAACATTTTCCTACAGTTACGTTGAAAAGTGGCCATTGCTGCACTGATTACAGAACGCAAAGAATCACTTTTCCGCTCTAGTGCGGGAAAAATTTTTCTGCACTCCAGATTTGCAACATGGCAACGCAAAATACTTAGTAGGTTATATGGAGCAACAGTGCAGCAAAATCAAAATGAAGTTGGTAACAGTGACTGGGCTGCTATAGTGAGCAGAGGTGCAACGAAGCACAACGCGCTAATTATTATTCATTATATATTATAACCAACGACAACGAGAACTTTAGGATTTTCGGATTAAGGTTTTTATCAATAATAAAATTACACAGAAAAACATTTGATGGATTTGAGGCAATTTTACCCATAATACCCACTTTTCATATTCAATGGTAACTGTAGGAAAAACTTAATGTGAAATACGTTCCTCTGCTGCACTCAAGAAACCATTCCGCCCTCGCCTACGGCTCGGGCGTAAACGTTTCTTTCGGTGCAGCAAACTGACACTTGCGCACTAGTTGCACAAATAACTATTCATCAGGGGTCTCCAGCGTAAGAGCATTGCCGTCTCTGTATATAGACGACAATGGTAAGAGTCGAGTTTTCGGAAATATAATCTAGAATATTGATCAGCTGACGAGATCTATTCTGCTATCTCTTCCAGTGAACGATTCCAGAATCAACAGTTGTCTATCTCATTAAGTTTGCATTTGAATGATCACATTTTCAAATTTAGAGCTTATTTTCAATATTAGGTGAAAGTGTTACTGGACATTGATTTTAGAGATTTTCATGCTCAATCTTTTCTATTTGAAAGTTTTCGTTTAAATTGTTCCTGAAGCCTGAAATCTAAAATCGAACTTCACATAGATGTGGCGGAGCTCCTGAATATTTTACAGATATGGGACTTGTGGCAGTTGATAGAACATTGAACTCATCAATGACTATTTTAGGTATGAATTTGATCAAAATCGTTGAAGCCGTTTTCGAGAAAACGGTTCCGCCATTTTTAATTGCATTTGATCGAAATTGTGTCGGATCCTCATGGTGTAAAGACCTTAAGTTTAAAATTTCAAGTCTTTCCGTCAATTGGGAGATGAAATATCGTGTACACAAACATACATACACACACACACACACATACATACAGACCAATACCCAAAATCCACTTCTTTGGACTCAGGGGGCCTTGAAACGAATAGAAATATTGAAATTCGGGAACCTTAATTTTTTTGGAAAGCAATACTTTCCTTACCAATAGGGCAAGGAAAGTAATACTACATTTAAATCGGACTTATTTTTGAAAAAAGTTTGCCGTTCATAAGGACGGACGTTCATTGATGACTCCACAATTCCGTTCTTGAAGAGAAGCTTGAATAATGCTTTTCAACATGAAATCCAATACCAAGCCTCATATAGATGGGCCAAGAGTGTCTGACCATGTTTGTATATCTTCTAAATAATGCTATACAGCCTTTGTCACAAATCATTTATCTGATTCCATAATATATGAAACTCTGGTTGTGAGGATTGGTGCTATAACTTAGATATTTTGGATAATTGTTTCTAATTCTGTGAGATTTAGTTATTAATTATATCTATTCTCGATTGAAGTTATGTTAGCTTTTTGAAGTGTAAATTGTTATTTTAATAATTGATTGTAGCTTAATCTACAATTCAATTTGAACTGTAGTAAAAATTTGAGAAGGGACAGTTTTGGGCATAAGCCTATTGTGCCTTCTCACAAGAGTGCAGTAATTGTACATGACTGAATAAATTAATAACTCGATGTCACGTGTACAACTCATAGTGTAATCTAAAGGTGTGTACAGACTTTCGTTCCGCTCCAAGACCGAACGCCACTCCAGCAGAGCGATTGATGATCGACCGGCGAGCAACAATGGTTCGACTGGGGAACGCGAGAAGATCTACCATCTTCCGTAACGTTCATGATCGGTGCGAGTAGAGAGCGGAGGCGGAGCGATTGCTGTGCGATGGTGGTACGTGGGCGGTACGAGGGAGGAGCGTGCTCGGTGCGGGTTGGAAGCACGAGTATGTGTACGCAGCTTAGGAATCAGTGATTACGTTCTGACTTACAAGTTAGTTCAGATTGGGTTTTATGCATAGTTCCCATTTATACTAATAAGTCAATATTAAACTAATACCATTAGTTGACTGATTGATTTATTGTTCACATTTGGACCACCATAGTCAATCACAAAATGTTAATCTTCATCATGAAAGTTATTTCTTTCAATCAGTACCATTTTATCTTCCTTTCACACACTGAACAAACTAGATGATTATCTCCAAATTGCTTCTAGATAAATGAGTCCATTCAATTCAGCAATAGTAAACTAATATCATCATTAGTTGACTGATTGATTTATTGTTCACATTTGAACCACCATAGTCAATCACAAAATGTTAATCTTCATCATGCCCTTGTAAAAGTGACAAAGTTATTTCTTTCAATCAGTACCATTTTATCTTCCTTTCACACACTGAACAAACTAGATGATTATCTCCAAATTGCTTCTACATAAATAAGTCCATATAGGCCTAATTCAGCAATAGTAAACTAATATCATCATTAGTTGACTGATTGATTTATTGTTCACATTTGAACCACCATAGTCAATCACAAAATGTTAATCTTCATCATGCACTTGTTAAAGTGACAAATTTATTTCTTTCAATCAGTACAATTTTATCTTCCTTTCACACACTGAACAAACTAGATGATTATCTCCAAACTTCTTCTAGATAAATAAGTCCATATAATTCAGCAATAGTGAACTAATACCATCATTAATTGACTGATTGATTTATTGTTCACATTTGAACCACCATAATCAATCACAAAATGTTAATCTTCATCATGCCCTTGTACAAGTGGCAGTTATTTCTTCAATCAGTACCGGTACCATTTTATCTTCCTTTCGCACACTGAACAAACTAGATGATTATCTCCAAATTGCTTCTAGATAAATAAGTCCATATAATTCAGCAACAAACTTAATGAAATCTCGCGGTAGCGGAGAAGAAGTTGGGAATGGACCGCTACATGTCGCAAAACAGTCGGAAATGTCCTAATGCGTTTCGTAGGAGGAAAGAGGATTATGGTGTTTTATTGCGGCGGTAAGCTTAGCCGAAAGAGCCTGGCTGGGCTTAGCAAGGTCAGACACACACCGCTCTGCTCTGCTCTGTCACTGCTCACTGCTTCTGCTACACTCTGTACGCCGATAAAAGGACACCAGCCATTTCCACCCGAGAAACACACAACTCGTCATGTAAACACAATCTTTCCTTGCTCGACAAAACTTATTTTTAGCCTCTTTGTGAACTCCTCACAGAATTTCACTATCGTTTTATTCCTTGATGGGGTTCAATAAAAATCGTCAGTATACACATGTCAGGCCACATGTTGAGACACACCATGGCCAATCTATAGTGTAACTCTATATACACCAATCGAGAGAACAAAGCTAAAACTATAGATTGCCATGGCCATACTAAATTCAAATATTCAAACTCGAATTAGTTTATTCATAAAATATGACATATTTACAAAATAAAAAACTGTTATGAATTCAATGAATAATATCATAGAGAAACATTAGCGTAAGTAGATATCCCATGGTATAGGGCGTTTTTGTCGCAACTTTTACTGTTATCTCAAGCCGATTACTGTAGATTATTGTCGATGTTTACTGTTTTTACCGGGTAAGAGTGTATGAACGGCACAATATGAGAGACTACCAGCGTCATAAACCTTCACAGGAAAGAACTACGTGGACTATCAGTTGAGATAACAGTAAAAGTTGCGACATAAACGCCCTATACCACGGGATATCTACTTATGCTATTGTTTCTCTATGATAATATTCTCTCTGCATGGATGATTTTTCCGTGTGCAGAGAGGAGTCGCAAATTATCAGACAGAAAGCAATACACTAACAATAATAAAAGAAATCACAAACTATAAATTATAATAGAATTAAAAAGAATATAACAAAATTTATTATGATGACAAATATTGAAACTAAAGATAAAAAAATAAAGGTCGATGGCGTTTAAAGGGCTGAGTTGGAAGTAATAGCTTCATTAGCGAGGTACGGTGTGTAATATTTGAATGGTAACTGAAAAGGAAACAACTATGGTGTCATTCATTGTACTGGAAATATGTCTTCAACTCAATTATTGTCATATTTCCAGATAATTTCAACATGTTATACATATTGAAGATAGAAAATTGTATATAATTACAAAATAGAAATGAAAAATGAAAATCCAAGTACCTTTTTTTCAATTGTTTACGTACGACATGTTTCGGCCATGATGTCATTATCAAGTAATTGAAAAAGAATTAAAAAAAAAGAGAAGTTTGATTCTCATCTTCAATTTGTATTCAAGAGTTGCCCTAACGAGAAAATGTGATTACATTATGTATATTATCCTTGAGATAAAAATGATGTATGTAATGATGTATGGTGCATGAATTCATGTATGAAATTTCATCATTCTTCAAATTCAAAAAATTCGAAAACTCAAATGCTGTTTCACAAATCGAATCTATTGCCAGAAAAAGTAAATATTTCAAGACGAAATGATCACCGCTTTTTCCCATGAATCGATTGGAGAAGACTTCAAAATGCTTATGATATGAACAACAATAATTATTGAGAGAAGTATTCTGGAATTGTATCTGGACTCTTCACATTGACTGATGGAGAGAAGTGATGTGACATGAATTTAGTTGAGAGACTTCTTTCAATCCCTAGGTTCAATTTTAAGCCAGTACGCATTTCAAAATCTGTTCGTGATGCAAGAGTATTACTGAATATAATTATTATCGGTTGCCAAGTTGATTCCGTCAATATCCGTGGATAGAAGTTCGAAACAACTGTTGACAGTTCAAGGGCAACAGACTGTTGAAATTGATTGCTATTCATTTTATTGAATTAGTAATCTCTCTGATAGAAAATTCTTCATTATATCAATGGAACCATGTTCCAATCAAACAGAATCATAATTAGATTCATGACACTTTTGTTACTACTTGTCGGATTTGATTCTCTGATGAATAATAATTTTCTACCGTATGAATTAAACCAGGTAACTGAACATTTTGCAGTATGGATGCAGTTTTGGATAAATTAGAATAGAAATTATTAATCAAGGCTTAGTTGATATAATGCATATTTTCATCAACAACAATCATGAAATGACTCGTCATTATTGTCTGAGAATGACAAAATTGAGAAATATCGGCACACGATTGAGTATACTTGTCATACTATCGAATCATACAGAATTGAGTCATAATAGTCATACTATTGTAGTCAATATTCATAATTGGCTACGTCAATTTTCTATAGATCACGTACACAACAAGCAGGTGAATTGTATGAAATTCGAACGCCTACTGTTTGAAATTTGAATTTATAGTAGTAATTTCATTGCAAACTTACAATGAATTGATTCTCAAAAACATATTCCAAACTAACATGCTCCAATATTGTAAACTGTCTCGTGGCTATATTATTTTCTTGTTGTAATATATCATGTATCCATGATGAATTTATTCTTTATTCGTGTATTTCTTGCAAAATAGAACTGGCATTCCATTACAGATTCAAATTATAGTTGAATAAATATTGAATATAGCTATTAAATATATATATATTTTTAAGACTAATGACATAGGTGTCAGCTGAGCTTTAGTGTTTACAAGTTTGTGTTTCTTGAATGGTTCCAAATTTTCTTAAATAACTCAATATTATTCGTTACAAGTGGCAATTGAGTGGAATATTCCTAATTAATTCATCAATTCAAGCCATCTAAATTCAAAATTTATAGTTTTAATGCTTATTTTGGACTAAAATTTTATAAAAAATGTAGGCTATACGTGAAATTCTAATTTTATCTTGGACTTTTTCACTTATAAATTTGGAAGAAAAATAGCACAAGGGCTACCTTATTATTTCATCTTTCGATGTTATTACATTTGTGTCATTTGCATTGTAAATAAATAAAAATAAAATAAATATTCGAGCATGTGCTATCGATGTTTGTCATTTCATTTTAATTTTCCAAGTGACATAAATCTCACTCATCAGTCTATTCTTTATCCATGTATTAATGGACAAATATAACTGGCAACATTACAGATTGAAATTATAGTAGAATATGGAAATCAAGTGACGAAGCAGTGTGTGATATCATAACCTCAACCTTTGGACAACGTTAACTTTTTATCAAAATTTTTTGGAGAGAAATAGTACAGGCTCAGCCTAGTTTTTCCTTCAATGTCATAATTATATCATGATTGTAGTATTTTGTACAATGAATGAAATAAATTATAATCATAATACATAAATTATATACTCAATTATATACGAGTATGTACTATTGATGTTTGCCATTCTATTTGAATTTTCCAAGTGACCTATCACACTCATTGGGTTTTTGTAACAAACAAAATATCAATTCTCAGTAATGGAGCGTCATACTGTCAATAGCGACATAGAACTGTTATTCTATCACAGTTTTAAATACAAGTTGGTCATGTCATAGTCTTGTAGCTGGCCGGAGGGTAGAAAACAGCATGAAGTCTATAATTGAAATGGAATGTGATGCAGTGCCTCTGGGAACAAACTCACTTATCCACCGTAGCGATAATGGCGGAACAATTCCGTGGTGGCAACATTTCAATTTAGAGACCTGCTGCTGAATGATGAACTGCTACGCAGGGCAGAGAGCATTTTATCAAAGCTCGTGGAAGTAGTGCAATTGACTATTTAATCTTCTGCCGTGGAATATCACAAGCTGTGTAGTCTTCGCGTTTGAATTTGATGCCTTCACCACCTGTTCGTAATTTCTCATGCAAGCAAAGCCACCCCTGAAAACATCGCTCAAGGCTGACTATTCCACATGCGCTGAAGAATAATTTACTGTCAGATTGAAACATTCAACAAGTGGCTCCACGCTCTCGTAACATGGTGTAATATATTCTTCATTTATGTATTTCACCTTGAACAAACAATATTATAGCGGATAAAAGCGTCTTGCATGAACCGCTTCATACACCCACACATGTGCAGCTAAACACGAGAAAAATGAAAATAAAACTCACAGAGTCAACGGAATTGATTCTTCAAACGAGCTTCATGCTGGAGAGTGCGTAGCGTAGCATATATACTGTTACAATGATAATAGAATAATACTAAAGTAACGTGAATTATGTTTGACATTTCAAAAATGAAATTAGATTCAACCTTCACTTACTTCTCTCCTCTTCTCTCAGAAATAGATGCCGGAAAATGTATCTTTTAGTTCATGTTTCCGAAGCTTCTCAATTTTTTGTCTGCCATGACCTTTCAAGGAATTCCATTAGTGTTGAGAGTTATATTGGACGCATGTAGGATTGACTCTCTTCTCTCGTTATAAACTGTAATATACGTAAAATATATCAACACTGATTTGCTGCTTGAGTTTTTTTTTTTCTTTTCTGTATATCAGAGTAAGTGGATTGAATTATATTAAAAAATTTTAAATTGTATAAATTTTACTACATAGATGTATAAATATTTTTAATTTGTTTTTTGAAAATCTTCAAATCATCATTACTTTTCAAGATTTGAGGTAGCTTGTTATAAAATTTCCTACCAATATAATCTGGTTTTTGTTCAAATAACCTACTATTGTGACCCATTATATGATAATCTGCTCTGTTTCGCGTATTATACTCATGAACATCTGAATTCTGGATCACACCACTCGTTTTCACATGCATTACAACTTCATATACATACAAAGATGGCACAGTTAATAGACCAAGCTTTTTAAATAAAGGCCTACAAGAGTCTAACCTATTCACTTTCTCTATACATCTGAGTGCCTTCTTTTGAATCTTAAACACCCTGTCCATATTTTGTTGAGATGAATTACCCCATACTAAAATAGCATACCTAATATGAGATAGTATAAGTCCATGGTAAGCAGTTAACAGTAGTTTTTTATCATTCAGCCTAGCAAGCTGCCGCAGGACAAATACCCCAGATGATATCTTATTACATATCCTCTCAATGTAAGGATGCCATGTTAATTTCCTGTCCAATAAAATTCCCAAGAATGCTACTTTCTCTTCTTGGTCTAATTCATTTTCCTCTACAAACACATTTATTTCTCTATCCTCTACTGAATTATATTTACTTTTGAATTGTAGGAATTGACATTTCTTACTATTTATTGTTAATTGCCTTTGCTTCAAGAATTGGACAATTGACTGTACTCCAGTAAAAGCATTTATTTCTAGACTATCTAATAAATAATTGTTAAAGATAAGCGATGTGTCATCAGCAAACAACAGAGCTCTGTGATCTTTTAACTCTTTTGGTAATTGGTTCACATACAACAGAAACAGTAAGGGACCCAGAATTGAGCCTTGAGGTACTCCAGCCTGGACCTCCAGTTTTTGAGATTTAATTTTTACTATTTCATTCCCATCCACCTTGGTAAGCTCAACACACTGGTTTCTACCTATGAGATATGATTCAAACCATTTTAGTTCTATACCATTCACACCTACAGTTTTTAGTATTTCCAATAATATTCTATGGTTCACACAATCAAAAGCTTTGGATAAATCAAGAAATATTGCGGCTGCCTTCTCACCTGAATCTATTATATCTATTAGTCTTTCAACAAGGGATACTATTGCAGTCTTAGTAGATTTCCCTTTCTGGAACCCATGCTGTTCATCACATATGAAATTAATTTCTTCCAGGTGCATCAATAGCCTATTTAAAACTACTCTTTCAAAAATTTTACTTATTACATTTAGAATACTAATGGGTCTATAATTTTCAACTCTTTCAGAATCACCGCTCTTGAAAATTGGCAAAATTTTTCCTTGTTTCAGATCATCAGGGAAAATACCCTGCTCTAGTGAAGTATTAAGGAGATGCAATAAAGGGTCCAGTAATTCATTTTCACATTCTTTTAAAATTTTGCTTGAGACCCCATCCAATCCTACTGTTTTTTGTTATTCAAATTTTTTATTATTCTTGACAACTCATCTCTTGATAATGGATGAAATTTAAATACCTTTTCAATTGGCTCAGCATTTAATGTAGTTGTATTATAAGTATTAGTGTTCAGTGACTTTTGGAGATTATATGCAACCTGTTGATAATACTTATTGAAAAAGTTACAAATGTCTATACTATCATCCATATAATTTCCATGTTCATCGATTATCCTAGGGACATTAGTAACTGTATCTTTTTGAGCTGCTCTCCTATTTCTATTAATTACCTCCCAAACAGCAGAGTTAAAATTGGTACTAGTTGTTAATATTTCAGCTGTTTTCTTACACTTAGCTTTCCTCACTTCTTTTGCATAGTTTTTCTTTAGACATTTGTATTTGACTTCACTCGGAACATCCCTCACTAATTTAAATTCCTCATAAGCTTCCCTAACAATATTTCTTTGAGTAAGAATATCTTCAGTTATCCATTCATCTACTTTGTTTAATTTACTTTTTACTTTGACTTTTTTTATTGGACAGCATACACTAATGTGAAATCTTAGAGTATCAATGAATTGCTTATATTTGTAATTTAGGTTACAACTGTTATAAACACTACTCCAATTTTCTTGAAGCAGTTCCTGCTTCAAACAATTTATATTTCCTAGCTCATATTGCTGAATTTCTTTCACAAAAGTTTTTTTTCTGCTTGGATTCTGGCCCTGCAACTTAACATCTAAAATTTGATAGTTATGATCTGATAGATCTGAGCTACCTAACCTGACATTACAACCTTCTATATTTGTGAGGATATTATCAATAATTGTCTGTGAAGTTCGAGTTACTCTTGTATATTCGTGGACCTTAATTTCTAAATTATTCATATTAATAATATCTCTAATATCCTCTGTCATTTTATCCTGCCTGGCAAAATCGGTATTGAAATCTCCTACTACTATAACATTTGTGAAACGAGCGGTTGTAATTTCCAAAAGTGTATGGAGCAGCTCACAAAATTTTTGCCAGTCTCCATTTGGTGACCTATAGATACCTAACACTGCTACCTCAAATCGATCATCAATTTTTAACCTTAGTCCCGTCACCTCTAAATCCATCTCAACAGAAAATCTCTTAACAAAATCCAGTTCATAAGTTTGGGTATGTTTAGCATTGCTAGTGAATATACATACACCACCACTTCTATGAGCTATTCTACAAAATTCTGATCTCAGTGAATAGCCTGGAATCCTAACTTGATTTATTTCCTTTATTTTTAAGCCATGCTCTGTGAAAATAACAATGTCAGGATCCTCCTGTTTAAGAAATACTTCTAATCTGTCAATTTTGTTGCGAAGATACTGAATATTTTGATGATAAATACTAAAAACCTTACCATCTTGTGCTACTCTATCTCTAGCATTTGTAGCTATTTCCCTTTCCCTGTTTTGAGCCAATTTACTAAAAAATCGTTATTTGTTTTTTTGACTGTTTTTAAACCAGAGGATTGCAAACGGCTTTCAATCAGCTCTGCCAATCTATTACAAAAGATTACTTTGCCAGATCGATTTAGATGCAACCCATGATTAGTGAAGTTATGTCTTTTCAGCCTTTCATTTAGAAAACAAATCCCCAGTTGTTTAGAATTCTTATTTTTTAGGCTGTTGATTGTATTATGGATTGATTTGTTTGTCGAATTGATTGCTTCATTTAATTCTGGCCTATCAAACCTATTAGGAATAGTACTTATTATTAAGTTTGTTTTTTTGCTGAGTGGCACAATTTCCTTGATTTTTTCTGTTACTTGAGGAAGATGATTCAAGTTAGGTTCATTTATATTATTTGAGCCACCCAGTACAATTAGATAGTCATTTTCATCAAAGTCTTTAGTTTGTTCCCTAGCTGACTCTACAACTGCATTAATTGATGCACTTGGCTTGAAAAAACATTGGACATCAAATTTATTTTTCAATCTTTTATCAAGGAGATCACTGCAATCACGTCCATGACTGGACGTCAGTAGCAGAACTCTCCCTTTCCTATCTTTATTTCCCTCAGCTATATTTTTGGTTGCTGTCTTCAAAACCTCACTGTACGTTTTATTTCGACCATTTTCAGAGCATTTCCCATCATTTAGGTTAGATTCTATTTTTTTGCATTTGGACGGAGGTTCTATCATACATTTAGTATTATCAAATTTAGATTTTAGTTTCTTTATTTCCTCCGACATTAGACTACATTGATTTTTTAGATTTAGTATTTCTTTTTTATGGTCTTCATCTTGTAATTTTATAATCAGTTCCAAAGATTTAATTTCTTCTACCATCCCTAACCTTTCTTCCTCAGACGTTTTTAGAGTTACTTCTAATTGGTTTTTTAAATTAGTGTGGCTACTTTGTAGTTGAGCAACTTTTTCGGCTAAAGTAGTTTGAGGAACTGGGGTTTTTGGTTTTGGCGTTTTTGAATTTTGGTTTTGGGAACGCGTAAGTACTCCCGCAATGTTTACATTTCTATTAATAACCTTCGGTGTTCTATTTGAGCTCATCTTCCTATCTAAGAAAATATATTACTTGCAATAATAATAATTGATTTATAAATGATAGGATTTTAATTAGGTTATAATTTTAGTCAAGTAAACTATCTATGTTTATTTTTAAATCTCGAAAACCTAACCTCAAAATAACCTCTAAACGATGTTTGGCTTATAAAATAGAATTAAGAATTAAAATCTAAAACAAAATGATAAAACGTGATCAAGAAACAATTAATAATGAAATTAATACAAAATTTGTACTTATCCGTGACTATTTATAACACAAAATCTTCCAAAACCCAGGAGCGAAATTATGTATGACTTTCATTCACAAACCTCAAGGTCATTCCTTGAGGATATCATGATTTATGAATGACTAGCAGGTAACCCGTACTTCGCAAGGGTCTATTTTAAAACTTCCCAAACTAAAAAATCTTGAAGAATTTAAAATAGGCCTATAACCATCCTCGGTCAATTAAGAATCTATATATGCAAAATTTCAAGCAAATCAGTCCAGTAGTTCAGCGTAATGATGCGTCATTCATAATTTTCCGATCCCGTACGTGTATGAGCCAGTTTTTTTACTTTATTATAGTATAGATGATGTATTATGTTGATAGAATAGTTTCCAGACGATGATGTATCATGAACAAGCATTCTATTCAAAACCATCTATCAACTATTCTATTCTCATGAACTTCAAATTATTATTTTAATCTTCAGAAGTATTGAGGTTTCATTATTTTCGAAGCTCTGGTTATGAGTTATAGTGAGGTCCACGTTATAATGGCAGTGGAGAAAGATAGGAGAGAAACGTTGCCGTTGCTCTGTTTTGTCTATGCCTTCTATAGACGGTAGCTGATACAGGATTATTGATGTGATATTAACGGTTCATTCTCGTTCAAAATAATCGATTATATTTTTCAATAATTTCATAATGAATTTCCACAATGAAGATGTAATATTTTGTTAATTGATTATCAGTTGTACATTTTTAAAAGACGATCTGGCAACAGAGCAAAGCGAGAAAGAGCTTTGTTGGATGATAGATAAGGATAGCAATACCATTACTAATCAAACACTGCCATTATAGCGTGAACCTCACTATAATAATTGACCGAACGTAGTGAGGTCTATGTTTTAACTCGAATTTTTCTTTTGTCTGTCTGTATGTAACGCAATTTTGGCCAAACACTTTAATAGAATTCTATGACATTTTTCTTTTTAAGGATAACATGAAAAGAAAAGGAATTCATCCATACTTCGATATCACTATAATAATAATATCATCTACTCTGAAGATGGGAATAATCAGACTATATAATATTATTCATAATCAATCAGCTGACAAGTGATTACACAGATGTCTGGAGAATCCAGTCCATTTCTGTATAAGGTCTAGAGTTGCAATCAGAGACCTTAAAGAGGTATGCATCTTCAAGGTCTTTGGTTTCAATATTTTGTTTTGCAGTCATGGTATTATTAAGCGTGCCCATCAGTATTAATATTCTCAAATTCGAAAAAAAACTTATTTAATATGTGATTAAAAATAATAGAATGAACTAATTAATGCTGAAGAAATTATAATATTTTTGATTGTAAAAAAATAATTTTTCCTACAGTTACGTTGAAAAGTGGCCATTGCTGCACTGATTACAGAACGCAAAGAATCACTTTTCCGCTCTAGTGCGGGAAAAATTTTTCCTGCACTCCAGATTTGCAACATGGCAACGCAAAATAGTTAGTAGGTTATATGGAGCACCAGTGCAGCAAAATAAAAATTAAGTTGGTAACTGTGACTGGTGCACGTTATAAGAATCTTGATGGGGTGGACAACAGTGGATGACAGCAGTTGACAGCACACAGCCGCCCCGCCATTCAAACACACATACTACATTCTATTTTATTTATTAATAATAAAATTACACAGATATACATTTGATGCATTTCAGGGAATTTTACCCATAATTACCCACTTTTCATATTCAATGGTAGCTGTAGGAAAACTTAATGTGAAATACGTGCGCAAAGTTCCTCTGCTGCACTCAAAAAACCATTCCGCCCTCGCCTACGGCTCGGGCGTAAACGTTTCTTTCGGTGCAGCAAACTGTCACTTTGCGCACTAGTTGCACAAATAACTATTGAAAGATTATCAAGGAACTGGATGAATTATATCTATATCATATGGAATACAAATTCAAACGTGAACTGAGTTTGTTGAAATTTAAAACAGGTGATATCAGGTACTTGTGGAGGAGAATACTGCGCGGGGTCTACTGTTCAAAGAACTACTAGTATATGCAGTGGAAGTTTCCTTATTTCAGAGAATGTATGTGAGAAGATTGCAAATGAAGATGGAATGAGAGTCTAGGAACTATGATATTTTTTTAATTTGATAGATGAATACTTGGAATGATAGATGAAATTGGACATTTATATTTTCATTCAATCAACAGGCTGTGAAAGAAGCCAAGATCCCAGACCAGACCAAAGGTCATCCAGACGTGAGGCTGGGACACTCCGATACGCCTCCCCGTTCCCCCCATCCAACAACCGAAAGTTGAGTTCTATCTACGGTACACATCTATCTATTTGTTCTCCTCTCAGATCGTCTGACCTTCCCTCTCTGTTGCCCCATTCTACTCTGCCGGATTCCGCTGAAGCTACAAAACAAACTTTATTCCCAATGGAATAGCCGCCTCATTTTAGTTGAAGTTCTGGCCTCAAACTCGTACCTACGACTGTTGGTGAGTGAAACTGATGAAAAATTCTCATGTTATACCGGCTGGAAAACGAACTGTTGATTCATTTATTGAGCTCGTGGCGAGAATATAGCTTTTATCTTCTGTGTGCGCAGACTGTCTTTTTTTTAATTGGGAATACTGCATCACAGGCCATGAATGGTGAATGCCTGCGAGAGTGACCAACACTCCTCTATACAAGAGTTATGAATGGGTACCAGCGAGGGTATTCCCATCAAAAATTAGTCCTGTCGATGGAACGTGGTGCAATGCTTCACATTTCACCCATTTTCAAATAGTGCAGGAGTTGTTCATTGAGTATCTCAACCTGTATCAGAGTTGAGATCGAATTCTGTTGAATGAAGTAGAATGATGATTCTCACTCTTCTAATTCAACTGTATATTTATATCATTTTTTTCTGCTGTAAAGTACTGTTATACTAGTAGTTCTGTGAAAAGTAGACCTCACGCAGTATTCTCATACACAAGTACCTGATTGATAGACCTTATGATTATAGACCTAATGAAATCGTGATCAGTGAGTCAGTGAGTCAGTGAGATAAGAATTTTATAAGTATAGATGAGAAAATAATAGGAGAGGAAAGTTATGATTTCTCTTTTCTAAAATTGAGTCCATTTTCACTCAAAAACAACGAAAACTAAAAATTTTGATGGTCAAAAACAAAATAATAAACAAAAATATCACACCCAAATCACGCAGAAACTTTTGCGTGATTTTACAAAATTTAGAGCCAGAAAAACACAAATCACTATTCAGCATGAAATGTTTGTATACTGTGATGAGTAATCATTTCTAAAGGTATATGAATTCCCATTTGCCATGGATCAAATTCCTCACGGTGGAAATAATTAACAAGAAACAATAACTGAATTTCAAACTCTTTTTGTAGGTTTGTTATGGATGTTGGATTCACATTACTTGTAAATTCTCCCGAGAAATAGCCTCAGGGACATAGATTTTTATAGATTTTTATAAATACAGCAATAGACTGGCTTCTCCACACATCATTCTGTATAATCACTTGTCAGCTGATTTATGATGAATAATTCTATAGTCTGATTTTTACTCTAATATTGGCGTATGAAGGAGGCTCCTTTTTTATATTATCCTTGAAATGCAAAATTCTCAAAAACCTTGTCGTCGCGCAATTAAAAAAGGAACATACATGTTAAATTTCATGGGAATCTATTACCGCGTTTCGCCGTAAATGCGCAACATATGAACATATATAAACATTCAAACATAAGGAGAAATGCCAAACCGTCGACTTAAATCTCAGACCTCACTTCGCTTGGTCAATTAATGTGCATATGACAAAGATGAGGTGAAAATTGCAAGTGAATTCACAATCTATTCTCTTGATATTGGTTTTGTATTTCCATTTTTTTTAAACTGATAAGCGCTTCATTTTTTTTAGTTTGAAATGTTATTGTGTATATAATGTAATATTGTTATTATCCTTATAATGTTCAACTGATACTGCAGTTCTCTTTCCTTTTTTCTTGCCATTTTAGTTTTATTATTTTTTTTTCTCTTTATCAATTTTCTTTCTGTTAACTGATGCACTTCTTTTCTCTGCCCAAACAGGTTTATGTAACCTTTGGGATTATTTTACTTAATAATGATTCTCTATAATGCTCTTTAGGGTATGATTGTGAATTTTAGTCATCTTGTGATTATTTCCGTAATTTCAGGCTGTGTATATACAGTAAAAATGGAATATAAATTGATTTGATTTTCTGATGGAGAAATAGAGACTAATGAGTGGAAAGAGCAATGACTCATTGAAAGCAATCCGCTGTGCATTCGGGTTAACAAATTCCTCATACTGCTATCGTGAATTCCTCATCTATTAATCATGACAATGATTAACCAATCATTCACTACTTTAAGACAATCATGAACGAAGTTATCCTCACAAGAAGAGTGGAGGCTAGCTCATTGGAAGCTATCTGCTTTTGTTTCTTGAACACAGGACTTGGAAATTCCTCATAGAGCTACAAAGAAATTTGGAAAACCAGGAAAGAAATCAGTTGTTGATTATGAATTATTCTGATAATCTCCTGATTATTCCTTAGTTCAAGATTGTCATGAATGAGAATGATGATCTTCACCAATCACAATTAACCTCAATTTCTATAATTATTCTTTTTTTTCAAGGAAGACAATACACACTCTATTTCAAATAAGGAGGTTTGAGCATCAGTAGAATATTAGAATGACTAAATAAGATAGATTCTAATAATTATAATTGTCTTCGTATGAGGAAACAATGATAAAAAATACTTCTATTTATCATTCAATCGACTAAAGATTCAAAAAAGTTTTTTCCTCCACCTACTGTCTAAAGTACTTACTTTACTCCCTGAAACCTAATACTAAAGTGTCACTTTTTCGCTCTCGGTAGTAAAAAACAGAAAAACTCCCTAGGGAGTAAAAGTGACTCCATTTAAATAACATTAAAGGGGAGCATCTCTATTTTGAAACTTACATTGTAATAGGTTAGAAGGTCTAAGCTCAGATGGGAAAGCATAATAGAGGTGTCTGTCATTGAGTCAACTGAATTCAATACCACAACCAGAAATTTGATTAACTCATGAAATATATGTTTGTATGATAATTATTATATTCTTAATATTAGTAGACGATAAAAATTTATACAATTTTTAAAATATTTTATTCTATTCAAAATACCAGCCAACAAATATTTTTGATCTGCAATTCAAATCTGAACCGCGTGATCTGGAGTCAGCCATTTTTGGTAGCTGCTCAGCTGATATAATTGTTACAACTTTTGCCAATAGATAGCACAATCGGCAGTGCCAATCAGACGACCGGTTTTTAGGTTTTAGATTTGGGTTATGTTGTTAGGAATCATTGTCACCAATACGTAAGTTATTAGAATGATTTTATTTGCAGTTTCTATAAAAAAATGTAGATGGAGGAAAAATGTTGTGTACATCATGAGCGAAAAATACTTTTCCTCCCTAAGGAAAATTGCTGCCCTCGGCTTCGCCTCGGGCTTCAAACTTTTTCCCACAGGGAGAAAAAGTCATACTTTTCACTCTAGATATACAAATAACTATTGTTTCATTGATTTCAATTTTTATTTAACAAATGATTTATAAATAGGCTAGAGTAATATTTTAAATGGTCACATAGAATTAATCTATTTTTCGGATATACAAGTTGAGCTGTCGGTCCCGGCTACCTAAAAAGCAGTAGTAAGGTCATGTCAGAGGCCCTGGAATCGATCAGTTGCGAACCTGAAAACTCTGACACCAGACCTGAGCCAACCAGGTCACTTGATATTATTATAGTAGAATTCATCCATGGTATATGATCTGATCAAGAGATTCTTCGAGCATGGAATTGATGTTCTTCTATTTAATTTATCTCAAAATCTCTCAAGGAACCGAAACATGGATATTCGCTTTTAATGAGGCGCTGTCGCTTAGTTTGCAAAACTTTGCGAGCAAAAGTCGATAAAACTAAGCGAAGCAGATCTCCGTGTTCTTGCTTGCAGAGAAACTTCCGGCCGGACCCTGCAGGTTAATTACTCCTTTCCTCATCATTGTTGAAAAAAGTGTGAAGATCAGAACTTCTAATTATACAACAATTAAGTTTACCAACTTCCCCAATGTTTTTCTAGAGGAATCTTTTCAGAACTTTAAAAAAACAATTTGAAACTTCAAGAGATGAGTTTCAATCTCTCATCATACGGTAAATTAATTAATATGAAGATTGATTGTGAGCATTTTTGTCATCCATTCCAATGTTAAGTTCAAGATAACTTCACGACTCACTTCCTTGTCAGTCGACTGAGTTATCCCAGCTAAAATTTTACTACCCATAACAAGAGTACATTCTTCTCAAGAGTGTGATCCTTAGCAAAGAAGGAATAGCATATTGTGATGTGAATATATTATATAAGTTGAAGCTTCTTAATTCTGAATATGTGGTCTTATGATCTGATGAAATCATGTTTCTGGGATTATTGAACAAGCTACGTTTCTCCTTTAGACTTGAGGCTCGAGTTGTTGACAATTTGTTTGTTTGTGGGTTTTCATGCTCGACGATAACTTTTGAATGCTTCCATAAACTTTGAATATTTAATACATAATATTTGTATCTTCAAACAAATCAAATTCATTGGCCATCAGAATTGACTTACTCCTTTGTCTTTTCCAAAAAGACATGCATGACATTAGTAACCGAATGCCAACGTTCTACTATCTTTTACCTAATGAAACTTGAATTTATCTCTGAACTTTCCAATAGAACAGTTGACATAAAATCAGCGGTATTTCGATCGCCGGGGGCTCACCAGTTGATAAGGAACTCATTGATACTTGGAAGAGAAAGCTTCATAGGCTAGAGAGGATTTTCACACTCCACTTCCTGTTCCTACACAAACAATAGCTTCAATGTTCTTCCTGTCTTTTTTCCGTACGACATTGTCGTAACAATAGTACACATAGTAAGCTTTCCTGTTTATCTTCAAGTTCCGTACTGGACTGTTGGAACATACTTATCAGTTGTCCTACATTTTTATTGAGCGAGTCCATGACCAAAAGAGTTCATTTTTGCTCCATGACCTCTATCAGTTTATGGTTCCATTGGACACAGCTGGCCGAAACCGGATGCACGAATGGTGACAACGGTTGTGGGGGGGGACGTGTAATGGGGAGATGCAAGTTGTGGTGGGAAGGTGTTTGGGGGAGGGAAGAAAGTTGCAACATGTCAACGCATAATATAGCTTTTGAATGCCGTTAACCCAACTTCTATACGCCAGGCAAGCAATTTTGTGAGCACTTTTATAACAACTTTGAAAACTGCCAAGCGCCACTCTCCGCCAACAACTGACAACTTTTCATTCCAAATCACCTAGAGTTGAAGGGCTCTTCCAGCCTGATAGCTTCTGATAATGCAGCACGTTCCATTGAATATTTGCTAGATATCATCTCCACCATCTAATCTCCTCACAGTCGATAGATACTCAACAACTCTTATCTCTCTCTTTTCACCTCTCGCTAAATGCTTCAGAGGCACTTCATGAACAATATTCAAAGTTGATAACGATGTCTCTTGATCACTCATTCCTTCATCCATTTATTCCAATATCAACTGTAACAGAATAAACTGTTCGTACATTAGCTTGTACTAAATTAACTAATAGCTGGGTTCTGTTTCAAGTTGAACATTCTGTACAAGTCCTCCAAATTAATATTTGATAATAAAACTAGTAGAGCTTAAACTGATAGAGCTTCAACTGATTCAGATGAAGGCAATGAAAATTCACCGTTCAATCAAGGATAATGATTCAAGATGAAGGTTAAATACCTCATCAACTCCTCATAAACCTTCAGAAATCTCCATCACAGAGAACTTGTCAGAATTTTTTGAGCTCAAATCGTACAAGTCCTTCAAATTACTCTTTAATGTTACAAGTAGAGATCCAGCTGATTCAGACAAAGAAAATTCTGTGTTTAATCATGAAGAATTTATAGGCCTCACCATTGAAAATGAGTTCATATTAATTTGATGACTTGGACGACTGAAGCTATTGCAGAATGTAGATTTGAATTTTTACTGTAAAATACGTCATTACATAATAAAAAAGCATTGTGCTTCAAAATTTTGAATAACTTGATCTTACAATTATAATAATAATAGGAGTGATGTGAGCAAGGGTATGAATATGAAAGGAATTTTGTTAAGAGCTCCCAACATTCAAAAGTAATAATTTCGACCAATAATCGATATGAATAAATAATTAGTTGGAGAATATTACGATAGTACCCTTCCAAGAATATTTTGATAACCAGTTTTTAGAAACAACCAGTTTCTAAAAAAATTTAAAAGCGTAAGCTACTATGAGATTATTTCTCAACTAACAACTTAATTAGCCCTGAAGTAATACGTTTCCAGAGAATATGATGATTTACTTTATTCTTTATTGATTGATACAATAAGTACATCATCAGAATGATAGGGAGAGATAAAAATAAGGTAACGTTATGCTACTCCTTCCTCAAATTTAGATGAGGTTAGACATAGTCCGAAATAGGTTAAGTCTTGTAGTTGTTGATATAGATCAACTTTAGAATCACTTGAAAAAGTTCGTTATTAATAATACAAATATTGTTTCCAACACCTTAAATTAGATTCCAAATTTTCAATTAGTTGAATATTTCTCATAGTAACAAACTCACGATATTGTAAACTTCCTGATCTCATTTACTGTTCAAAAGTAATCAAAGTCGAAGATCAGTCATATGAACACTCCCGTCATATTATGTTGAATTGACAATGGCTGATACGAAGCTGCTACTGCTCTGCTCTCAGGCTGATCATAATTCACTAGGCATCATCGTTCTGATATTATTATACTTGGAAAGTTGACTCGAATATTATCTCCGACTCTCACTCATCTTGCATCAACATACATTTGCCGCCATCTGGCAACAAACTCATGCCATCAAAGTTTCATTGCAGAACGGATTCACGGCTCATCTTCTGCTCGACTCGTGTACAAGGTCAAAGCTTGTAGTCAACTTTGGCATGGCCGAAACTTTGCTCTAACAAACTAGCTGGCTGCATGACGGATTGAACGAGTAAGCCTGTGGACTCCATAGAGAGCAGTGTTAACAATGCTGTAGGCCTCTGGGTAACAGCAGATTATCAAGAAGCTAACTTCACTCGACCAACTGCTCTTCCATTATCAACTAAAATTATCTGCTCGAATTCTCTGTTTTCTGATAAATTCCATTTCAATCGAATACATCGATATTTTTCCGATCCCATACACGTACCTTCGAGCTCAAAGTTTGTGAGAATTGCGTACTCTAATATAATAATGTGTACTAATAAGTGCTCTAGCACTGAAGAGTTAGTAGGTCACTTGGCTCACGTAGGTGTATGCGCTCACATCATCCTAGATTCAAGTTGCAGTTGAAAGCTCTTCATTGCGCTCTATATCAGAATCCCAGAAACAGAGAATTAATCTGCTCATTTCATCCCAAACGTTGGGATAGTAGTTTTTAATTATTTTCTTTTCCCTTCACAACTTATTCCCTTATTCCCAAAAATCACTTCACTTGTATGGGCTACTTTATTAAAATTAATAAAAACAATATAAAACATGTAAAAATTATTAAGATTGAATCATTCCAGCCAAAAAAAAAATTAAAATCATTTGAAATAAAATAAATAGATGATAAAATGGAATCAATAATCATTTAAAGAAAAAAGTGAATAATCATATGAACATATTATCTAGTATCAACTTGTTCATTTTTACTTTCCTTGCCCTATTACCATAGGTAAGGAAAGTATTGCTTTCCGAAAAATATTAAGGTACCCCAATTTCTAAATTTCTATACGTTTCAAGGTCTCCTGAATCCAAAAAAGTGGTTTTTGGGTATTGGTCTGTATGTGTGTGTGTGTGTGTGTGTGGTGTGTGTGTGTGTGTGTGTGTGTGTGTGTGTGTGTGTGTGTGTGTGTAAGAGTGTATGTGCGTCTGTGTACACGATATCTCATCTCCCAATTAACGGAATGACTTGAAATTTGGAACGTAAGGTCCTTTCAATATAAGGATCCGACACGAACAATTTCGATCAAATGCGATTCAAGATGTCGGCTAAAATGGCGAAAATGTTGTCAAAAACAGGGTTTTTCGCGATTCTCTCGAAAACGGCTCCAACGATTTTGATTAAATTCATTGAGCATGAAAATCTCTACAATTAATGTTCAGTAACATTTTCACCTAAAATTGAAAGTGAGCTTTAAATTCGAGAAAATATGATTATCCAATTGCGAATTATTGTTGATTCTATTAAATCATTCACTATGAAGAGATAGCAGACCTCATGTATGTCTCCAGCGCTATTGCCCTGTCACCAGCTGACTCAAATCTTTGAATAGTAGCTTTGAGATTCGCGGGAACACTAGCCTCAGGTGATCAATTTTCATAACGGCAAGGAAAGATGTGTGAGTGCACCACACCAGATTTTTGAATTTCAACTTAAAAATGGCCAAAGTAGGCCGAAACTAGTCGTTGAAATATTTTAAAGCTTAAAAATGTTTCAAATAAAAAGGGTACTACATGATTGTTTTATATTGTTATCAATCCCTATTCCCTCACTTAACTCTCTATATCACAAATACTATCAAAAGTCCAAGGTTAGAGAGCTTTTGATCAGAGCTTTATTATTTTCTATTTCCTTATCACAAGTTATTTCCTTATTCCCCTATTTTACTCTCTATATCACAATGTCTGTCAAAAGTTCAAGGTGAGCGCTTTTGATGAGAGAATAACCCCGAGATAATGTGGAACACGAGTATTCTCTCATGATCATGTATTTGAACGATTAGCTCTTCCAAGAAGTGCATCATCGACAGTGCTAATGCAACTCAGTTTCTTCCTCTTAATGAGGATGACTCATGTACAACATTATTGTTTATTCTCAACTTCCACATGACTGAAACTGCTTCAACATACTACACAGCTAGGAAAACTAGTAGAAAGGTCGGATAATGCACATTATGATAGGTTATAAGTGGGTTATAGTAACTACTGATTGAGGAGTCTCCTGTGACAGGTCTTAGCTCAAGTAACGATAGAAATAAATACAACATTTTATTCTAATTTGAGAGAAAAATAGTACAAGAGTATCCTTAGTTTTCTCTCCCGGTCATTGCTTTCTTGTAAAAATGATAAATAATGCTAGGCTGTCATTCCCACTGTATTTCAAGATTATCAGTTGTGCTGAATAGTGAATTATTGCAATGTCCCACATGTATTCTAGGTGCCTTGATGAGTTGTGTTATTCTGGCTCTAAATTTTGTAAGATTACGCAGAAATTTCCCAATGAATGGTGATTTGAGTGTAATATTTTTGTATTTTTATCGAGTTTCTCAACCATCAAAATTTAAATTCTCATTTTTTTGGTTTTTGAGTGGAAAAGTTCTAACTTTGAGGTAATTTAAATCTAATCTTGACTATCAACATTTTATTCTAATTTGAGAGAAAAATAGTACAAGAGTATCCTTAGTTTTCTCTCCCGGTCATTGCTTTCTTGTAAAAATAATAAATAATGATAATAAATAGAGCACAGGCTGTTATTCCTACTGAATGTAGTGGAATACCTGGTCCTGGAAATTCTATGAGCGCTACTTTACAAAAATTATTATTCGTCAGCCCAGGTATAATTTTATACTATTGCATTAATTATTACAATACAGCCTAAACATTCACTACCAAACTTCTCACACATTATAATGATCTTACTGGAACCTATAATATCATCCTATGTTACAACCACGGTATATAGAAGAAGACGGTAGGTGTCACGCGCATGTTTGTTCTAAATTTCGGTGTAGCTGACGTCATTTTATATCCAATCATTTGTTTTTAATAAATAAGTTTAATAAATATTGCTAATAGGTGTTAAAAACCCCGGTTGGTGGCGATGACGCAATCTAGCTGGCTGGCCACTGCGCACACATTTCATGACCCCTGCCGTTTTCATCTAAATACCGTGGTTACAACTATCAATCATCACAATTAGTGTACTGAAACTATCAGTTATTACAATATAGCCTGAACATCTACCGAACTAATCCACATCTACATCTGATTTACATCTGAACACCAAACTAATCCTCTATTATATTCAAATTTTTGATGAAGTGTGAAATTTTACTAATTGTGACTGAAAATTTATGAATTCAGAACACTAGTATTGTATTCTTATTAATGGGATCATTCTATTTATATTTTTACAGAGGGTGACAATGACACTCTGCTAACCCAGCAAAACATCAGCAGCAACAGTATCAGCGGAAGCAGTATGGAGGTGGAGTGGCTGTCACCCGCACCCCCTCGTCCCACCTACTTCTTCCTGCCCCCGCGACCACCCCACCATCACCAGGGCTCGCGGTGGGGGCCGTTCTTCGAGGAGGGTCCCGGGCCGCACAACATCACTGCCAGGGTCGGAGAGACTGTCCAACTCGACTGCAAGATTGGCCTACTGCATGATAAAACGGTGAGTAGTCACAATATAATTCGCAACCATCATAAATAATTACCTATCATCATCAATATTGATGGAATAAGGAATAAATAGAAATAAAAGTTGAAGTATCTAGGTCAGATAATGAGGGGAAAGAAATATGAAATATTGCACCTTATTATGCAAGGAGAAATAACAGGCAAGAGATCAGTGGGCAGAAGACGAATATCTTGGTTGAGCAACTTAAGGGATTGATTCCAGTGTACATCCAATGACCTATTCAGAGCAGCTGTAAATAAAATTAAAATCGCCATCATGATAGCCAACCTCCGCCATTGGAAACGGTACATGAAGAAGAAGAAGAAGAAGGAATAAATATTGTTGAAGATGCATCATCTATGATTCATGAAGCATAGATCTCAATGATCTACTGTTCCATAAAGGAATGTCCAAATTCTTATTACGTTTTTATTATAGTCATGGCAGAATATTATAGTATCAAAGCATTTGAAACCTTTCCACCTCAAACGGAGCCAACATCATCCTACGGTTGTTGAGGATGAATAAGTTAAGTTGACGAACATTATCTCCCGACTATTTTCCCTCCACTCGAGCATTTTTTTCTTGTTTGTCTTTCGGTGCTCCTTTGCAGTGCTGACTTCCTACTTGTTGGCCTGCACTAATCATTCACTCGATGCTTCCAGCAAGCTGCTGACTTGGCAAGTTCACTTTCTTTCGTCAGTGTTCAGACTTCACAGTTCCATTCACTTAGTTGAGCAACAACGATTTGTTATAGCCACGGAGCACACAGCAGCTGTTGCATGGCGGAGGTAGTTCTGTAAGTGTGTTAGTGAATGCACATACATTTCAAATGATGCATCGTAGAGTCAGCTGGCAAGTTGGAGGCTGACTTGTGTGAGTGTGAGAGACCTGATTGAGGAAAGGAGAGAGAAATCTGATCGTGATAAATTGAGCCAGTCAGACGAATACATTGCTCGTTTTCACTCAGCGCTGAGTGCGGAGCAGCTACCAAGGAGCTGGAGAATTCAATCGCTCTCTTGGCCCTGTGTTTCGCACCGGTAAACTGAACGTGTAAACATACGATGCATTAATATTCAACATTCCCAGCTACAGCTGTGTCGTGCAACAAACTGTTGGCTGAGACGGTGTGCCTTGTGCCTCGCAACGACATTATTGGTGCAGTTTTCTGCTAGGCTCTGCTCTGCTCTGCTCCGCTCCACTCAGCTATGCTCTGCTATGTTCAGCTATGCTAGCGGGTTAGGTCAAGTTTGCCGAGTTGGGCGCCCCAATGTCAATACTGATTCGGCGGTTATTTCACCCCACACCTCATCTCATCTCATCAGTTCGACTCACACTCGATTCAAGCCTCACAAGTCGCAATTGACGTTTGCTGAAACAATCCTGAAGGTGCGTACAGATTTACGCGCCGCGAACATGAGCAATTCACTTTCAGTCAGCTGATGCCAAGCTTTTTATATCTGTATCTTACCGTTTCTGTGAAAAAACAGATATAGTCAGCTGATTATAAGTGAATTGCTCATGTTCGCGGCGCGAATATCTGTGCGCACCTTACCAACACATCACAATGGTACAATTGAGGTACCAACACATCAATGATTTCAATCAAGATTTTGCACGTTAAGATAGCTAAGAAAGCGTTTAGAAGGAAAATGGACGTCTACACATTAGCTTCATGATTATTGAATTATGATTATCTACATCAAATTGAATTTGTATGGCTTTTATTGGTATGGAGTCTCATGAAGGAAGGTCCCACCTCGCCTGATTATATAAATCAAGCCATCAAAGGGCTTTATGACTGTCATACTTAAGACGGGACCGATAATTTACTTCTAGACATGTAATTTTTAGGAATATTCACCCCAAGTAGTCACGTCTGTTATTCTATCATCAAGCTTCTAAAGCCGGGTCATTGCTGAACAAATGTAAAGGTGCGTACAGATATACGCGCCGCGAACATGTGCAATTCACTTTTAATCAGCTGACTATATCTGTATTTTTACAGAAACGGTATAAGATATAGATATAAAAAGCTTGGCATCAGCTGATTGAAAGTGAATTGCTCATGTTCGCGGCGCGTAAATCTGTACGCATCTTAAGACAAACATGTTTGTTGTAATAGTTCGGGAAAATTTTATCATGTTTGACAAACATTGCTTGCCTGTGGCAAGTGTGGACGCCTAACCAAACAACATATTTGTAAGTAGGGAGAACAGGTTTTGGGTTGCGCCGCAAATTCAGCAAACACTGAAAATGTATGGAAAACAGTAATTTTCTGTTTGACAAACAACGATTGTCCAAACTTTTAAAAATGTTTGTCCCTGAGTCCCTCAACAAACATATTTGCCGAACATGTATGTCGAAGACTTGTTAAGAGCGGACCCGGCTTGAGAGTTCATCAAGTAAATTTTCCAAAAGCTAGAAAAATTCATTCTAGTATTCCTGAGAAGAATGTAGAATTTGTTGCTAAGTTGGAAGAATTATTTCCATGGGAAGTAATGCAAGTTTGAATACTGACAGAGCTGGGTAAGATAATTCCAAATGATTGAGTTACAATACTCATTCGAAATCTACATAAAACATAATTACAATGTCCAAAGACTAGCTTGGCATTCTATCACAGCATGCCTATAAATAGAGAAATCGTTCAATACGTGGGAAAGAAAAAAGGAACAATATTGGAAAATTGACACATCAAGGGATCATATCCATAATTGCAATAGGAGAGATTTCAAATTTAACGAGGATACTTTGGTCCAGTAGCTTTGAACAATAAAGAGTATTTTATTAAATACTTCAATAGAAATAGTTATTTGTGCAACTAGTGCGCAAAGTGACAGTTTGCTGCACCGTAAGAAACGTTTACGCACGAGTCGTAGGCGAGGGCGGAATGAGTCCTTGAGTGCAGCAGAGGAACTTTGCGCACGTATTTCACATTAAAATTTTCCAACAGTTACCATTGAAAAGTGGTTGATTATGGGTAAAATGATGGCTGAAATCCATCCAATTTTTGTCTGTATAATTTTGTATTAATAACTATATTAATAACAAGTTTAATTCATTTTAAACTTGATAATCCAATTAAAAATCAAATTGATCGAATTAATTTGAAAATTTGAATAATTTTGAGTGAATCATAATTTCTAAATAATTTTTAACCAATCAATTCATGAATGAAAAAAATATTATTTGAAATAATGAATAATCAGTAATATTCAAAATGCATAATTTAATGAGTTCTCATTTTTATTCATTTAAAAATCAGAAAAATTATAGATTGAACAAACTCGCATTCAAAATACACGCCAACAATGTAAACAGCTGATTGGGATGGCTGCAAGATAATAAGCAAAGTACGGTATTGAGAGTACACAAAGTAATGCTAATCTACTAGAGCGGAATAGTGATTCTTTGCGTTCTGTAATCAGTGCAGGAATGGTCACTTTTCAAGGTAACTGTGGGAAAAAACATTTTTAAGGTGAACCGTGCATTATTCGTCTTTGCTTACACTTCTCATACTTTCCAAATCCCAACTCTATTGACATGTTATGCTATTATTGTTATTATTATGCATATTATCTGTAGGAATCTAAATAATGTACAATGAACTGGTTCAAATTCCTTGAATTTTCCAGATTTCTGATGAAATGCTTGATGAGAACAATTTGAGGGTTTTGGACTCAATTATTTGAAAAATGAACAAGCTGTCTTCTTGTAGAACAACAACGCAATCATTCCATTCAATATACATTACAATATGAACATAGACAACCCTACATCAGAAATGTACTCACAATGATTGTATCATTGTCCCCTCGGATAGAAGTGTCTTGTCCATCAAATTATTATTCTGTCCTGGACTCGACCAAGAACAAATAACCGCTTACACTAATTGAATTGGCGAGCTGTATGAAGGTGCCTGGTCTGGGTCGTTTTGTCGCTGCGAGAGAAAACAAGTCAGAAATAAATAAAAAGAGTGACAGTTACAAGCAATAAAACTGAAAGGTCAAAGGCTCCAATCCCTGTGGTAGAAATAATTCGTTTCGCCTGTCCAATCAATGTTGTCAAGCACAGTTCAAACTCGGCGAGCTCTTCTTTCTTGAGATCAATCTCCGCTGGGATTCCGACTCACCAAAATGGAACATTCATTTTTCTACTGTCTATAAAGAAAATCTACTACTCATATTCAATCATTCTATATTGCTACAAGAGTTTAACCAGGGAACAAGAATTCAATTTTAATATCAAATCAACTTATCTCAATAATAATTATCTCACTTTTTTGTTATTGAATAGCAGTCAAATTTCTCCAATGAATGGATTCATTCATCCACTTACTGTGACAACGTGATCTTTTGGTAGATCCGCCATCTTGACTCATATACAAGTAGAAGGTTTGAATAGCAATTCCTAGTGTGCTGTTATTGGTGTCTATTGAGTTTGTTGTGGCTGAGAATGTAATCAAAGAGTTTATAGTTTATCAGAGATTGACAATGGTGTAATAACCGAAACCGGTCTTTCTAATAATCAATAAATCAGTGGTTTTTTGACAACTTCTTAGTCTTTTTCATTCAATATGAATAATTACCACATTATAAACTTCTCAACTACACAAAAAGTAATCAAAGAGGTTGTGGGATTTGGAGTTGGTTTGTTCATTCAATATGAATTGTCTATTGCTTTCAAAATTTAGTGTGCTGTTATATTGATACATGGAATATCATTCTCAACTATGAGTGATTGGGAGAGGAACAACAGGCTTTAAGCCCAAAACTGTCCATTTCCTAAATTTAGATATAAATTGTCTAAAAATAGGTTATGTTTACATTTCATAATTTTTGTCCAATAAAGAGTCCAATATATATATATATAAACTAGGAATTTAGAATTTTGAAAAGTTGAAAACCAAATTAAATAAGAATACTACTTCATTAAATCATCACTGATAACTGAAAAATACTAGTGTCTATTGAGTTTTTTGTTGTGGCTGAGAATGCAATCGAAGAATATGTGGGATTTGAAGTTGGTTTGTACATTTGATATGCATTGCCTATTGCTTTTGAACTGAGTGTATATTTCAAACTCTTATACTGTGTCAAGTTCTGGTCCTTTGTTGGTTTTTATGTGTATAATTTGTAGGTCGGTATTTATGTTTGTGATGTACTTGTATTGGGCAGTCGGCAAAAGGAAATACAAGAGAATTATCACCAATATTTTCATGAAATTCCTTCCAATTGATTTTTGTTTTAATGTTTATGATTTGTAGATCGGTATTTATGTTCGTGTGTTTCTGATTTTCTTGTATTGAGTAGTTGGCAAATGCGAATATAAAAGAATTATCTCCAATATTTTTCACGAAATCCCTTCAAATTAATTTTTACATTTGAGTGTGCTAAATAAAACGAAGAGAAGTTGTCTACAAATGCCTGAGAACTGTTCAGCAAGGTTGTTTCTCTCCTATAGGTTCCGATAACACATCACAGCAACTCGTCCAATCCGTTGTGATTGAATGACAAGAATTTCACGATCGCTTTGCCTGTATTGACAGGTGCATTTCTGGCAATAGCAGGCTGTAGCTAGAGATTGGAAGCGGAGAAGACCCTGTTTGATCCCCTTGTCTATTGTTGTTGATATGTTACTGTTCCCTTCACCCACGCTATATGCGAAGCAATTTCATTATTATTGAAACATCACAGCCAGGTTATTTAGATGGAATAAGTATCGTGAATAAAATACGATATAACTTTATTGCCCAGATATCCATAAGTTGAGCTTTTTACATTGATTTTGTTGGAACTATGCGTAGTACTTACTACTGGCACAGGAAAAGAACAAAAAATATAATTAACTTTGTTCTTTCCTTTGTGCTACAGGTACTATCACATTCCTTCATCAGAAATTCTGTGAGTAGTTGGAATTTATTATTAATTGGGATTTATTTATTGAGGATTGTTGGAATTGGAGTTGGAATTCATTATTAAATTGGGATTTATTTATTGAGGATTTATAATTTAATAAACACACGTTGAGCCCACATGAGTTTAAGAGTGAGAGTTTGTGAAGGTAGAATAAAATTAACACCTGCAAAAAGGGACTAAATTATATTAGTATCACAAATTAGAAGCTGATAGATATTTTCAACTTGATGATTCATGGAATAATATTGAAAAACTCACAAATTTGAGCTTGTTTTTACAATATTATCTCAATGTCGACCCAATGTCATCCACATGTTGTTCCAATGCTGTCCCAATGTCGTCCCAATGTCGTTGAGATGTCTTCTCAATATTGTTCCGATAATCTTTCCAATGTCGTTCCAATAATGTAGCTAGCTCACAAATACCTAAAACTATCCGAATTTGTTCATTAGGAAATCTATTCTGGCCAGTTACTTAGTCCTAATGTCGTTTAGATGTCTTCTCAATATCGTTCCAATGTCGTTCCAATAATGTATCTAGCTCACAAATACCTGAAACTATCCAAACTTGTTTATTAGGAAATCTATTTTGGTCAGTTACTTAGTTCAATGAATAAAAAACTGGGATTCAGACACTAAAGTTGTTCCAGTTCAAATTGAGAGACTTTTCAAGCAATTGACAACAATTTCTTAGCGACTTGTAATCATCTCCTTGCTCCAACAATATAGAATTTCTCCTTGGAGACACAATTCGACTAAATTCAATTAAATTTTGTATGAAATTATTATTTTTAAGAATGTTTGGGGGATTAGTAAGGGTTGAATTTCGACCGCTTCATTGAACATTGGTGAAATCTGTAGCAAATTATTTTTTCTTTGACCTGGATTTTTCATGTACCTAGGTGTCGATTAAAATTATGCAAGCCCACTGATGTGAGTACGACTCATTAGAGTTTCTCTTGCTCCAGCATGCGTACAATATTAAAGACTTGTAGGCAAAGAGGATGTATAATGTGAGAATTTCGGTGACAGTCTTGCTTTATTATTCAGGAGTTTGAAATTGCAAAAGGGAGCGTGTCTTTCTTTAGGCCTGGGTAGCATTAAACCTTTGCAATGGATAATTTATCACTTCATCAAACTTCCCCAGATTGCACGCGTTTAAGGAGGCGATGACAATATTTCTGAACTTTGTTGCACACTTTGCAATTGGAGTAAAACTGTCCCACAGCAGAGCAACATCTGTGTCTTTTTGCTGGTTCCATACTGTACGACGATTCACAATTCGCTTACAGTGTTTGGGAGCGGTGAACGTTTCTGTTCTGAACAAAACTAAGACTTTTCCCAACTTTGTGTTCCATTCCACAATTTCGGAAAGTTTACTTCGCGTCGCGTATCTACTTTCTCCACTTCCTGTCACCATCAAAGTCTTCAGCATATCTTTCACTCACTATATAATTCCCATTCTCTGTCTGTTTCCCTTATTTCCTGTTCAGCGAGAAAGTCCTTGTAACAAATCCAATCTAATTTGAAGTGAATGGCAGTTAGTGTATCTGTAACAATTTAAATTTATTAAAACTTTCATCGATGCGGGTCTTATTCTTGTTTTTCTGCTGAGGGTGATGCTCACATGAGCTCTAGGCCTGTGCGTGAGTGACGAATAATGATCAGATATGAGTGGACCTACAGTTTTGGGTGGTTTTAGGTTCCGATCCGCCGGTTAGAATATTCTGCATGACAAATCTATTTGTATGATTCTATAGATATTTTCTTCAAGTATTGTGATTTCTGTTAGACAATATTTCTTCACGATCGGTGTGAGTACAATCTATATAAAAGCGAAATGGCACTTACTGACTGACTGACTGACTCACTCACTCGCAGAACTAAAAATCTACCGGACCAAAAATGTTCAAATTTGGTAAGTATGTTTAGTTGGCCCTTTAGAGGCGCACTAAGAAATCTTTTGGCAATATTTTAACTCTAAGGGTGGTTTTTAAGGGTTTAAAGTTCGTCTTTTAGCATGTATATTCTTCTTATTCTCTTAATTATAATTGAAAAAGGCCATACCATTATGTTAATATAGAACTATAATCTAGAGAGAGTACCTCTTCGAAACAGTTGTTAACTGGTAACTAAATTAATAATTTTGTCAGGTTGGCATTAAGTTGAGTTGACTTTGTTAGGCTGGCACCAAGTTGAAGATTGAAATGCATTTATCGCGGAAAAATTGATTGGGCACTGCTACTTCAATCAGAGCTATTCCTGGGAATATTATATTACTATCCGTCAGGCTCGCTTCGCTCGCCATATCCGTTTAGCCAGACGTTTAGTCTGGACCCCCAACTGGATCGTCCTAGCATATGATAAAAATGCTCAAATGAAAAATGCAGGCGAGCGAAGCGACCCTGCTGATCTCATCCTTGGACGATCCAGTCGGGGGTCCAGGGGGCGGAGCCCCCTTGCTAGACGGATATGGCGAGCGAAGTGAGCCTGACGGCTAGTAAAATATATTGATCATAATTGAATAATCGTCAGCGAGTTCCTACTTCTGATTCAAGGACAAAATCGTTGTCCGCCTGTTTGTTTGTACGCTCTACAATAATATTTGAACGCTCTGTTCAATCAGTTCTGAATTGCGAACTCATTTATTCTTCGAAACTTTTTACAGATCAAGTTCGTTGGACAAAAAGATTAGTGACTTCTTCGGCCTTTCAAGACAAGAAAGAATAGATTTTAAATATAACCATGTATTGTGTATGCCATAATTGACCGAGCGAAGTGAGGTCTAAGGTTTTCTCGACGAATTTGCATTTCTCTTTATATTTATATTTATGTTTATATGTTCCGCATTTACAGCGAAATGCAGCAATAGATTTTCATGAAATTTGACAGATATGTTCCTTTTTGAATTTCGCGTCGACGTATACATAAGGTTTTTTGAAATCTTGCATTTTAAGGATAATACAAAAGGAAAAGGAAAAGGAGTCTCCTTCGATCGCCAATATTACCGTAAAAATCGGACTTTAGAATTATTCATCATCAAGCAGCTGTCGAGTGGATTATAAATGCAATTCAATATGCATTTCAATATGCAATCCAATATCTCAATGTAACTTGGTGAAAAAACAGCTATTGTGTGGACTATTAATTGCATGCAGTGAGGCATGCAATTAATAACTTGAAGTAGCATAGTATTGTCTCCCGACTTTTCTCTGCTTTCAACTTGATAAGTTTTTGATTATAGTAGCATAGCAGTTTACGTCGTAGTACTATCATTGTCGAAACAACAATCTAAACAGTTATAACTGCGCGAGGTCTACTGTTCACAGAGCTACTAGTATATATAGACCCGATAATCACGAAATGAAAAAAAGTCGAATGGAATAATATTGTAAATTGATTCCAGCCAGAGCTTTCAATAGACCAGCTGATAGAATATCAGGAGTAGATCACTTCTTACAATCAAGGATTAGGCTATATCCTGTTCCGACTCATATTCAGCTGCTATTTGTGATTTTTTTATGTGAAATAATATCACATTTAAATATCCTATTTATCTCTTTTCTGTATAGGGCTACCTTTTATAGAAATAGTAATATCACTTGAAAATGGCATCAATTTCCGAAACATGTTGTGATTAAATACTTTAAAGAGGGTACTGAGATTTTTATTTTTCTTTCTATTTCTAAATATCCTATTCTATGGTCAATATGAAATGGATAAATTCTAGCCATTTTTGTGTGGTCTGCCAACCTCTTTCTTGCCTACTGGCTCATAATTGAAACGTTTCAAAGAAAACCTCTCAGCAGGCATTCTTTTGATATGCTCCTCTTATTTATGTAGATACTGCGTCACTTTCATATCCAGACTGACAGATATTCAACTCACTTCTAATATCAGACAGATCCAAAACTTATAATGCGAGAATCTCTCAGCCAATAAAATGGTTGAGAGTAAATCCTTACAGATGACTACAACCTCGAATCGTCCGTTTGTGGGTTTATTTGTTTGACAATTATTACTCTTGATTGATTTTATCAATCTACTTCAAATTTCAAACAAATATTCTTTGAACCATTATACAGATCTAGTTCGTAGGCCAACAAAATTGTCTCATCTCTTCATCCTCTTTGAGAATAACAGAAAAAAATCGAAAATGAGTAAGAGAAAAATTTATTATCCAGCCGACTGTTGGTTTGTGTCTTGAGAATATTATCACACAGACAGTCTGTCCTTTTTGCACCGACTCAGCTTGGGGTTAGGAGCGAGCTCTCCAGCCCATGGGACTCAATAGTTTAAATTGGGACGTGCAATCGGTAGTTAGACTCAGAAATGTAATGTAGTATACAGATATAACTCAGTAACTGGAGCAACCTACTTGCAGAATCGAGAACTTCACCAGCAGGCGTTCCAATCCACTAATCAGAAGAGAGTATGAAGAGCTGGGAGGCGTGGCTTGCTGCTATTGGCCCGTTATTCTTACGCCTTGATTTTCGAATTATCTATCATTCCTGATCTCTTCTAAAAATACACTTTCTCTTTCTTAAAGTAGAGTGTTGATGGGAAGAGTAGATTTATGACTAACAAATACTAATATGATTCCCAATAATTGACCCATCAGTGCTACAGAGTAACCTATTAACATGATATAATCATTATCATCATCATCATCATCATCTTCACTTCAGGGGTAAGATTTATTGACCTGTTCCGGTACCCATCTCTCTCTTGGCCTCCCTACATCTCTTTTTCCTGTAGGTTTATCGTTTTGGACTTGAAGGGGCATTCTTCCAGGTGGCATTCTATCCGAATGACTTTACCAGTTGCGTCTATTTTGAATAATTCTTTCATGCAGAGGAGAAACCGATAAAACCTGTCTCAAATCAGTATTTCTGATTCTATCAACTCTAGTGCAGTCAAATACACTCCTTGGAAACCTCATTTCTGCAGCTTTAATTCGACTGTCCATTGCTCCGTGGATGAACCCAATTCTCACTTCCATATAGGAGAGTTGGAACTGCAATAGTATTATAGAGCTTTATCCTCGTTTCTTGTCTTGTTTTATTTTTGAGATTTCTATGTTTCCATGTCTTTTATATAGTTTCATATTTTCTGGAACTTAGAAATTTTATTGTAGATAAACATAATTTATAATAGACTTGTAAATTATTACAAGTTGCGAATTCGAAAATCAGTATGTAGGTAATTAAAATTGATAGGTGATTTCCTATGATTATAGAATACTTCAAATACTTCAATAAATAGGTGAACTTTAATGCTTTGATACAGATATTGAACTGAAAATATTGATAATGACTAATAAACAAACTGATTGAAGTCGAATACATGTTGCTAAACACATGTTCCACACGTGTGGAAAATAGCTGATGATCCACCACAAGTACAATACGCATGAGCGAGTTCTTCAGCCCGGGGGGGGGGTAACCAGTTATGATTATTATTGTAATTAGGCCTTTGATATTCAAATTGTTACAGTATTTATAAAAATTGGGTAATGTTATTGGATATCACGATTTCCATTATTATACTCGAAGATATTTTTCAGTATCATTTCTCAAGAACTGACTCATTACCTATACAGAGTGATGGATAAAGTTCTATTATTTCACATATAATTACAAGTTGCGGAATTGAATAATTTCTGTATAATTTCAAATTGATGCTATCCTACTCCTGCAGCTGTTCTATATCTGGCCTGCAATTAGATAATATGAATTTGTAGAGGATTCTCGAGGGGACCTGATGAATTTCACATGTTGCAGACACCTTAAGTCAGTTATCCGATGATTGGTGTTGCACATTTGCGGATTTATGTGTTTTGAGTGCAGTCGGGAACAAATAGGGGACGTTATGGCACGTCTCTAATTAAAGCTTTCGCCTTTCAAAAACGACGTGCGAGAGATAAGCCAGTTGCAAGAGCAGTAATAACAGCAATAGTAGCCAACCAGCTGCCGTACCGTACGGACAACATCTATCCGGTCTTTTCCCATGTGCTCCGTAAAGTGGGAATAATCCGTAAATGGAATGCCCACCTGGAAAAGGGGACTTCTGCACCACTTCACTTTGAAGATTAAAATCTCATCAAAAAGGGATCCAAGTCAATTTGCTCGTTTCAAATCCCCTGGAATTCATTTCCTACTCAAAATTGAAATTCATTTGGCTATTCATAAGCCACCACAATTCCATCAGTTAGCGTTCGAATCTGGCAAATCTTATCAGATACATGTGTGGCTTACCCTATTCATTGAGCTGATAGAATTGCTGGAATTGCCCTCTGAGATTGCATAGCTGAGGTAACAGTGAGCTTCCTCTGAACAGGTCAACGGGAAATGATATTATTCATCTTATATTATAATACGACTATTCTCATGGAATACAAAATAGATAGATACATCATATATAATTAATACTATATACAATACAGAATTTAGAGTGATAAGAATTATTATAAATTACATTAGTCACTTACTTATTGTTCATCTTCTGACAATACTGTTCTTGAATTCATATGATAGGACCTACTTTGAAGTTATGTGCTTACGAGTATCTTTCCACTTGATCTAATATATAAATAGAATACTATTTATTATCATCATATGTTGGTGCCGTAAGAAATTTGTGAAAAATCCTCATCTTCTATTCATATCTTTCTCTTACATGAATAAAACAGTGTATAAATGAAAATCAAATATAGGAAATCACCATGTCAGATATATTCATGTCATTGTATTTATGTTAGATGTATTGAAGTTTTTCGGTATTCTTTCTGTCAGTAAATGAATAAGTCTGGTAATCTCTGTAAATCTGAGCACTAGATTCTCGGAAAGGTAACCTGGCTGTAAAGGTTGTTATCAATAATATCTATTCTATTGGTTCTCATCAAAATGTTCGACTCTACACTTACACTATCGGTAGGGTCCGGTCTCACTAGATATCAAACTATCAAGCAATTACTGGGAAAATTTTTAAGAATAACAACCAATCTTGAAAATTTTGTGAAGTGAACAACTACAAGACTTAACCTATTTCGGACTATGTGTAACCTTATCTAAATTTGGGAGAGGAATAGCACAAGGTTACCTTATGTTTTCTCTCCCTATCATTTTGATGATGTATTTATTGTATCAATCAATAAAAAGAATCTTCATTGAAAAATTATGGGTGATCCACTTATCGATTTTTCAACCCACATCATTCATAATTGGTAAAATTTATTGGTTCATCACACCGGGTGCTGAATCATCCTCAGCACTCAGATGCATTACCTTATTGTCTCCATGAATGAATGAATGAATGGATCCTGTGCACCCATATTGTTAGCTGCATTAACCTGTTGTCTCCATAAATGACTGAATCAAATAAATAATAGAGATGTTATTTATAACAGTTAATTTTTTCTCTGTAAATTAATGCATAAAATAGAGAAGTGGTTTATGAAGCTTGTCTCTGTAAATAAATGGGATGGAGATGTTGTTTATGACAGTTAACGTTGTCTTGGTAAATGAATAAATAAAATATAGAATGAATAAGAACAGCTTCAACTTACTAATAGTTGTAGGTTTGTGATTTTGTATTTGAATTTTTCAAAAAAGTGCAATTTTTCTCAAGTTTTTATCCATAGTGATACATTCTGTTATTCATTTGAAGTACTATGTCAACCTTATTAATTCAAAATCTTCAAAACAATATTCCTGGACCAAAAATCAAGTGATGAAGCAGTGTGTGATATCATAACCTCAACCTTTGGACAACTTTCACTTTTTATCGAAATTTTTGGAGAGAAATAGAACAGGCTTAGCCTAGTTTTACCTTGAAAATCATAATTATTATTGTAGTATTTTGTACAATAAATGAATGAATAAAATGAAAAATAGATGTTGTTTGTGACAGTTAATTTTGTCTAGATAAATAATTGAATAAAATAAATATGAAATGTAATTTGCGACAGGTAACGTGGCTACACAGAAAGGCAGACTCGATTCACTTGTTAACAGTCGGTCGGCATGCCTACAGCACTGATCAAAGGGTGACCCTCAGCTTCCGGTATCCCAACAACTGGCGACTGGAGATCGTCTTCGTCACACGGAGAGACGAGGGACTTTACGAGTGTCAGGTGGCAACACATCCACCCAGAATAAAGCAGGTCTATCTAAGGGTTACAGGTTAGTAAACAATAATACTAATAAATTTTCCCTTCTTGTGTAGTTGAGCTGTTGATATTGTGGTAATTATTCATATTGAATGAAAAAGACTAAGAAATTGTCAAAAACCACAGATTTATTGATACTTAGAAAGACCGGTTCCGGTTATTACACCATAACCGAATATATCGAAAATAACCGAAACCAGTCTTTTCGAGTTTATCAGAGATTGACAATGGCGTAATAACCGAAACCGGTCTTTCTATAAGTATCAATAAATCTGTGGTTTTTGACAATTTCTCAGTATCCTCCATTCAATACTAATAAATCGCACATAGGGTTTATTTACCTAGGTTATAATAATTATAATGGTGCACTTTATGCACATAGAGGTGCCTTGATTTGAGTGTCAAATTGAAAATTCCAATATAATAATGCCAATTAATTATTTGAAAGTCAAATTAATTATTTCAATACGAAGATGAAACAAACTAAACGCTTGAATAAGTTGATTAATTATAATCCAACTCTGTCTCAACTAATATAGAAGACTGAACTAATGGGTCATACCTTTACAAACAATATTCTTCTCAAATCAAGTCAAAATAGAATATAGGTATAAATAGCTTATAAGTATCTTACTGTGTGCATAAATAGCAATAAATAAATGTCTATTTCCCAAAAAACTAAAACTACTACATCAATTACAGAAAATATTGGATAGTTCACAATTACATACAATAGTTAGTTACAAAAAAAAATCTCTTATAATGTGTCATCTACATGTTAAGTGTTTTCTGTGTGGAAATTGACCTACTCCACTATGGCCTACCATGTTCTAGAGTAGGTTGCACAATGAAACTGTAGGTTACACAATGAAAGAAAATACGCTTGAAATCTCTAACCTGTTCATAAGGCTTTCAAATTGAAATGAAATTGAGTTTTATTCTTCCTCGATCACATCAATGGTACAACAAAGATACACAGTTAGTATAAAAATCTGGTGTGGCGCACTCACACAACTTTCCTTGTCGTTATGAAAATTGATCACCTGACGCTAGTGTTCCCGCGCATCTCAAGTCTACTATTCAAAGATTTGAGCCAGCTGGTGACAGGGCAATAACGCTGGAGACACACATGAGGTCTGCTATCTCTTCATAGTGAATGATTTAATAGAATCAACAATAATTTGCAATTGAATAATCACATTTTCTCGAATTTAAAGCTTATTTCCAATTTTAGGTGAAAATGTTACTGAACATTAATTGTAGAGATTTTCATGCTCAATCTACTCCACTTGATTTTTTTGTTTTAATTGTATCTGAAGCCTGATAATTGGGAATCTATCTGCATTGATGGGGCGGAGCTCCTGAAATTTTTACAGATATGGGACTTGTGGAAGTTGATAGAGCTTATCGATGACTATTTTAGGTATGAATTTGATCAAAATCGTTGGAGCCGTTTCCGAGAAAATCACGAAAAACCCTGTTTTTGACAACATTTTTGCCATTTTAGCCGCCATCTTGAATTGCATTTGATCGAAATTGTTCGTGTCGGATCCTCATATGGTAAGGACTTCAACTTCCAAATTTCAAGTCATTCCGTTAATTGGGAGATGAGATATCGTGTACACAGACGCACATACACTCATACACACACACACACACACAACACACACACACCACACACACCACACACACACACACAACCACACACACACACACAACACACACACACACACACACACACACACACACAACACACACACACACACACAACACACACACCACACACACACCACACACACACCACACACACACACACACACACACACACACACACACACACCACACACACACACACACACACACAGACCAATACCCAAAAACCAGTTTTTTGGACTCAGGGGACCTTGAAACGTAAAGAAATTTAGAAATTGGGGTACCTTAATTTTTTTCGGAAAGCAATACTTTCCTTACCTATGGTAATAGGGCAAGGAAAGTAAAAAAGGCTCGTCACATGAGCTAATACTTGTGGCTTTTCACTGATACTGTGAGTTACATCCACTAAAAAACATTTTCATCTTCCGTAAAGCACTCGTATTCAATGCTTTAACCATTTTCTTCATAGATTGAACCTTAACAATTATTTCACTTGCTCTGAATTCAATCAATTAGTTGTAATCGATTACATCTTTGTTCAAATTACAAATCAAACTGTTTTTGCAGTATTTGATTTTTTATAGCAATCTCATTATTTCTTAATCTCTTCTTCTATAATCATCCTTTCTTCGATTGATTTATCGATAATATTGAGTTCATCAAAATTGAGTTTATCTTGTGTATCATCCTTTCTTTGATTAATTGATTGATTGATAATCTTTTTTATATTGAGTTTTCAATAGCAGAAATTTTTAGTTCAAGTTCGATTTCAAGCAGAATATTGACAATGGAATGATAAAAAAGTAGGTGCAACAATGAGTAACCCTACAATCTTCTCCTTTTACCGTTTATCATGTATAGAACTTCTATAATCACTGCATTGATAACGCTCTTGAATGCCTGTTAATCCATAAAATAATTCGTAAAAGGAGAGTATTCTTTCCTATTCTGATCACATTTCTCATTAATAGATTCCAATGAATAGTTTCTATATCTATTAAAGCGAAATGTCACTGACGACTGACTCGTTCAAATTTGGTAGGTATGTTCAGTTGGCCCTTTAGAGGCGCACTAAGAACGGATTTGGAAAATGTCCAAAAATACGCCCAAAATCTGCGTTTTTAGCGTTTTCTCAGCTTTATCGAGAACAAATGAACAGAAAATGTTCAAATTTAGTACAGAAGCTCAGCTAGGTTGTAATAATATTGTGTTAGAAGGAATTTGCAATAACGTCAAAGATACGCCCAAAATTAGCGTTTTTTTTTCTTTTTCTTAGTTCTATCGAGAACAAATGAACAGAAATTGTTCAAATTTAGTACAGAAGCTAATCTAGGGTGTAATAATGTTGTGTTGGTAGGAATTTGAAATAACGCCAAAGATACGCCCAAAATCTGCGTTTTTCCAGCGTTTTATTGCGCTTTCTCAGCTTTATCGAGAACAAATGAACAGAAAATGTTCAAATTCAGTACAGTAGCTCAGCTAGGGTGTAATAATGTTGTGTTAAAAGGAATTTGAAATAACGCCGAAGATACGCCCAAAATTTACGTTTTCTCAGTTCTTTCATCAATTAAAAGACAGAAAATGTTCAAATTTGGTACAGAGGTTTAGCTAGGCTCTAAAAATTTTGTGATGAGGTGACTTTAATATTTCATCAAAGATACGCCCAAAATCAACGTTTTCTCAGCTTTTCTGCGTTTTCTCAGTTCTTTGACTCTCTGATGGAAAGAAGCATGCACAAATCAAAAATGCAGGCGAGCGAAGCGAGCCCGCTGATCTCATTTTTGCATGGACGATCCAGTCGGGTGTCCAGGGGGCGGAGCCCCATTGCTAGACGGATATGGCGAGCGAAGCGAGCCTGACTGTTAGTACATGATATGCCCTATTGGAATCGGTATTTGATAAGAGAACTGAGTTTCATATTGTACTTTTTTGTAAATACCGATTGAAGAACCATTTCATAATACTTTCTCTATTTCTCAAAGAGCGATACTCTATCTCTCCAGAGAGTTGATAACCCTGATCTACTTTCAGCCTACTTCATTTTATTAATCAATTATTTGATCTTATCTACCTATATAATTATTTTACTTTATCAATTTTCTGTTTTTTTTCTCTTAATATTCATATTGATTAAAACTTTTACAATTTTTCCATTAATACATAAATCCTTAGTGAAATATGTAATAATGAAATTAACGTTTTGGTAGAGAGTTAGTTGGGAGGATATTTTTAATATTCTTTCCGAAGAATGGACATTGATATGTCCAAAGCTCCGCCAATTTATGTAGATGCATAACAATATAATTATTATCTATAGTTATTATATTACAAATTTCTTTTTCATATGATATACAGTTCAATAATTATTTCTTAGTCTATATATTATGTAAATTCATCTATAATTTGCTGTATTGTAAGCTATTGTATATAAGTGTATAAGCCAGTATATATTGTAGTCTACATAAATAAAGTACTCAATCAATCAATCAAAAACAAATGTTGTAATTTGTTTGAATACAATACAGCATTCATCTCCACCTCACACTACCTCTAGTCAATCTAGTGAGATCTATCTTTACCTCAGATAGAGCTTGAAAGCCTCAATTAGAGAAGTACTTCAGTCCTGTCATGGTCTGGACCAGAGAGCTACTCAATTGAATAGCGTTGTCAATGGGTTTCCATGTACTTAGCCACACGTTTGCTATTCTTGTCTTCATGTTAGGAGATAGAGCAGACTGCAATTTGGATTGGGGGAATTTCATGAGTTAATGCATAGTGTAAGTGAACGATAATTTCATTCATTCATAATATGAATATATATATATATATATATATATATATATATATATATATAGAGAGAGAGAGAGAGATTGATTGATTGAGTACTTTATTTATGTAGATTACAATATATACTGGCTTATACACTTATATACAATAGCTTACAATACAGCAAAATTATAGATGAATTACATAATATAGACTAAGAAAATAATTATTGAACTGTATATGATATGAAAAAGCAGTTTGTAATATAATAACTCTAGATAATAATCATATTGTTATGCATCTACATAAATTGGCGGAGCTTTGGACATATCAATGTCCATTCTTCGGAAAGAATATTAAACATATCCTCCCCACTAACTCTCTACCAAAACGTTAATTTCGTTATTTAAACTAAGGATTTATTTATTAATGGAAATATTGTAAAAGTTTTAATCAATATGAATATTAAAGAGAAAAAAAACAGAAAATTGATAGAGTAAAATAATTATATAGGTAGATAAGATCAAATAAATAAAATGAAGTAGGCTGAAAGTAGATCAGGGTTATCAACTTTCAGTAATATACAGCATTATGCAGTGGATAATTGAAATAACATGAGTTATATAATATATATATATAATATATATATATACAATTCGTTCTATAACATGGTTTAGAGGTTTGTATTTGTGGGATGGGTGGGGGATGGATGTCATGTGATCGTTCTAGGGCCGGACAGTTTCAGTCATTTGTTCCAAAAGATGTTTTTTTAAAGTTAGGATGAAGCTCGCTCGGCTCTCGATGGACCTGATAGAAACAGGAAGTGCATTCCATGCACGACAGGCACTGACTAAGAAGGATTTTGTGAAAATAGTAGTTCGATGATTGGGTATCCTTAAAGTACTTTCTCCGGTTCTAGTATGTGAAGCATCTATCCTCCTACCTTCAGAGACAAATTTGAAATCATCTTTAAAATAGTTCGGATTACCGTATATCAGAGAGAGAGAGAGAGAGAGAGAGAGAGAGAGAGAGAGAGAGAAAAAATACATATTTGTATAAATGGATAAAGAATTCTTCGCATAAGTGAGTGAGTTATTTAGAGTTTTTATTCAACAACAATGTTGAATCAGGCTATTCTGGCGCTTGAGAAAACAAAATTACAACTAGTGGGCTAGAAATAGAACTCATCTATAGGATCATCATTAACGTTGGCATGGATCGCAAGAAACCCATAGAAAATAGAGCTATCTGTTCGATAGGCTTACATTATATTGATTAATGATATGGATCAATATTCTTTTTGCATTATCTTTTGGCCAGTATTATTTATTGAATTACTCCAGCAGTCTTTAATCAGTGGCATGCATACACTCTCTTTCAGTTTTAACATGAAAATATATACGTATAGAATTGTATCAATCAATAATTTTATTCAATAAATCGGTTCCGCTAAACCTTTAAGATTCTACAGTAGGCTACTACAAATAATTGAATACAATAGAATGTTATACTACTAACTTTCATGAAACATTCATGAAACTGGGAGTTTAGCAATATATATTAAGCTTTAAGCAATAATATCAGGTCCAACATATTAAAATGTCTTGAAGCTCTTAAGATGCATAACAAGTGAGTCATGGTGAAGATCGATACCACTAAACCAGCTGTGTAATGATAAAATCAATTTCCTTGCCCTATTACAATAGGTAGGGAAAGTATTGCTTTCCGAAAAAAATTAAGGTACCCCAATTTTTATACGTTTCAAGGTCCCCTTAGTCTGAAAAAGTGGTTTTTGGGTATGGGTCTGTATTCTGTATGTGTGTGTGTGTGTGTTGTGTGTGTGTGTGTGTGTGTGTGTGTGTGTGTGTGTTGTGTGTGTGTGTGTGTGTGTGTGTGTGTGTGTGTGTGGTGTGTGTGTGTGTGTGTGTGTGGTGTGTGTGTGTGTGTGTGTGGTGTGTGTGTGTGTGTGTGTGTGTGTGTGTGTGTGTGTGGTGTGTGTGTGTGTGTGTGTGTGTGTGTGTGGTGTGTGTGTGTGTGTGAGTGTATGTGTGTCTGTGTACACGATATCTCATCTCCCAATTAACGGAATGACTTGAAATTTGGAAGTTGAAGTCCTTACAATATAAAGATCCGACACGAACAATTTAGATCAAATGCAATCCAAGATGGCGGCTAAAATGGTGGAAATGTTGTCAAAAACAGGGGTTTCCGCGATTTTCTCGAAAACGGCTTCAACGATTTTGATCAAATTTATACCTAAAATAGTCATTGATGAACCTTTATCAACTGCCACAAGTCCAATATCTGTAAAAATTTCAGGAGCTCCGCCCCATCTATGCAAATTTGGATTCTAGATTCCCAATTATCAGGCTTCAAAAACAATTTAAACGAAAAATTCCAAGTGGGTAGGATTGAGGATGAAAGTCTCAACAATCAATGTCCAGTAACATTTTCACCTAAAATTAAAAATAAGCTCGAAATTCGAGAAAATGTGACTATTCAATTGCAAACTGTTGGTAACTGTTGATTCTATTAGATCATTCACCATGAAGAGATAGCAGACCTCGTGTGTCTCCAGCGTTATTGGCCTTTCAGCAGCTGGCTCAGATCTTTGAATAGTAGACTTGAGATGCGCGTGAACACTAGCGTCAGGTGATCAATTTTTATAACGGCAAGGAAAGTTCTGTGAGTGCGTCACACCAGATTTTTTTCAGGATGGATCTACCTCATTTATAGTTTCCAAGAATTTTATCAGTTAAATTATGATGTATCAACTCCAGGAAGAAAGATAAGTGACGAAGTTTGCAAGTATAGTACAGTTGCATCTGATTTAATTTTCTCCAAATTTACAAGATATTACTTGATATTCTAGAACTACCTTATCAACAGCAGAGTATGATTCTCAGAAAATCGAGACAGAATTTGGTAAACATGGACAAGTTGAGCAGTTTGATGAAAGAGCACAAACTTCAATGATCAACAGAGACAATTCCAGTAATCTTGAGCTGTTCTCTTCTCTCTCTCTTCATATTTGGAACTAGAAACTTCAGATACCGAGAGTTTGAATCTATCTTACTATCGTCAACACACTAAAGATACCACATCACGGCATCACATACAATATAATATATTTATATAATATATATGGAATATTATCACATGTTTGCCTGTGAAGAGATTTCATGTTCATCTGTTCACATGTCTTATCAGGATATTCATTTTTGCTTGATTTCGTATTTCCCAATCGGTTTTTTTTTGAAGTTCTGAGGTGCTATAGTAATCACTAAAGTTTTGATTATTGAAAACTGATAGAATACACAACTGATAAAGTCACAAATTTCATTCTATATCCTGAAATAACAATACAGTATAGTGATAATCTATACTATAATAAAGGAACGAACTGGCCTATTCACGTACGGGGTAGGAAAATTATGTTTGACCCATCATCACGTCTAAACTACTGGACTGATTGACTTGAAATTCCGCATATTGATTCTTAATCAACCCAGGATGGTTATATATGGGCCTACTTTCAATTTCTCAAGATTTTATCACGTCAAGTTTTCAGTTCGTCAAGTTTTATAATAGACCCTTGCGGAGCACGGGTTACATGCTAGTTGTTGGTGAATTAGGGAAGATTGTTTCAAAGAGAATGTCACGATTCTTTCAAAAATAGTACAAGAGCAAATGAAGACTCAAGTCGATTTCTATTTTCAGAAACATTTTTGTCTCTATGATTTTCCTCTCGACGAAATAATGATCGAAAAGCATAAAGCATAATATGGTAAATTAATAACCGAATGAAATCGACAGAATATTGATAATCGATAAACAAAACCAGTTCTTGCTAGATATTGCATGTTCCAGTGTTGAGTTAACCGGTGTTGATTCTAGCCTCCTCTCAGAATAAATTCCTCTCTAGCTTTTTAGTGAACCTTTGTTCGATACTTTGTAAATGTTTCTGGGCGTGACTTCCTGAACAGAAGTTGAGATTCTCACCCTATACATTACAAATTTCAATATTAATGAAGTTGCAGCTTACCGGGATGCAGGCTACTTCGCATAGAGCAAGATTGGATTTTTGGTAGCTTGGAAGTTTGACAAAGAGCAGACCGGAGAGCGTGCGAGCTGACAATGTTTTTACCTCTATTGTAACTAGTTAGAGCCGGCTGCTGTGAGCCTTGATAAAAGTCATCTGCAAAGTTGAACTTGGCTTTTAAAAGTTATGGTTACAAATTGCGATACTTCAACTTTCTTGCACAAGTCTTGTCTGTGTTGAGGTGAAGCTGTCTGAGCAACAAAAGTAAATAATGTCGATTTATAAACTCAACAAAACGTAACTTTAACAGAATAAGACGCACTCCTTTCCTTATTATGGGGTGGCGTCATAAACAGTATGATCCTTACATGAGACTTCGCCTCTCAAGGATAACGCCCCAAAAAAACTTAAATTAAAATAATATGACACACATAATACCTATTCCTGATCGTTCATCAATCACAAAATTATTCTTCCAACTAGATCAATCATCATTTCAGCTCTCTTATTTGAAATAATTATTGGAATAGTAATGTTTTGATTGGCCTGTTATTCATTACCGAAAGTGTTATGATTCTACTCGATGTTTATAATAATTATTGATGATTTATTAATTTGAAATCTCCGCACCATTATTATAATAAACAAGTAATAGTGAAATAAATTTTTGTCATAGTCATTCAATCTCAGCTGTTTTCCATGCATGAAATCAAGCCGGTAAACAGCTGTTTGCAGAACAAATAAATAAGTTTATTATAAGTAATAAACCTTAAACCAGTTATAGAATAGACACGCTGGGAAGTCTAGCCTGTGATGTCAACATCTACTGCCATATCGCAAAATCGTCACGTCATCATTGGATAGAAAACTTTCAGATTGTGTCTATTTCAGAAGGATGTAAATTATTATTCATTAAAATGGTAAACTCCCGCTAGAATAGAAACAATCTGCTATAGAATACAATGTAAAAAAACTCTACAGAAAAGTTTTCTATTTGATGCTGACGTCACGATTTGGCGATACGGCAGTAGATGTTGACTTCATCGACTTTCAGTATGAGTATACAATGGCCGTGTCTATTCTATAACTTGTCTAAGTAATAAACAAGTAATAATGAAATAAATTTTTTTTCATAGTCAGATGTTTTCCATGCATGAAAACATGCCGGTGAACAGCTGTTTGCAGAACAAATAAACATATGATTCTCGCTACAGCATACTCTACCGTAATGAAAGCATATGTTTCCTTCACAGTCGAGTATGTTTCCTAGTTATGTCAATTCCACAAAATTCCTGATTCGGAATTTGTAAACTAGGCTATGTTTATAGAAAATTTAACTTCAGCACAAGAGGGTAATGTTTTCTATTTATCAATTATTCTTCTTCATATTATTATGACAAAAAATAGTATACGTTATTTGGAAGTGAATGTCTTTTGCAGTGCTCAAATGAAATTCGAGTCTCGGCTAACGCCTCGACTAGAAACACCATTCTCGCCTGCAAAAGGCCCCTTCCCGTCCTTGTGGCGTGAGATACTATTTTGAGCAGCTACTTTTTTATCATTTTCTACATTCTTATCTCCTACCAAAGAGTGTTCCAATATCTCATTTCAATAATTACGAATTCCAACAAACACTTGAGTGAACAATTTTTTTTCAAATTCGAATCTTTTACTGAGTTTATTAATTCTAACTGGGTAGATTATTAGCTGTAGTGTGGTTCATGTAAAAGTGACAGTGCTTGATTAACAATGGTATTGCGCAGATCCTTGTCTATTATTCAACAAAACGGATAGCGCTATCTCTTTCTAGATTTGCTCTATTGCCAGATCGTCTTCTAACAATGTAAAATCAATAATTAATTAACAAGGTATTTCATCTTAGTTATGAAAATTCATTATGAAATTATTGATATATATCATTTCTTGTTTAATAGAATATAATTGATGATTTCAAACGAGGATCAACTGTTAATATTAACACACTTTTCTATGTATCTGAACACTGTCACTACTTCAGTCAGTAAGTAAAAGTTTTTTATATTTACTTAATATTTGACTGCATGTCGTGTCCAAATACATGAAAAAAGTGTGTTAATACAAAGCAGCTCGGAATGGATCAAGAAACCATCACTGTTAATAATATTATAACATCAATAAACCTGTATCAGCTGCCGTCTATAGAAGGCATTGACAAGGCAGAGGATCGGCAACGTTTTTCTCCTATCTTTCTCCACTACCATTATAACGTGGACCTCACTATAGAACTTAGAGGATGTATTTCCTATTCAACCTTCTCCTGATGTTTGAAGATTATTCTGAAAAATGAGATGCAGAGCATTTTTAATAAGAATTTCACAATGAATTGAGTGAATTCATTATAACACTCTGTTAGATCGACGTTTCATAAAACTCATGTTCCTCTAATACCAAATCAATGAAGCAACATGACTTTAGCCTCTCATATACTGCATGATATAAAGGATACTATAGTGAGATTCACGTTATAATGACAGTATTTGGTCAACTTTGGTTTTGCTAACCTTGTCTATCATTCGACGAAACCGATTGTACTATCCTTTTCTAGGTCCACAACGATGACAATTATGTTTTTGACAGTGTAGAAATATAATTAATTAATGCAGAGAATCGGCATCGCTATTTTTCTATCTTTATCCACTGCCATTATAACGTGAACCACACTATAATGGATAAAAATGAGATGCAGAGCATTCATAATAAGAATTTCACAATGAATTGAGTGAATTCATTATAACTCTCTGTTAGATCGGCGTTTCATAAAACTCATGTTTCTTTAATACCAAATTAATAGAGCAACATGACTTTAGCCTCTCATATACTGCATGATATAGAGGATACTAATGGATAAAAATTAGATACAAAGCATTCGTAATAAGAATTTCACAATGACTTGAGTCAATTCATTATAATTCTCTGTTAGTTCGACGTTTCATAAAACTCATGTTTCTCTAATACCAAATCAATGAAGCAACATAACTTTAGCCTCTCATATACTGCATGATATAAAGGATACTAATGGATAAAAATAAGATACAAAGCATTCGTAATAAGAATTTCACAATGAACTAAGTGAATTCATTATAACTCTCTGTTAGATCGGCGTATTAGAGAAACTCATGTTTCTCTAATACCAAATTAATAGAGCAACATGACTTTAGCCTCTCATATATTGCATGATGTAAAGGATGGTCTAGTAGCTACAAAGCTACAACTCCAAGCTCCAAGCGATATCCCTAAAGCTCTGTTAAGTTACTTCGTAAGTTAACTGTTCGTTGTCGGAATCTTACTTTGAAGTGTATCACATCTTTGTGCATAATAGAGGAACAACAGCATTCCAAGACTCAATAGAGCAATTACTCGGAGCTGCTTCCGAGATTCACAATATAGGTACTTGTTATAGAGAACGCTCAGCTTTGTTAACCTTCCAATTAAGCATTATATCGTACTCTGCGTGCCAACATTCGTAAAACATCTTCAAGACTAATTTGCTTGTACAGGATCTTGACTTACTAAAGTTGCTAACAAATCCTTGTATTGACTGCCTGGAATTTGAGTGGAAAGTTATATACATTGTAATTAATGAGGTACTGAGTTGTAAATAGGCTAAATGCCTTTCAAGTTAGGGTTTGTTATTCAATGATGCTATTTGAGCTGGGATAAATGAACATTGATAAGGTTTAAAGCAGTAAGTCAAAATCAATTTATCAGTTCAGAGAGATTCAATTGAATCATGATAATAAATCGATTTCAAAGATAGTCTACTTACTCTAAACCTTGATTATATTTATGAGGCTACTCAAAGAATATCCTCAGGTTAGTGAGAAGAGCTGTCTCAAAACTTTATCATTTAAAATAATTTTAATAATTGACTCTGTCTGAGAAGAATTTCTTCTTGAATATAGGAGTCGCTTCTGTGATGGTCAACCTCCATCATCATTATTTTATGACTACAGCAGCGCGCATGGGCTCTTGACTGAATGTATTGAAATGTATTCAGAACCGAAATTTGAATTCATCATTAGTAATTTATGCAGAGATATTCCATGCCGTACTTAATCTAATGTCCCTTGTCCTGAATGTTGTTGCATATAGAATTAGTCTGTGAACGACGGATACACATAGAAAACGCATCTATCTTGAGACATTTCATCAAAACTCACAATCATAGATTGAATGAATTAACTGTTGAGGAAAGACGAGATAGGAAACAAGATGTGGGAAACTGCATAATTTATTCTAGGACAAGTGAAATCATCTTTCATTTTATACTATTCAACTATTTATAGTGGAGTGATCTACTCTGTAGATTAACTGGATATGTAAATTATTATAGATACTATGTATATAATAGTGTAGAATGAATGAGAACAGAATGCCTAAAATAATATTCAAGGAGAGGCTACATTCAAGAAGAAAGAGAGGAAGGCCAAGAATAAGGTAGGAAGATGAAGTGAGAGATGATCTCCAAAAAATGGGATACAAAGGTAGAGACAATTAACACAGGACCGAGAAGCATGGAGAGCTGTAGTGGAGGCGGCCAAAGCTCATATTAGGCTGTAGTGCTGATAAAAAAATGTATGTAATAGAAGATTGATCTACTATGAATAGAGAGCGATATGAATAGTAAAGTGATCTACTAAGGCCCCGTTAAATTTTAACCGTAATTAATTTCACGGTAACCAATCAGAGAAGGCGTTTTTGAAAAGACGGCTTCTCTGATTGGTTCTCGTGGAATTAATCACGGTTAAAATTTAACCGGCTGTTGTGCTACCGGCACTCTCTCTACCACTACTCATAGTAGAGTGATTAACTATCGTTAAGCCTGAAATGATTGTTGAATAGCGTAGGTTAATAATGAATTGACACAACTTGAACAGTAAAAATCAAATAACTTCGCAGATGATTAGTAGAAAGAACTATTAGAGCTTCTCATGATCACTCTTAACTGGTTTCAGAAGTGTTAAAAGGAAAAAGAAAAGGATACAAATAAATAATAAGATTGGAAGTTCAAATTAACAAAACGTACCTCAATGAAGAAACCTCATGTTTAACATAAATGCCATATCTCATGTCATATCTAACATAGATAGGTATTCGGATCAATTGTCATTTCTTGTAGAGTACTGAATTATTTTACTATGAGCTTCAATTGTTGGAATAATTATTAAAATTATGTTTTAACTCATTACAGCCCCTGAGGTGCGGATCATGGATGAGAAAAAGCATATAGTTACAGAAAAATACTATAAATCGGGGAGTGCTGTAGAACTGACTTGCCTTGCAGCACAAATCGAATCCCCTGCTGACAAAATCACATGGTTAAAAGGAGACCAGCCTTTCGAAGAAGGCATTACGTAAGTATATTCATTTATTTATACATTTATACTTAATGAAATTCATACTTAATATGAATGTACCTATCATGTTACTCAGAGTTACATAGATTGAAGATACTATGAATTGATTAGAAATTCATCTTATTATCGGAGCTTCACGTATATATTTGTGTTTTTATCATGTTAGTCAGAGTTACATAGATTGATGATATTGTCAATTGATTTGAAAATCTTCCTATTATCAAAGCTGCACGGATATTTATGTTTTCAACCATCTATAACTTATTTTTCCACTCCTATCTTATAAATAGAATTTTATCATTTCCTGTTCATCTTCACATTGATTCACATCGATTATTAAGTTAACTGCTATATTGGTGGATAATTCACAAATGCATTTTAATGCATTTGTTGACTCTAGTTCACCTCAAGTCAATTATCATGTTGAATTCCTCCGGTCCTTCATATAACATTCACTCAATAATTGATGAAAATGAACTTGGTTCAATATCTTGAAACGAAATTGAAAATCAAGAGTTTTTGAGAAAAAGACTAAATAATACTCATTCTCGTACATTGTAGATAATCACCAATGAGTGTTGATACAGCTCTCATGTTCCTTCTTTTATAATAATAACTCTTATCAAGAATCAGCATAATAGTCAGCATTATGTGGCATTATGCAACGATTTGAAACTTCCCAAAATGTGATATTTCTACACATTCCCATCATCTCCATTTAAATATCCCTTACTGATGTTACTCGATGTTACCCTATATGATCTCCTAATTCCTCAGTGGTGTTAATTAATTCGTATGTTCTTGATCTCCATTTAAATGTACCTCAATGATGTTATCCCATGACCTTCTTTGGTATCTTCTTATCTAACAGTAGTGTTCTTAATAAGGGGCGTACAGACTTGAACTCCACGAGCATGCGCATTTCACTCTTCATCAAGACTTTATGCTATGCTTATCATATTTGTATCGTAGGCTAGTAACACACATACATTTTTGGACGTACGATTTTTAGACGTACGATTTTTCGCCGTCCCTATAAATAACATTAGATTGAATAGATGTTTTGTCAAACAGTTGATGGTTGTCAAGTTCCGTTTAATTTGATAGGAGGACGGCAAAAAATCGATGTGTGTGTAACTGGCTTTACTGTACCTGTACAAATACCTATACGTACAGTATTACGTATCGAAGTATCTACGAAATACTAAATAGCATTGCAAATGTTCCAGTAGCCCACTCAGCTGAATCTGTGAAGAGGTACTGCACTGTAGCAATAATAGTATTATTTGAAGCTCAAGCATTACGACTCTGCTCCTGTTTAAATGCTAGAGAATGACTGCTAGAAGAGGAGGGAGAAACGTGGCGAAGGATCAAGTTTAGTAGCATCATGGTCCAGCAGACAAATAATAATACAGCACCGCTGTGTGAGGAAATTGAACCTGCTAGGAGAAGTATGGAAATTCTATTTCCTCAAGTGAACAGTGAATAGTGAATGCATAAGCATTTCTAGCTTTGTGTTGGATGTTTTTCAATGCAGGAGAGGAATCTCCTACTATATTTGTGTGAATAATTTTGTATAGGTAGTCTATAGAATAAGCCAGACTCCTTTAGAAACTACATTCATATCTGAATTCTCAACTTCAAATGCTATGAAAATTCAGTGCAGTTCTTTGGTTGAGCTCTATTCAACTGCTCTTAATACAACTTTTTCTTCTCTCAACTCCACAATTGAAATTTCACGCTTCTTCACCTCTATTTAAAGTGATTGTATTCATGTTAACTGAGTCAATGAAAGAATATTTTCAAATATTCTTAGTTTTTCAAAATGAATTTTCTTTTTACTGGAACTAACTGGGAAAATTGATTTCCCTCCATTCATCTAATCACCCGAATTTGAATAACTCAACACACTTCCACACTTATTCACTCACCACTCTCTCATCACTTGCATATGCACAGACTTATTGATTTTATAGCAGAATCCACATGCATTTCATCCAAGGTCTATAAAGCCAGGTCAAGACACCCGTGTTCCTTATGGAGCGGCCATTTTGTGGCTGTTTTTATGGCGGCACATTTGAAAATCCAATCTAATTCAATTTGCTCATGATAAAATCATGCATTATGCATTTTAAAAACAATATTTTGTTCAGATAATATGTAAATTCAGGCTTTAGATTTTTCAATGATGAAATTTCAATAATAAATAATGATTCAATGATTTATTATTAAAAATTGTTCTTATTCTTGTAATATGTTATGATTGATTGGGACGAGAGGCTAACGGATGCTTAATGGCTAACGGAACTAACTTTCACCTCAAAAACCGCTTTAGATTTTTCAATGATGAAATTTCAATAATAAATAATGATTCAATGATTTATTATTAAAAATTGTTCTTATTCTTGTAATATGTTATGATTGATTGGGACGAGAGGCTAACGGATGCTTAATGGCTAACGGAACTAACTTTCACCTCAAAAACCGCTTTAGATTTTTCAATGATGAAATTTCAATAATAAATAATGATTCAATGATTTATTATTAAAAATTGTTCTTATTCTTGTAATATGTTATGATTGATTGGGACGAGAGGCTAACGGATGCTTAATGGCTAACGGAACTAACTTTCACCTCAAAAACCGCTGAAAGTTTCTAATCAATTGAATCCAAAAATCAACCGTTTAGTTCCTAGTTGAAATCTAAATACTATTATTCTAGAATTATATTCATACTAGAGTTAATTTTACTATTCAAAGACAAGCAATATCCCTTGAAAAATCCTATTATATTGAGCGAGCAATTCCTGTATATCTGTTTTCTGTTTATATTTTTATATCTGGTTATTTGTGTTCAACGGATCTCGAAAACGGCTCTAACGATTTTCACGAAATTTGTAACATAGTAGGTTTATGATATAAAACTCGATTGCACTAGGTCTCATCCCTGGGTAAACTTGCTGAACGACATTGAAAGGATAAAATTCATCCTTTTCTGAAACAGCTGAGAATTTCGTCGTCTGTGGATAGTAAAAAGTGAGCGATTGATTCTGTGGAAGATCAAAATATCGCATCCCCGAAATACATAAGCTGACGTATAGTCAGCTGTAAAATATAAACACGATCATTTTAGAGAATTGTGTTCTGTTTATCAATAAATAAAAATAACGAGTGAAGCTCGGTGCCCCGATATTTTAACAAATAACACATCATGTTGTTCACTCTATTATGATAACAGCTGATAAATTTGAAAATTGGTGAACCAAAACCCCACAAAATGGCGATTTTGCAATGCATCACGGGTTGGGGCATGACCTGTATTTATAGACCTTGATATCATCTATTCTAGTTATAACAATAGCTATGCATAAGTACATAGCCTGCTTATCAAAACAGTCGTGGGAAGCAAAATTAACTCCAATAGATATTCCTCACATTTTTTGTGAGTATGCAATTCCTTGCAATTCATCGTGTTAAAATTAGTTATTGCAATTTTGATACCAATAAAACTATTTTAAGCTCCCTAATCCGAACAAAAAGTGGCTTATTATTCATGTTTTCATGTTCCGGGCTGATTCGATTTTGAACGTCTATTGCTGATTAATTCAAAAATCAATGAATAAATGGATAGAAGAATTAATGAAATAATATTCCCCACATTTCTGCAAAATGCAATCTTCAAGAACGGGTATTTGACGAACAATTCAGTTTTTAAAGGATCTATAATTGACCGAGCGAAGTGAGGTTCAAGATTCAAGTCGACGGTTTGGCATTTCTCTTAATGTTTATATGTTGCGCATTTACGGCGAAACGCGGTTATAGATTTTCATGAAATTTGACGCGTCGACGTATATACGAGGTTTTTGGAAATTTTGCATTTCAAGGATAATATGAAAGGAAAAAGGAGCCTCCTTCATACGCCAATATTAGAGTAAAAATCAAACTATAGAATTATTGATCATAAATCAGCTGACAAGTGATTACACGGATGTGTGGAGAAGCCAGTCTATTACTGTATTTCCATAAGGTCTATAGTCTCAATCAGGTACTTGTGGATGAGAATACTGCGTGAGGTCTACTGTTCACAGAATTACTAGTATTATGAGATTCAAGACATTTTCCAGAGAAATAGTTTGACTGTTTTCAGTATTCTACTCCAATATACATTTTTATCTTCATACTAGTATCTTCAATTTTAGTCTCCTTGACCAGAGTGTTCATACTTTCTCCCAATATACCTCATAACCTTCTCACGAAAATTTAATCTATTCTTGTGATGGTAGAGTAGGATTCTTCTATGATGAGTCTCAATGCGATGTAGGAATAGTATCATTTCATTTCCACTGATAATTTCCTTCTCCTATAATCAGTAAATAGATTTCAAAATATAATTTTCATTCACAAACTTATGACATTAATGATGAGAGATCATTCATATACCTTCTAAAGTGAATAAAGCATTATAATTCTGGTAAATTTGTGAAGTCTATTTTCGCTGGGGCAAATGGTAACTGGAAAGTAACGAACAAGTCTGTAGTAGTTAGTTGTTGCCCTTCTCTGAGTATTTGTCCAGGCGCATTGCTTTAAAAGCATAACGGCCCTGCTGATCTAATTCATATGCAGAAAAGGGACCGTCTGAAAAGCAAGATTCCAGCCAAGCTTTATTCAATTACGCGACCCTGCTTTGAATTAAAACTTCTCCTAAAAAGGCGCGAAATGAGTTCCATAAATAATATCAGGTTTTCCTCGTTTCCACTTGAGTCATCCAGAGAAACATAACTTCTTGCGAAAACAAAATTCTAGATTGGATTTCTCGCTCATACACATTTATGGGTATGGCGATTACACTCTCATTTTCATTCCTCTCACTTTTTTCCATGGTAGAATGACTCAATTGCAATAATGAGAACACTGGATCTCCTTAATGTTGCAATGAAATTCATATCATATGAAACATTTTCCTTAGAACACATCCTTTTCACACAACAGTTTTCAAGGAACACATTCTACAAAGAACTTATAATACAAGGGGTCCAAGTGACTTATTGTTAGTTTCGAGGAAATTGAGCCTAAAGTTCACTTACATTAATTAATTTTTCATTCATGAAATGAATATAAAAATGATATTCACCTATTCCTATAACAATTCAGCATAATTTTACCAAATCAAACGTACAGTGTTTCAATCTTAAATTGCTCTCCTTCCTCAATTATCAGCTAAATACTGATAAGAAGTATCACGTGTACCCCTTAATTACCAAACAAAACTCTATTGTCTAGATACACATAAATCTATCAAATTTACCAGCAATTAAACAATGATTAATGACCTCATTGCAATATTATCTTATTCGCTATTTGTTTCTTGAGGTATCTTTTGTTTGATGACATGGCTTAATCAAGGTTAAATTAAATTTTATAGATACGAGCAACCTTTGTCCTGTAAACAAGGGATCTAATCCACTTGGACCTCGAATAAACAGCTGTTTGAAAATGTAGTTTGAAAATTTTACACCAGATGTCAGCACTGATTAGACTTACGCTTATAATACCTCTTGTATACTAGATTTTTACCACTTTCAGCTATCGATTACTGTAGCTAACTCAAAAAATGGAAAATGTCACTTGGACCTCTTGTATTCTGACCCCCTCATCTTGTTCTTTCCAAAGTTATTGGAAATAAACTCATTCTACATGGATGATAGATCTTTACATGTTTTTGCAGATTTACCGTTATGATATATCACACAAGAGAGCTTCAAAATCTGATTGACTAAGAATATTTTTCTCATATCTCAATAGTTTCATAATTGTCGTAGCACTTTATTTTTTCTTTATCGATTTAAAAAAATTATATTTCTTGTTCTTTGAAAACAGGATTTTTCAGTTTCTTCCTACTTCTCTTCGAAAATCAAAGTATATTATGTGACACCATCTTGGTGGAAATACACTAATCCCGTCAACGTTATAGATGAAAAATGAAAATTCCATTATTTTTGAGAGTGTACATTTCTTGATGTAAGTGGATATTGCATATCAAGGCTGATAGTGGTCGGCGAAGAACACAAAAGCACTTAGTTCCTGGCTGAGATATCATGTTACACATCCAAGGGAAAACAGCACGTGTGTTTTAGCTGATCGATGACCCATATATATCTATATTGAAAGGGGATGACTTGATGAAAGTCAATATCGGTCTCTTTTTTCTAAGACATTATGTTTTTTTGTCAAACCCACTAATTTCTTGAAACATTCATTTGAGATACACTAGTTTTGATCGTTACTCTATTATCAATCTCCAGTAAACTGGAAGCTTTTCTTACCACAAACCCCATATCATATCTAAATGTTTCTCCACACTATATGAATGATATAACATTTCTCCACGAAAAATATCCAAAAATGTGTCACATCAAGTGTGAAGTTGAACTGCTGATTGATTTGATATTTCCGTTATCCCTTTTTGTCATATTTTAAATAATAATAATATCATGTGACCTGGCTGGCACAGGTCTGGTGTAAGAGTTTCCAGGTCGCAACTGATCAATTTCAGGGCCTCTGAAATGACCCAACGACTGCTTTTTAGGCAGCCGGGACCAACGTTTTAACGTGTCCATCCGTGTCCATCAATACAAATAATTGATGAAAACCAATGATTGTTATAATAATTGATGAAAACCAATGATCTTGTAATAATTGATGAAAACCAATGATCGTTATAATAATTGATGAAAACCAATGAACGTTATAATAATTATTGATGAAAACCAATGATCATTATAATAATAATTGATGAAAACCAATGATCGTTTTGATGAAGTTCCTGATTGCACCTATTGTGCTGTGAATCAGCATATACTTCTCTGTACACTTCAGATAAATTTTAGACTTTTGAAAAGGCTGGATTTTGAATATTTGTTTAGTAACTTCCAAAGGAGATGATCCTATCCAAATTTTGATCCACCTTCGTTGTGATCATCTTCTCGTTCATATTATATCACTCGCGCATCAAAACGCGGCTGAATCAACTGCATTACTTGTTGAGCCATTATTGGAAATAAACCATTCTAAATGGATGAGCCTTCTCATACTTATATGAGGTATTCTTCACATAGACTTTACATGTTTTCCAGATTTTCCGTTTTGATGAATATCACACGAAACAATTTCAAAATCTGATTGACCAAGAAATCCCCTCATATTTCAATAGTTTTATAGTATAGTAGCACTTATATGTATTCTTTGTCAATTTAAAAAAAGTATTCTTTGAAAATTTGTTAATGTGGGAGAGGTGTAGGCCTAATTACTCAATTTTGTAATGAGTGTTGTTTTGCCCTTAGATATAATACCAGCCTCGGTGACGGCCAGGTATCTTCAACGTTACTTTTGGAGCATGCGCAGAAGCCGAATTCTGGCAACTATACTTGCTCAGTGGGTCGCATCGCGGCAGCTTCCGTGTCTGTTCACATCCTCAATGGTGAGTTATCATGAATCAATCAATCAATCAATAATTACACTCATTTTATTCATCAATCAATCTATCATGAATTGCATTCATTCTGTTCATCAATTTATTCATTCATTTGTACAAACACATATCAGTTATCGTTAGAATAATACTAGAAGAGAAACATTATAGAAACAATAAATTATTCAGAAATTATGATTATCATTCCTCACAGATCACATCGATCAATAATTAGAAATATTCCAATCACCGAATCAATGTTATCATTCATGAAATGTCTTGATAGAAATATTAATCATTATAATAAAACTACGATTGACATTTCATATAATGATAAATTCCACAAAAATCATTTTATCATGATAAGTTTTGTGATACATATTATATAGGCCTACCCCAACTCTTAGTTTGCATTCTTGCAACGGAAATCTATTAAGTTATTTGAATATGATTGTTTCTTCCAATCTGTTTCAAGATAACATAATGTAATCAAACGTGATTGTGACATAATTAATCGGTTAATTACATGCTTATGTCATGCATCACTCACTTATCAAAGACCTTCTCTGCTTTTTGTCATTCAACTTTTGTCCATTCTCTTCTTGTTATTTCTCATCCTTTATCATTTTTACAAAACCATTTTTCCTTCATGCACTTTGGTCTTTATATACTATTGACTCTCATTTCTATGGAATCCGATTCTATCCTATTCAAAGTGAAATATTCTAATTTCTCCATTTATACAATTTAATTTCTTCTAGTATTTGAATATCATGGCCCATATTTTTCTATAGTGCCTGGAGAATAAAATTCATACAATGGTCGGCTAGCGTACAAGTTTTAACTTATGCTGGTCATGCCACAAATAATATACCATAATTGTGTTTCCATTTGTCAATCTGCAACATCTTTAACTTTATATTAGGGGAATTATTATTATAATTGAGCACTACTATACCATCATGTGATTATTCATAACTTCATTGCACTTTTTCCTCTCGATTTGTAATTTGATGGTAGATAAAAAGATGAATTTGAGTCCCTTACATCAAATTTTCAATTTTCCAATATTCTCAGTAAAGAGCCACAAATATCTCAAGAATTGGTTTTGTTTTCCATTATCTATTCTATTGATTAGTTGGATCTCGGAACCATATTTTCCCGCCGTATCTCCTTGGAGAGTTGAAATGTGTCAGAAATTGGTATTTGTGGCTTACGTGGTGGTGTAAAGAATGGGGATGCAGCAGAGTTGGCTCGGCTCACACTGGCTGCGAAAATGCGAGCCTGTCGAACAACTAGCTGAGAGATAAGCGAGCCAAAGCATCAGCTAGTCGCCAAGCAGCTGAAAAATATCGCATCATAAATACTGCTTTTCGGGAGATCATCGATGATAGCCTTCGATTTTTTCCTCGTCGCATTTAACGTCGAACAATTATCAATTATTTACCAAAAAATGGGTCATCAGGTACCAGTCTAGGACAATCTTTGATTTATTGTCTCTCGATTTTTACTTGTTTTATCCTCATCGTGAGCCATTTGAACCAATACGTGAACCAAGTTATCTCCTCTCAAGTCATTGAGTCGCATATATGAATTAGGTCATCAATGTTCCAATAATAAATTTCTCCAACAATTTCAAAAGTGAGAAAGAATGATATTTCTAGTACTTGAAACCAACTTCAATGATGAAAAATGGAGCAAGACCCGTGATATTGTTGATTGTCAACTTGATCAAGTTTATCAATGAAATTTTTCAACAGGTCATTGATAATAATAAAGTCCAGAAATAACTCACATATAACTGTAGTTTCTTGAAGCTCAATTGCTAATGACTATAATTCCAAGATAAGTAAAATGAGTTTATTCCTAATGCTCTGCTCTAGCCATTCTTAATGAGCTTTAATAGAACAGCTTTATTGCAAATATGTTTCTCAATGACATTTTGAAAATGAACTGGAATGAATCAGAATTATATATGAGTATAACAAGATGATCAAATTTACTATACGTTTTGAATCACAAAGTTCCTGGTAAAAAAGCAATTGATTTTGTTATAGAAATGTTTACGATTACACCTCTCTGTAAAATATCGTGTTTCAAGCTCCAGTTAGTTTAATCTTTCATTATTACGAGATTGATCACACTAATTAATCCTTATATGGTTGATAACATTTGAAATACTCTAATATTGGTGTATTTCTGTAACTAGTCACAACAGAAAAGTCTCTTCTCAAATATGGGATTGATTAAATTGACTCAAATTTTAAATTTTAACTGGTTCGTATCCTTTTAGTGAATGTGGAGAATCGATCATCAGCTCTGCAGAGATCATATTGATTGTTTTTTTGAGAATCTATACTCGGAACCTACCTTACTTAGCCATAAATATAGGCTTGTAAAAAATATAGGCTTGTCGTCTGTTGAGATGCGACGCGACGTGACATGACGTGATCCGAATCTGCTAGATGAATTAATATCATATGATCATAAATGATAATGTTTACACGTGCCAGCTTCTTTCAATGTGGAAACTATAATATGATAACTCATCTAGCAGACTCGGTTCACATCGTGTCACGACACGTCGCGTCTCAATATGCGGATTGCCTTATTAGCGGATAACTTAAATTAATATTACTTTCCTTGCCCTATTACCATAGGTAAGGAAAGTATTGCTTTCCGAAAAAAATTAAGGTACCCCATTTCTAAATTTCTATAAGTTTCAAGGTCCCCTGAGTCCAAAAAACTGGTTTTTGGGTATTGGTCTGTATGTGTGTGTGTGGTGTGTGTGTGTGTGTGTGTGTGTGTGTGTGTGTGTGTGTGTGTGTGTGTGGTGTGTGTGTGTGTGTGTGTGTGTGTGTGGTGTGTGTGTGTGTGTATGAGTGTATGTGTGTGTGTGTGTGTGTATGAGTGTATGTGCGTCTGTGTTCACGATATCTCATCTCCCAATTAACGGAATGACTTGAAATTGGAACTTAAGGTCATTTCACTATAAGGATCCGACACGAACAATTTCGATCAAATGCAATTCAAGATGGCGGCTAAAATGGCGAAAATGTTGTCAAAAACAGGGTTTTTCGTTATTTTCTCGGAAACGGCTCCAACGATTTTGAACCAATACGTGAACCAAGTTATCTCCTCTCAAGTCATTGAGTCGCATATATGAATTAGGTCATCAATGTTCCAATAATAAATTTCTCCAACAATTTCAAAAGTGAGAAAGAATGATATTTCTAGTACTTGAAACCAACTTCAATGATGAAAAATGGAGCAAGACCCGTGATATTGTTGACTGTCAACTTGATAAATTTTATCAATGAAATTAATTCTTCAACCGGTCATTGATAATAGTAAAGTCCAGAAATATCTTACTTATAACTCTACTTATCTTGAGTTGATTTACTAATAAAACTATAGTTCCAAGATGAGTAGAATGAGTTTATACTTTAATGCTTTAACCATTCTTTTTGAACAATAACAGGACCATTTTGATAGGAATATATTGCAAGAAGACATTTTGAGTATTAATTGTGATGTATCAAATCAATAAATGTCCAGGACCACATGATGAAATCAGCTAAACATTTAAAATCTCCAAGCTACCTACTTTTTCGAAATTCAATCGATTTTGTAATCGAAATGTTCAGGATTACACCTCTCTGTGAAATATTTCAAGAATATTTCAAAATGCAATATGATAATTAATCCTTAGTTTCTTGATAATATTCTTATTAATGTATTTTGATGTAGAAAATTTCTATAACGAGTTATAGAGAAAATGTCACTATCATATTGGTTCATATCCTTGGTAGAGAATGTAGAGAATCAGCTCTTCGTGGATCATAGTTATTCTCTTAAAGGTGCGTACAGACTTATGAGACACGAACAAGCACATTTCACTTTTCATCAACTGATACTATTTTAATTTTATCTGTATTTGTACAAAAGCAGTAAGATACAGACTTATAAGCAACATAGCATCAGCTGATAAATCTGTACGCACCTTATTGTCTATTGTTGAAAACTTTCCTTCACCTTGAATTTATATTGGGGCAGACATCGCTTTCTAATATAGCTCAGTTAGTGAGGAATATTAATTATTTTTACTACTATAATATTCTTTCCCAGTCACTTGATTCTCTCTATAGTTCACTCACTTGAATTGAATTTCAAATTCAAGATACTATTTGAAACCCAGTGATTGCATGGCGCACAATCAATCACCTGTACTCATGGTACCCAGCACCGTATGTATGAGAATTCTTGGTTAGATTATGCGCTCTGCTGCGAAGGGAATAGCCAACATACGCTGGGGAAAAGAGGAGAATGATTGGGCTTTGTGACCTGTCCTGGAGGATTTCCTTTTCCTGCCGCTCGCACCATCTCCTTCTTTTTCACTTTCTTCTGTCCGTCTGTCTATCACCCCTCTTCCTCGCACTGGGTATTTTTCTTCATCAGTCTGTTTCAATCTTTTCCTATACAACATTCTCTCTCCTCCTCCGGGTTTTGACTATATATATGCTGAGATGGTTCACTGAATCTTCAACACTCTCACAAGACATCTTTATCATTTATTCTCTCTCACGACATTCTCAAGGGAAAACTCTGGTTTCACCTCCAAGAAACAGGCTTAGACCACTGCACCTCATAAATCGAATCGCACCACCCAGAAACGGAACAGAGGTATTCTTTCTCTACCACTGTCAACATTCTATCTACTAGACGGATGAAATGTTATACTTCTGGCTGGACTCTTTGTCAATTGAATTGTTTCAAAAGAAACTTCTATTTTTCAGGTTTGACAAATCGTGATAGATTTAAAAAACTAGATAGCATTGGTATATTGCATTTATAGATGTTATAATCATTCATTCCGTCTTGCATATATTTTCTACGGTAATCTGAAAAGTATGAAAAGCTATTTTAATTCTTAATGTATGAAATATCACCTATTCAGTAAATTCATCGAGTTTTACATTATCCAGTTACATTGACCATAGATTTTTGGACTTTCAATTTTCTACCGTTCTCATAATTCCCTCCAGATTGAACCGAGCTTGGCAAACACATAATATGTTCAGATACCCATAATGTGTTCTCGAAGTTATGTTTGATCTGATAGAATGCATAAGCACAACAAAAATTAACACGTCGTCAACTCGATGTATGTGGAACTGGCTATACTCTACTATTTATTGAATTGAGTAGTACTACCATAGAGAAACAATAGTATAAGTATCCCATGATATAGGGCGTTTATGTCGCAACTCTTACTGTTATCTCAAGCCGATAGTTCATGTAATTCTTTCCCGTGAAGCTGTGTGACACTGGTAGTCTATCATATTGTGCCGTTCATACACTCTCACCCCAACAAAAGAGTAAAATTCGACAATAATCAACAGTAATCGGCTTGAGATAACAGTAAAAGTTACGACATAAACTCCCTATACCATGGGGTATCTACCTACGCTATTGTTTTTTCTAAGATACCACTCAACTTGTAGTACTACAACTACTTGCTTTGAGTAGTTCCATCACTTGGTACAATTACAATATTATTACTCAAGTAGAAAATCAATTATAAAATAGTTTTAACATCTATTACTTCAAAATCAATTCGAATTTGAGTTGCGAACTTTAATAGAAACCAATCTCTCGATAACCCTGATGATAAGAAAAATTAATTCACTTTGAATATGACACGTTTTATATTTGGATATATAATTTGAGATATAATAATATCTGAGGTACAAGTTGAAGTTTCATGATTCCAATCACTTTCCGGCATAATGTGTGTGCCAAACAAGTTGTGTTGTTCAAAGAGTAATGACTGACATTGTATGTGATCATCAAATTAATAATTCCACACGCTGAGATTACCTTTCTCAAGAAACGCTGCTTCTTGTGTCTTGATTATTTATGAGGTTGATTTATCGGCTTTTTATTGTTGAAGTTATTAATATCCTTTCAATTCTCTGATGACCCCACACAATGTGAAGGATTCTAATGATTCTCTGTAATATAATTAAACGATAAAATTATAGCCCTACTAGCCGTCAGGCTCGCGTCGCTCGCCATATCCGTCTGGCCAGGGGGCTCCGCCACCTGGACCCCCGACTGGATCGTCCAAAAATAAGATCAGTGAGCTCGCTTCGCTCGCCTGCATTTTTCATTTGAGCATGCTTCATTCCATCAGAAAGTCAAATTACTGAGAAAACGCAGAAAAACGTTGGAAGAACGCTGATTTTGGGCGAATCTTTGATGAAATTTTAAAGTCACCTCATCACAAAATTCTTAGACGCTAGCTAAACCTCTTTACCAAATTTGAACATTTTCTGTCTATTACTTGATGAAAGAACTGAGAAAAACGCATAAAAACGCTGGAAAACGCTAATTTTGGGCGTATCTTTGACGTTATTGCAAATTCCTTCCAACACAACATTATTACACCCTAGCTGAGCTTCTCTACTAAATTATTTTGAACATTTTCTGTTCATTTGTTCTCGATAAAGCTGAGAAAACGCTGGAAAAACGCAGATTTTGGGCGTATCTTTGGAAATTTTTCGAAATCCGTTCTTAGTGCGCCTCTAAAGGGCCAACTGAACATACCTACTAAATTTGAACATTTTTAGTCCAGTAGATTTTTAGTTCTGCGAGTGAGTGAGTCAGTCAGTCAGTGAGTGAGTGCCATTTCGCTCTTATAGATAGAATGAAATTTGAAATACGGCTTTTTACTGTTTATTCTCATGTTGCTTTTTGTGAACTGGAACAATTAATTTCCTTTGTTGTTCGATGTCATCATTGTTCTTATTCTTATAAAGTAGTCTCTGAGCCGAATTTATGGGTTTGGTAACAAATAACCAGTACGTCCAGATAATTTCTTGTCTCTTATCCCAATTCAATAAGAGTCTCAGATTTGAGGTTACTCCCAAATCCGGATAGTGATTCTGCTCTCGCCCTTCCTAATCTGAACCTTAATCTTCTCTTCCCTTTCCATTTGTCCCTATTCCTTTCGCATTGCTTTCATGTCGGAGCTCTTGGAGTAAGGCAAGAATCCTATTGTTGTTCGAACTTGGATAGTGGCCAGGGAAATAGGGCCGCATAACAGTCGGACATATCTGACAATTTATGTCATTTACTTCCACTTCCTGCAAAGGAATACTTTTCTACTTATAATTTTCTTGCCATTCATCTTCCGCTGTTTTCTTAAAATATAACAAAAAAATGAAGTTGAATTTTGGGTGTCATAAAGGGCCTTTGATGTTCATTTATATGATCAATTATTTTTTGTTCATTAATACGATACTAGCTTACCCGGCGAACTTCGTACCGCGAAAAAGTCAATGTATCTCATGTCACACTTGACTTTATTTGGTGAATCATGAAATCTATTTATTTACAATCAATATTTCCATTCACATCTCAATACGGACTTCCTATGTGCTTGAAACTACCGTTCTAAATACCAGTACCAATTTTATCACAGAGTGATGTGTTTATTACAGCTGGTAAGTTTAAATGCTAAATCATAATTATTATCACAACATGATCTTGAATCATGATGATCTTCCCGTTCTATGTTAGCCGCTTGGCCGACTATTTGGAAAACATAGGTCTGTAAAATGGATTAATATATAATTATTATCAGCCCCCCTATAAAAATTTCTGGTCAGAAACCATCCCCAGTAATTACACAACATATTCCCAAAGTTTCATGCCGTTCTGTCAAGTAGTTTTCGAGTCTATAGGGAACAAACAAACTAACACACAAACAGACATTCATTTTTATAATAGAGATAAGCAGGGGGTTACCCATGCTTCGCAAACCTCTATGAATAACACAAATAGGTCAAAATTACCTTTATAGTACCATGCTGATATTTAAAGTATCAACAACTGTAATAATTTACAACAGAAGACTATTTTATTAGCCATAATTATTATTAAACGAAAATCCCAATTAAATGCTGTAAATCACCCCGAAGACTTCTGCTACTGCAAATATTGAATAGACTGCAAATGACTGCAAAAATTGAATAAATTAGTTTCAATTATAAAAACTATAATTCATCAAGAGACGAAAATTGGAGTATCTGGGACACATTATGAGGAATGAAACTAAATATCAGTTTTTGAAATGTGTACTACAGGATAAAGTTCTTGGCAGGAGAGGTGTTGGTAGGAGACGAGCCTTCCTGGTTAAAGAACTTGAGAACATGGTTTGCAGTGTCCACCCCGGAACTTTTTAGAGCGGCTGTCAACAAGGTTATAATTATTGCCAGAATGATTGCCAACATTCGGTAACGGATAGGCACCAGAAGAAGAAGAAGATAATTCATCGCTTATAACCATCCTTGGTGAATTGAGAATCTTTATTCAGAATTTCAAGTTAATCAGTATACCGTACAAGTATAATCAAAATTTCACTTTATAATATATATAGTACAGATTAAGATTTAGCCAATCTAAGGAGATTTTTCCCCTTCCTAGGTTTCTAGCTCTCCTAGAATAGCTGAGTACTGTTGGAAATACTCTATTCTGCTGAAATTTCTTCTACAAATTGCAAATATTTTCTGAAATAATTATATATTTCTTATTATTCTTCCCTCTCATCTATTCTCTTGATGACAGTCGAGGCAGTACCTACTATTACTTCTATAAGTAATAGTAGGTATTGGTCGGGGTGATTTAATCTGTTCACAGGCTGTCACATTACAGCTGTTACAATGTGGAATGATAATATTGTGAATCAGGGATTATTGGAAAGGAAACTGTTGTGAAAACGAGAATCTTTTTCTTAGCACATTTACAATACAAATGATACTAATGTAATAACATTGGAAGATAAAATAATAAGATAGTCCTTGTGCTATTTTCTTCCAAATTTATGGGTGACAAAGTCCAAGGTAAGGTTAGAATATATTTCACATTTACAATTTTTATAAAATTCTACTAGATCATGCTACAATGAATTAAGCTACCACGCACAATTCCAATGGTTATCATGGAGAAATAATTATCATAACGAGCTGGAAGACGACCAGAAACTTGCGGCTATCTCGTATTTTCAGCGAGCAGACCAGTGTCGTATTCTGTATATTTCATAGTGGAGTTGGATCTGTGAACAAGGTGTTGAAATCAAGAAACACAAAAGTTTCTCGAACAACAAGCAACAAAGTTCCGGTTGTTTTCGGCTTCTGCTCAAGTTTCTTTTCGTTGAGACTGTAATTTGCTCAAAAGTTGCCAACTTTGCTCTCTTACTTCAGTCGATTCTTCCAACAAGACGGTAGATGTCATCTGAATAAAAACGCTGTCAATGTACTTCTATAAAGTTGTTATTTCATATTTCTCTTCACTCATCATCTACAACATCAATAGGATATATCTGGACAATTGAACAACACACATTAAACCAGTATAGATGCCCTCTCATCAAGAACCTAAAATCTTATCCATTCATTGTGTACTAGCAGGTAACCCGTGCTCCGCAAGGGTCTAATTAATAGCTAGACAAACTGAAAACTTGTCGTACTGAAATCTTGAAGAATTCAAAATAGACCTTTAAACATCTTTGGCAAATTAAGAATCTACATTCAAGATTATGTTTGTCAAGTTCCGTTTAATCTGATAAGGTGCGTACAGACTTTCGCTCTGCTCCGCAACCGAACGTCACTCCAGCAGAGCGATTGATGATCGACCGGCGAGCAACAGTGGTTTGACCGGGGAACGCGAGAAGATCTAACATCTTCCGTAACGTGCAGCGACTGTGGTTCGATGGTGGTACGAGGGCGGTACGAGGGAGGAGCGTGCTCGGTGCGGGTTGGAAGCGCGAATATGTATACGCAGCTTTAGAATTCATAAGGACGGCAAAATATCGTACGAACAAAAATCGATGTTTTGTGCAGGGCTTAAATCAGTCCAGTAGTTCAGACGTGATTATGCGTCTTAAGTGAATTTCCTATCTCGTACATGTATAAGCCAGTTCTTTCCTTTATTATATTATACTGTTTGGATGAATGATTAAATTTAAATGATTTAGGACTGTTTCCCAACATTCTCTCTAAAAAAAAATGTTCACGAGACCAGTACTAGTGACTCGTGTAGAACCACATAAATCGCTTCATATAGAAATGAAAATATATTTGAGAGATGAGAAATATTGTAATTGTCATGAGAAATATTTCATATTGAAACTTTGTATGTTCCGTTGAAGTCTATGAAGTGATTTTATTGATTGCTGAAAATTATGATCTCTGAACTATTTATTATCAATGTTAGCTTTTCATATCATAGTTGAGCACAATTCAAAATAAGTGATTGCAAGTTTGAATGAAAAAGACTAAGAAATTTTCAAAAAAACACAGATTTATTGATACTTAGAAAGACCGGTCTTTCTTTCAAAGTATCAATAAATCTGTGGTTTTTTGACAATTTCTTAGTCTTTTTCATTCAATATGAATAATAACCACAATATCAGCTTCTCAACTACACAAAAAGAGATTGCAAGTTTCAATTTGAACTTAAATGCTCTGTATTTATTCCTCTCGTACTCTTCAAACCATCTATGAAATTTTGAGACAACTCCTCTCATCTACCTAAGCTTCCAAACATGGAAATTCCAGATCAATGGGATTCAAGGAGTATAGTTTCGAATAGTTCTGAATGTATCACGTATATTCTGACTTGATATAGGTGATTCAACATGCAGTACACGAGTGGTATAACCCCTTGATCAGCCTCGGTTCTACATAGTCGAGCCGTCAACCTCAATTGCGGTGAGCTCTGGGATCGTGAGTAATTAATTCGTGATCATAATCATCGTTGACTGGTTGCAAACACTCGAGATCAAATTTGATTGTTCTCACATCATAACGCACATGCAACAAAAGGATTTATTGCAATGTACTGTCTAGAATTAAGATCTCGAAATAGTTTGTTAGATACAATAGTTTCTTTCATTCATACTGTATTCAAATAGTTACTGCAACACCTATATTTCAATGAATATAATTGGAATAATAATTGAATAATTTTATATAATAATTTATATGATTGAGACTTCTTTATATAATAATTGGATCAATATATCAATATTGCAAATATCCTCACCAATGGAACAATTTTTTAAACACTATTTAAAAAATCATAGATTCTACTGCGGATGAAATTCTTGTTTAATTGCGAGATGATGCCCATATGAACATTTTGCTTGTGCGTGAGTAATGGAAAGTACGTTTGTGAATTGATAAGATGATTAAACGTCCGTGCCATAGGCGGGATTCGAACCCATGAACCATACGGTGCTAGCAGACTGAAGTTTATAATTCTGCTTACCGCTAGACCAACCCGACCGGCAAATTATGAGAATGATTCTTTTCAATACAAACATAAAGTTGTGAAGAGTCAATCACCAAGCTTCCGATGTATGATTCTTTTTTTAGTCAATGCTTTTCACTTCTCAATTTGAATTGCGAATATTTATGAATGATTAATGAAATAATCAATAGAATGATTCAGATTTGTTGATCTTCAGTGAAAGTGACAATAGAATCGGCAGTATTGTGAATAAAAGTTCGATTTTGCTTTGTGAGTTTTATCAGTCATTCTTCCATTTTCCATGTGCATTACTAGAAACAACATCTCAATCATTCCGAGAGTAGTCTGGGATTGCAGATTTCAACAAAAGCTAGAGGAAAACATAGGATTGTACAAAAAATGAGGAGTGAAAACATCCACGAAATACAGTAGTTGGACTAGCAGGCGTTAGTGGAATATCTTGGCAATCGTCCAATGACGATGACAATGAGAAAGAAGTCTGATGGCGCAGAAAAATAGGAATTTGTCGGTAACAAAACAAAACTTGAGAGGAAAGAATGAAGCAACATTGGAAGGAGAGATAGTTCACATTTCAGGTTGGTACCATAGAAGAATGGAAGGAACGCAAAAAATACCGATAAATGTGAGCTTGGTGGACTACGTTTCCTTACGTGCCCTATCGATTGCAAGTCGAGAAAAATTAATATGAAACCGAAAGCACTCTCATTGATAATATTAACTCAATTCAAATCTCCTAGAGAGTACATTAATTGTTGTTGATGAGACCATATTTCAAATTACTTTCATGACTGTAACTTATAGTAGTTGTTTAATATAACCATAGAAAAATATAATCTACAAAACAACTATTCCGTCATCTTTGATCAAACTGGAAATTCACTGTCCAATGGGATTACAATATTGAAATCATCACATTCCACTCTCTTATTACTCATTAAGAGTGAATATAATAATTGATTTTCAACGAGTCACCCCAGTCTCAGTTTTTAAATGAATCTTATATTAAAATTCAGCTAGAGCCAAGGTGATGAGAATAACAGATGAGCTATATTTAAAAATTGCTCACCATTTGATAATTGAATATTAATGAAGAAATAATTATTATTAAACAAAAATCCAAATTAAATGCTGTAAATCAGCCCGAAGACTTCTGCTACTGCAAATATTGACAACAGGGTTAAAAGCTAGATGAGAAATCTGGTGCGGCGCACTCATACAACTTTCCTTGCCGTTATGAAAATTGATCACCTGACGCTAGTGTGAACGCGCATCTGAAGTCAAAGATCTGAGCCAGCTGGTGACAGTTCAATAACGCTGGATACACACGAGATCTGCTATCTCTTCATAGTGATTGATTTAATAGAATCAACAGTTGCCAAAAGTTTGCAATTGAATAATTACATTTTCTCAAATTTCAAGCTTATTTTCAATTTTAGGTGAAAATGTTACTGGACATTAATTGAAGAGATTTCCATGCTCAATTTTTTCCACTCGAAATTTTTCGTTTCAATTATATCTGAGACCTGATAATTGGAAATCTGAAATCGAACTTTGGATAGATGGGGCGGAGCTCCTGAAATTTTTACAGATATGGGACTTGTGGCAGTTGATATAGCTTATTTTAGGTATAAATTTGATCAAAATCGTTGAGGCCATTTTAGAGAAAATCGCGAAAAACCCTGTTTTTGACAACATTTTCGCCATTTTAGCCGCCATCTTGGATCGCATTTGATCGAAATTGTTCGTGTCGGATCCTTATAGTGTAAGGGCCTTAAGTTCCAAATTTCAAGTCATTCCGTTAATTGGGAGATGAGATATCTGTACACAGACGCACATACACTCATACACACACACACACCACACACACACACACACACACACACACACACACACACACCACACACACACACACACACACACACACACACACACACACACACACACACCACACACACACACACACACACACACACACACCACACACACACCACCACACACACACACACACACACACACACCACACACACACATACATACAGACCAATACCCGAAAACCACTTTTTTGGACTCAGGGGACCTTAAAACGTATAGAAATTTAGAAATTGGGGTACCTTAATTTTTTTCGGAAAGCAATACTTTCCTTACCTATGGTAATAGGGCAAGGAAAGTAAAATTCGATGTGCGATACTATTAAAAAACTATTTGTCAGCCTTGGAATCGGATTTCCATCAAGCTGTTTACCCTGTTATCAATATTTTTGCAGTAGCAGAAATCTTCAGGGTGATTTACAGCATTTAATTTGTATTTTCGTCCAATAATAATTATTAACTCATTAGCATTTGAATAAATGCAATATCTCAGTAATTTCCATCTATTGATGAAGAATTTTGTATGATATATTTCTATTCCATTATATTCTATGTATGTTGAATGAGAACGACTTGATGTTTCAAAACCACCGGTTTATTAGAACAATTTGAGATAATATTTTCGGCTGTAGCACCATTAGTATTCTGAAAGCGAATGCGACACTGAGCAGCAGGATATATAGTGGGGGTGAAGCCCTACGATTGGCCATTAGCTGTCGACCGATAAAGGCTGAGTTCCACCGCAATTAGCCGAGACAAGGCACGCCCAAGGATCTCAAATATGGTCATGAGAGTCGTTGCACAACAACCAATGAAGGGATTCTAGGTGACTAACAAAACCAAATGAATGATAATATGGTAGAAAATGAATGAAAATATACATAATATATACCATACATATAATATGTACTATTTGAAAACCAGATAGCACGAAATGAAGATACATAGGAAAATAAAGATAGAAAAGTTTATTCAAAGGGGAAAGCCAAGGTCAAATTCAAAAGTAAAATAACAAGAAGCTAATAACTGAACTACTACTAAGATGAGACTAAATTTAGTGGTGTTGTACTGGCTTAAATGGATCTGTTTTCTTGAACCAGACTCCAGACATTAGTTGATTTTTCATTATCCTAGTTATTTCTCTTGCTTCTGAATCTTTAAAATGTCTGCCTTTCCCATTGACATGCAAAAATTCAACATTTTCTTCAGCCTTGAACTCCAATGCTTATGGAGAAATTCATTCCTGAAATGGAACATCACTTTCCACTTCCGATTATCACCATATACATGGTTTCTTGAACAATTCGGCATCGGAAATTTGAGGAAGTTCTCATGAGCAATTGGAATAAAAAGCAAGTTAGTCCAATAATGTATTCCACGATTGATAGTCAATCAATCCTTATTGAAAAAGTGTAACTGTTCTCACAAATAAACTATATTAATCTTCTATTCAAAGTAATAAAAGTAACTTTGATCAAATTAGAGGAATTATCAGTCCAAACTACGGCTGAAAAATCTTCGAGACGTATGTGAATGGAATACAATACTTTCTAGAATATTGGCACCCACAGCTACTAACTATAGGCCTAGTTTACACATCGCCAATTGGCGAGACAGTTATCTTTTGACAATAATATCATAGTCACCTCTAATACAGAGGTGGCTATGATAATAGTGGCTATGACATTTTTCAAAATCTTCCTTTCACACCTGCTTAATACACACTGTAGAGCCTAGTTTACACATCGCCAATTGGCGATATACATACAATATTATCATAGCCACCTCTGTATTAGAGGTGACTATGATAATATTGTATGTATATCGCCAATTGGCGATGTGTAAACTAGGCTCTACAGTGTGTATTAAGCAGGTGTGAAAGGAAAATTTTGAAAAATGTCCATATCTCCCCAAAGTTTGCATATTCATTTCTATTATATTTGAGACACAGTGAATTGGAGGAAAATAATCAATTATCTTCATTCTTTGTATTTTTCATTATTTGGTACAAGCATCATACTTGGAAATGTAGTGGAATAAAAGAATAAAACAAAAACAACACGTGTATACGTAATACCTTTGAGCATTCATCAATGCTTTGAATGTGGAGATTAGTATGCAGTCATTGGAGCACACTCAGTGATTGATTTATGGTCAGGCTGATGCGCTATACTACTGGTGTCGGTGCGTGCGTGCGCATCAAATTCCTGATAATTCGTGTTGAAGGAATGTTGGCCGATTTGCAAGTGTGACGACCAAACTCTGATTCTTCTATTCTGCATATAGGAATTCGATGCTTTTGTGGATTTAGTTTATGGCATCGGTGAATAATTTTGGTCGATTCACAGCAATGGATTGGACATGTGAATGCATGACCCAGTAACAGTGGGTGCTGCTCTGGATAACGCTCTGTGTTGTGTCCCGATTGGGTTTGTTTCATGACACATTTTATCCTATCTGTAGTGTGAGACTCTTTGATTGAGAACCTACATGCAAAAATCGTGTATTCAAATTTTTATTTTTCCCAAAAACCTGATTAAAATAATTACAATGGTTATAAAAAAGTAAAATACAATATAAAATGGAAAATGAAATATTTTTAGTGATATTTATTTATAATGTAGTGGTTTTCTTTTAATTTGTAGTGGTAGATATTTGTATTCAACTATTTTTAGTGATATTTGTTGTTTATGAATTCTACAATGTCTCACATATTCACAGAGCTGAATTTGACATGAAATTTTCAATTCATTTATAAACTTCGGTCACTTCGAACAATGTGTTGGAAAATGCACAATAGACAATATGTTAAATGGGCAAAGAGGTTGATGGCAATAGACATTCTGGAACAATGTATCAATTATTCAGATTCTCTTAACTAACTTTTATTTCTTGCCGCTTTCAATATTTCTTCCACTGACCACCAGATGATTCTTACTGCCCACACAGTAGAAAAAAAAAATAACTTTATAAAATGAACAAAAATTACGGCATTAAGTTGTTAATTTCAATTTTGTGACTTGTATTATATGGGAGAATGAAGGGAAAATAATCTATATATAGTTCTACTTTGAGAATATCTTAAAATAATATAGAAAATCATTTGTAGCACATAACAGAGAACACTTTACAGTTTTATAATATTAATTAAAACAGGAAAACACGATAAAGATAGATTAAAAACACTTAGAAACTTACATTATTTTCGGAAATTTTCGAAAAAAGCACTGCTCGACTTGAGGAAGGATGGCAGAGCCACCGAAAATTTCCGAAAATAATGTAAGTTTCTAAATGTTTTCAATCTATCTGTATCGTGTTTTCCTGTTTTAATTGTTATTAAAATATAGAAAGTAATGTAACTAGGTACTAGTAATAACCATGTATTTCTTAGCTTGGTGGTATTCTGTAATGTACAAATTCACCTAGTTATATTCGTAGGTCATATATTAAGCTATACACAAATTATATATGGATAGGTTTTCAACTTTAAACGTCTCTTCCAAATGACAGGGTCATGGAAGAAGTGGTCAGTCCAACAATTAGGCCTACAACTCGAATAATAGAAAAGCTGACTAGCGGAGGAGAATTGAAAATGAAGAAAGTTATCTGTAATTTTCCAGAGATATTGAATCTTGGGAAATGGGGTTGATATTTCAAGTAATTGAGAATGAGAACACCCAAAATGCTATATTCATCGATTGTTTTCTTGATTACTAGTAGGAGACTTATTCAATGTTTCTTTCATTGACCACCGGCAGATTCTTACTGTCCACACATTAGCAGAAATAAACTAAATTCAACAATTTCTATCTTGATTCTTAAAAATATAACATATCTTCTCCATCTTATCATTATTTACCAAATGATTAAGTTCGTCCCATTCATTTGTATCTTGCAATTCATTCAGTGAAATAGTCATATCAATTAACAGAACTAGATCTTAATTGAATCTAACAGAATAATAATACCACTGATACAGAACCACAGAGCAATACTATCGATATGTTGTGGAGCTGAGTGTAGAGCATTTGAACATACAGCTTTCAAATGAGAAGGTTCAATCTATCTAATGGAACTCAGTCCACGCTTCCAGTTCTCAGAGTACTATCATTACCATTACCGACATTATTATCATTTTGTCCAGGTCAAGATGCTTATTCCAATATGCAAATTGAATTGGAGAAATACCATTTAAAATTGCTAGTACGTATATCACTTTTTCTACATAACCGTACTCGCTACACTCCTCTTATTAGAATCTTGTCCTTGGAATTTTAACCTCAGCAGTCTCCCAAATACGACTCGCACAAAACATTCAGATAAATTCATATTTGGTGTCACATGACATTGACTCTTTTGCTGAAGATGATGCCTACATAAGCTCTTGGCAGAGAATGAATCAATCTAAAAATGTTCTCTGCTATAGGCTTGTGCGAGGGTTAAGCCGTGTCCACACTGAACAAATGTTCGACAAACATGTTTGTTGAAACATTTTGGGTAAATTTTATCATGTTTGACAAACAATGTTTGCCCGAGGCCAGTGTGGACGCATCACGGAACAAAATATTGTAATTGAGGAGTACAGGTTTTATATTTTACAGCAAACACTGAAAAATGTTTGGAAAAACAGTAATTTTTTGTTTGACAAACTTTGATTGACCAAACTTTTTAAAATGTTTGTCCCTGAGCTCCTCAACAAACATGTTTGCCGAGCATCTATGTCGAAAATTTGACCTGATGACGAGAGATGAGATTGCAAACAGGAGTGTCTGTTCTGAAGATCACAAGACTTGAATTGGAAACAGTGTCTGCAAGGGGCATACAAGGGTATTGCTCTCTCCGTGCTGTGCCCAATTAGAGGCGTCGGTCAGTGGCATCGGCATCGGTCTGCCGCTAATTGTTCCCAGCGGAGGTGGCTGATGACGTCAGCCGGTGGCCGAAATGCATTAGGTCGCTGCTGAGCTGGCATTTTCAATTCTTTCCAACCGTATGCATTTTTCAGTTCACCAAAGTGCTGAACGGTCCTAGTCCCAGTGCTTCTCCACACAGAATCTATCAACATCCGACAAACCTAGAGATAATAGTCTCTTTCACTATCAAAATTTTATGATCCATAGAAAATTGATTCATTTAGCGTTGAAACTCATTCAAGAAAACACTTAGTAGAATACTATAAATAACTAATATACAGATAGATTCAAAATACAAAAATTCAGATAGTTTTCAAGCTATCCACAGGACGTCTAGCTTATCAAAGCACTCATAAAGCACTCAAAGCTGTGAGTAGCTTATTTATGAAGTATCTCCAACTGTGGGAATCATTCCTCATTATTTGTAAGAGCGTTCTATTACTTCATTCTATCATTTTTATTGAGTATCTCTAAAAATTCTCACAATCTTTGAAGAACATGTCATTAACCTATTGAACTCCTAGTGAACTTGATTTCAATTATTATTAAACGAAGACCCCAATTAAATGCTGTAAATCACCCTAATGTTGGGGAAAGCAAAGACTTCCCCTGCTACTAATGTTGTAGCATCAAAGACTTCTGCTACTGAAAATATTGACAACAGGGTCAGATGGAAAATTCGACAAATAACTTTTTGTATAGTAGTGCAAATCGAATTGCCATCTAGCTGTTAACCACGTTGTCAATATTTGCAGTAGCAGAAGTCTTCGAAGGTGATTTACAGCATTCAATTAGGATTTTCGTTTAATAATAATTATTCATGAATTTTCATTTTAACAAATGCAATTCCTAATTTATTTCCACCTGTAACTTGATTTTACTGCTGAATCGTACTGCAGAGATCCTGGTGGGAAAAGTTCAAAGAATAGAATAGAATAGATGTTTATTTCATCAAGACAATAAATTGTAGAACACAATAGTTACACTTTTTACCAATCAAATGACAATAGAAAGTACCATACAATAATTTATAATATGTTTGTTATATCAATACTATAATGGGAGTCTCTATAAACAGTAAATTACAAAAAAATAGTTACTCCATAGCACGTTTGTTGACTATTATTTAATAATACAACAAATAATACTGAGAGGATCATTACAGTTCCATTCATTGATAAAAATAATACTTGTGAATGAGATTCACCTTATGAATAGAATAAATTCTGTTCATTATTTGTAGGCTACATTTACAAGCATTTTAAGTTCTATTACGCTAAGAGATTGTGTTCTTACTTTGTTTCATCAAATACAGTAATGATTGTGAGATAAATTATGACCATATAGCATGATAATTTTATTTGATACAACTCTCACAGGTTGATATTTATACTTTTCTTGCCCTATTACAATAGGTAAGCAAAGTATTGCTTTCCAAAAAAAATTAAGTTACCCCAATTTCTAAATTTCTATACGTTTCAAGGTTTCCCTGAGTCCAAAGAAGTGGTTTTTGGGTATTGGTCTGTATGTGTGTGTGTGTGTGTGGTGTGTGTGTGTGTGTGTGTGTGTGTGTGGTGTGTGTGTGTGTGTGTGTGTGTGTGTGTGTGTGTGTGTGTGTGTGGTGTGTGTGTGTGTGTGTGTGTGTGTGTGTGTGTGTGTGTGTGTATGTGCGTCTGTGTACACGATATCTCATCGTCCAATTAACGGAATGACTTGGAATTCGGAACTTAAGGTCCTTACAATATAAGGATCCGATACGAACAATTTCGATCAAATGCAATTCAAGATGGCGGTTAAAATTGCGAAAATTCTGTCAAAAACAGCAATTCTCTCGAAAACGACTCCAACGATTCTGATCAAATTTATACCTAAAATAGTCATTGATAAGCTCTATGAACTTCCACAAGTCCCATATCTGTAAAAATTTCAGGTGCTCCGCCCCATATATGCAAAGTTGGATTTTAGATTCCCAATTATCAGGCTTCAGATACAATTTAAACAAAAAAATTCAAGTCGAAAAGATTGAGCATAAAAATCTATACAATTAATGTTGAGTAACATTTTCACCTAAAATTGAAAATAAGCTAGAAATGCGAGAAAATAAGATTATTCAATTGCAAACTGTTGGCAACTGTTGATTCTATTGAATCATTCACTATGAAGAGATAGCAGACCACGTGTGTCTGCAGCGCTATTGTTCTGTCACCAGCAGTCTCAGATCTTAGAATAGTAGATTTGATATGCGCGGGAACACTAGCGTCAGTTGATCAATTTTCATAACGGCAAGGAAAGTTGTGTGAGTGCGCCACACCAGATTTTTTCTGAAGACTTTTGCTTAGTTCTCATTAAACAGGTGCGTTAAGATTTGAAAATGGATTGAAATTGGCAAGTTTCAGCAATGACAAATATTGTTCGGGAATAATCTATTAAATCAACAATCTCATACAATATAATTCATCAGAGAATAATTCCGAGCAAAGGGGACTAATGTCAAGCATCCATGTAACAAGCTGACAGCCTTTAGTCTTTGTTTTATAGAATCGGGTCCATGCATTCAAGTTGCGTACCATTGATGAGTATCCATTCAATCCACATAATATAATTGTATTAGCGAAGAGCACACACATAATATGCGGCATGCTCAGCGGTGCATAACAATGCAGGCTGGATGAAATTCGTCCCTGGGCGGTGATATCCAACTAAACAGTATAATCACCGCCTCTTCTCCATCACCACTATGCCACCGTCGCCGTGTCGCAGACTGAATGCACATTAAACTGCAGTACAATCCACAAACTCGACATTTATGACCATCTTTTTCCTTTAATGAAACTGTGTAGTCTGGTTTTGAAGTGTAGATTGTGTTTCCACTCTAGTGAAATAATCTTATACAGAAGTTACACTTGATTGTTAATTTTGTCTAGAAATCCTGATGGACTGGTGTGTCCATCAGTACAATTTATTTTGTTGAAGTGATGTTGAGTAGTTGTAACTTGTAAGTACTAATTTCGTGTAAATGTAACTACTTGTAGTATTTACGTGTAAATGTAACAACTATTGTCTTTTTTCTTTAGGGCTACTTTTAATGTAAATAGAAATACAAATATCAGTACCCTTTTAAATTATTTTTCTTCCACCTACTGTCCAAAGTACTTACTTTACTCCCTGAAACATAATACTAAAGTGTCACTTTTTCGTTCTCGGTAGTAAAAAAACAGAAAAACTCCCTAGGGAGTAAAAGTGACTCCATTTAAATAACATGGGAAGCATCTCTATTTTAAAAGCTTACATTGTAATAGGTTAGAAGGTCTAAGCTTAGATGAGGAAGCATATAGAGTAAACCAACTCTACATTATACCTAACCATTATTCTACAGTATACATTAAACCAACTAAATTCAATACCTCAACCAGACATTTGATCAATTATTTATGAAATTTATGTTTGTATGCTAAAATTATTACAAACTTCATATCACTATACTCAAAAAGTGAAAAAAATTTATTCTATGCTATCCAAAAAACCAGCCAACGAATATTCCTCATTAACAATTTGAAACGGGAACTTCATCATAGCTGTAGCTGTGGTGGCCATTGTTGTTACAACTTTTGCCGACAGATAGCGCTGTCGGCGGAGAACTGTGATTACAAGCCAGCTGTTTCTGTTTACTTTTTAGATTATGTTGTAACACGTTGTTTGGTCACGTACGTTTTTAAAAATTATTTTATTTCAAGTTTTTATAAAAATGTAGGTGGAGGAAAAATGTTGTGTACATCATGAGTGAGAAATGTTTTTTCTCCCTCAGGGAAATTGTTGCCCTCGGCTTCGCCTCGGGCTTCAAACTTTTCCCTCAGGAAGAAAAAACAGTACTTTTCACTCTAGATATACAAATAACTATTATCACAACATGTTTCGGACATTAATGCCATTTTTATATTTTTTTTATGTAACTACTAAGTTGTTGGTGATTGTTAATAATAGTTGAAGAATTCTTCCATAAATAATGTTAATGTAATCTCAACAAAAATACAATATGAATCTACAATTATGCAGAATAACCTATAAGAAAAAACAGATGATCAATATGAGAATCATCAATATAGCAGTTGTATTCTAGTTATTTCACAGTGAATTTAATCCATAATCCTTGGGAAAAAAATAAATTTAACATTCTCCCATATCTATAACATTACCTAAGAGTGATAATCCACAATGTAGGGGTCGGAACGAGGTGATTAGGCATTGCATGACAGGACAGGAAGCTCTCCGATTTTTGATTCGCCAGCTCAATCAGCCAATCGGAGAGCTTCCTGTCCTGTTGTGCCCTGCCTGAAAAAATGACTCGTGTGTTTCGGCCTGAAAAGTCTAAGCTTTATACAATTTTACACTAAATTATTATTAAATCACTAATTCTAAACTGAATTATTCTTCAATCTTCCATACAATGCAGGAAACTTTTAGATGCAGATTTCACTTTATCATTCTTGATATTTTCTCTCTTTTTCAGCCGGTGAACTTCCAGCAGCAGTACAAGATGGAAGTTCAGGGACGATCATAGCGCCTTGCATCGTGGCTTTCTGGCTTATCGTTATTTCTTGCTTCTTTGCAGTGTTCCGGTGACACATCTAGTCATCCTCTCAACCCAACAGGTAAAACGGCTACATGTTTCAAATAAAATAATTGTAGTTACGTCTCAAACAAGTAGCGTAGGCCTACAAAGTACTTGTTCACATCCTTGAAACGAGAGTTATCATCAACTCATTGGTTTGCAGTTGCTGTGAAGTCAAATTATTTATCCACTCAATATGAACAAAATATTCCGAATCGAATCACTATAGTGTGATAAATTGTTCTTGACATTGTTCAATCAGACTCAATATATACCTAGTCTAATCAAAAGGAAGACAATAAAAAACACAGCAGAGCCAATAGTTCACTGAAACGAGTTCACATCTCAAGTTATAACAGTTTCTTTATTGTTCATTCAACTCGAAGAATTTTATCAAAAAATATAATAAGGTGCGTACAGACTTATGCGCAACAAACACGCGCATTTCGCTTTTCATCAGCTGATTATATCTGTATCTTACTGTTTCTGTACAAATACAGATATAATAAGCATAACAACAGCTGATGGAAAGTGAACGCGCGTTTTTGTGGCGCATAATTCTGTCAAGCTGCGTTTTCAACGTTTTCAACAAAATGATTATTTTTCCGTCCTTATAGATTCTATCAGATTAAACAAAACTTAGCATACACATTTGTGCTTGTCAAGTTCCGTTCAATCTGATAGAATCTATAAGAACGGAAAAATAATCATTTTATTGACGCAGCTTAAGGACCTTTAGAATGATACTCATAGAATGGAGTAATAGAAAGTATTTCTAATCGAATCCAAAGTTTAGAATAGGGTAGTCTTCTTCCTAGGTAAAGAGCTTTATCTCAATAACGTTCACGATTCAAAAAAAGAGCTTGAAAAGTTGGAGGGTTGATCGAAAGAGTTTGACGAATGGAAAGAAATAGGGAAAGAGGAAACTGAAGAGAAAACCAGGAGGAAGAGAAATGGAAGAATAGCAGCCAGCCACTGTGTATCGTTCCATAGACAAAGAGAAACAATATGCAGTTCTCTGGGAAGGAAAAGCTGCTTGTGGATTAAGGCAGTTAAGATTGAGAGTTGATACGCATTCAGACTCATAGTCGAGGTTGCAATGGAGAAAGTACGGGTCATGGGGAGGCTCTGATTAGCATTTAGATTGGCGGAGAAGAGGACAACTACCATTGAAGGTGGCTAGTGTTGAGAGAAAGAATCAATGGGCTTGATATTTCACAATGCCGTGCGTAAATTAAACGTCCAAGAAAACTTATAGGAGAGAAGTTCAGTTGTAGAATGTGGTGAGTTGTATCAATACCTACTATTACGAAGTGGTGTAATAATAGCAAAGTAATAGTAGGTATTGGTTGTATAGATTTAATTGAAAAACAATTTAACAGCTATTTGGAGATCATACAAGCCCAATCGAACTGCACTTTAAAGTGGCATCAAGGATTGATGGATTATAAATTATTGTGCAAATCGAGGGTATTACAGAGAAAACTAATATAATTGTATCACTGTATTGTTAAATTGCTGAATTCTGTGATATTATGTAAATCGATTTCTATCATATTAAGCTATTATTGAGATATGTATGTGTTCTAGTGACTGAATCGTCTTAAAATATTTTTTTTTCAAACACAAATTGAACTTTACAGACTACACATAACTTTTATGTTATGATGTCACTCTCTCATGGTGGTTGTGAGTAAGATGCTCCTCTTATACAGCCTTTCAACATGTCAACATGTTGTATGTTTATTATACTCTTTAATCTCTCAAGAACTGTTGTTCAAAGAAAATAAATGAAAATGTAATATTAAATCTCTCTGGAACAGTATTTTTGCCACTATCACTACATTCATATACCGTAGACTACTATATTCATAATCACAGTTTATGATTCAAGCGAAATTCGTAAAATCAAGCCAAAAGGTGTGAAATAAGTAGGATAATTATATTGAATTTCCTTTTGTTTATTTATTGATGAGAGGACAAACTGAACTATAGAATCACTATTCTAATTTTATCCTACATTCGAGGTTTTAGATTTGTGTATGATGATGAGGTATAAGTACAATAATGATTATTATTATTACTCTCTACAAGAGTTTGACCGTTCTGTGTTTTTTTTCTCTCAATTTATTGACAAACACTGAGAATGGTGGATGGAGTAATTTTTGAATGGATGAATATTGTTTGGTGTTGGAGTAGTAATGTTGGCGATATCGGCTCCTTTATTCATAGCTTCGACCAGCAATACTGGCGAGCTATTTTTGTAGAAGTGGGCCGAACAAGAAGGATCGTTGGGACAGTTGAACACAATCCATTTAAATTTTATTGCCACTGATACACGAGTGGGACAGCATGGGGTGAGCTGTAGGTGGTAGATAGGGTATTGCTGCTCATCCCTGTAAACGCCCAATTAAATGGCTCTCCCATCCCAATATCGAGGCTTTTTTGAGCGTGCTGATGGTGATGGCAGAGGGCAGATAACAGTGGCAGTGGTCAGGCGGCAGAATCGCATCACACTGATGTCAGTCATAGTTATTGCGGAAACAGGGTGGCCGGAAACTGGTTGATTTAGTGACGTCACTGAGGAGAGCATCGCGTTCAATAGCCGTGCAAACCGGATTTACCGGCGCTGTATTTCTTATCAGCATTCGACAGTCGAAAACACGCATTTTGCTTACCTACATATCCTCAAAATACAACCTTTTGGATTAATCGAGCAACAAACATCCTTTTAAAACTCATACCTTCAGTGAAATATCCTGTTTCTCATTTATGCTATCATGCATGCTACTTTATAAGTGAAAGCAGGTAAAACACGCACCATCTTCATTGCTTATTTTATTTGATTGATCCAGTTTATCTATATTGATGTATATACAGAGATGTTAAGATGCAGTCTGGGTCCCAAAAAAGGTTTTTTTTTTAATTTTATTGATCTAGTTGTTCTATATTGATGTATATACAGAGGTGTATACAGGGGGTTTAGATGCAGTCTGGGTCCCAAAAAAGGTTTTTTTTTTTAATTTTATTGATCTAGTTGTTCTATATTGAGGTATATACAGAGGTGTATACAGGGGGTTTAGATGCAGTCTGGGTCCCAAAAAGGTGTTTTTTTTTAAATTAAGACTGTTTATATGCTATCATGCATGCTACTTTATAAGTGAAAGCAGGCAAAACACACACACCATTTTTATTATTTATAATTGATTGATTCAGTTGATCTAGATACAGAGGTGTACAGGGGATTTAGGCGCAGACTGGATCCCAAAAAAGGTTAGCAGCAGTTGACAGACAAACTAACCACACTCTTTTTGGGTTTACGAGCAAGGGCGGGGGAGAGGTAGCCTGGATTCTGATTCCAAGAGGGGGGGGGGTGCTGCAATGTATAAAAAAACTCATACTGGAAAGCTAAATATCAATTTGTCTTTTATCACAAAAAATAGAGAAAAATACATGGAAGTAATGAATGTTACTCCTTCTACTCCGTGCTTTTATGGATGACAAAAATTTAGATCATCGGGTAGATTATTCAGAAGCGATTGATTTCAGCAGGTATTATTGTATCAGTTATTGTAGAGTCGACTGTATGTCTACTCTATCAATAGGTCTATGTAGGTAATTGTTTATTGCATTAAATTTGACCATTTTCCAGTAGATATGATCAGTTCCAATCTAGGTATGGGCAATCTATCAGAATCTAGCATTAGAGTCCAAGTTTTCTAATATGACAATCAATTCAAATATTCACTGCAGTTGATCAACTGCAATTTCTAATAATTCTTCCAGCTTTCTCCAATCTCTTCGATAGTTCTCCAATATAATTGAGGCGGTCTACGTAAAAAGGGCGTATAAGCTCATACGCCCTTTTTACGCAGAATGCTCTATTCGATTTTATTGTGAATCCAATGAGACCAGATTTTTTAAAATATCTTGAAAATTGACGATGGTACACCTGTTTGAAGATGGCTATGACAGCTGATATTCGAGTTGAGGTTCCGGTTATATTTTTAATAATATTAAAATAATATACTGTCATCTCATTTTTCTAATATTATTATAGTGTGCACTACTATGTTTAATATGTAGGCCTATTTGGTCATGGAAAACATCAAAATAATATGTCATCTCATTTGTTTTATATTATTATAGTGTGTACTATTATGTTTAATATGTAGGCCTATTTGGTCATGGAAAACATCAAAATAATATGTCATCTCATTTGTTTTATTTATTATTATTATATTCTAAATAATTATTATTCCTATACTTGATAATGGTTTATCACTTACTTTGATTATTTTGTAATGTAAAATGTATTTTTAAATAGATGGAAGTCAAGTTTGAGGAGAGACTCTTGATTTTTTTATGATAGGTAGCTAAAAAGAATTTTCAGTTCTGGTATTCAGTATACATTTGTTGATCATCATATATTTCAAATAATTATTGGTAGAAATAAAGGTAAATTACTTTGATCATAACCATGTTTACTTTGATTTTTTAAAACCTTTCTAGATCAAAAATGCGTTCTGGCTAAGAAGGGCGTATAGACTACCATATCTTTTTCACTTATTACAGAAGACTGATTTGTCTAATTTACTTTTAAACTCATTGAATAACTTATGAAATAGTTATAATATCTATTTTCATTAATATTACAGGGATAATAATTACAATAGCAAAAGGACACAGGAATAAAATCTTCTTTTGGCGTTTTCTCAAAACAAGGTTTTTGCTTATACGCCCTTTTTACGTAGACCGCCTCAATTGATGTAATTTAATGGATTTCCTAATTTTTCTATACTGTATAAATAAAAAAAACTATTTATAGAATAGTACCCTTTAAAATTAATAAAATATCAAAAAACAAGAATACATATTGTAACGTAATCGTAATACGTAATTGTATTCTTGTTTTTTATTTTTTTCAATATTTTATCAATTGTAAAGGGTACTATAATTCGATTTCATAAATACAAGAAAGTAGCCCTGAATTCATACATTAAAAAAAACTCATATTCTATCAGTTGGTCAACTGCAATTTCTAATAATTTTTCAACTTTCTCCTTCAATTTCTTCAATAGTTCTCCAATATAATTGATGTAATTTAATGGATTTCCTAATATTTCTGTATACTGTATGAATCAAAATGAAACTGATATTCTATCAGTTGGTCAACTGCAATTTCTAATAATTCATCCAACTTCTCTAATTTTTTCAATAGTTCTCCAATATAATTGTGTAATTTAATGGATTTCCTAATTTTCCAGATGCCGGATCGTCGCATCTGGATCAAACTACAGAGATACTTCACTCCAGCTGCCTGATCGAAATATAGCAAACGATACTAGCGAAGTGAACATTATCGTTGACGTATGAGTTATAAATATATAGTGGAAATGGATCAATTTATTCTAGAAAGTTGACACTTCTATCAGAAAGTGACATGTGATATAAGAAACATTTCAAACGCCATGTAGACGATTATATTGTTACCGAGAAATCTGCGACGTAATTTAGTGTTGACATGCGATGTTTTTAATAATTATTATTGTAATTTATGTTCCTATAAAATGCAATTCAAATTTATTCCACATGGATGTTGAAATTTCTTCTGACACAGAAAAATGTTATCCATCTCACTCCCATCAGTATAATTGACTTGTAGACATTCCTCTAAGTGTAATTTAATTCCTCTATTGCTGTGTATTTCTGAGAATGTTACTATAACTCAGGAATGTATTTGGTCACAAAATATGTAGCATGGCACGTCTCTTACGGTGGCATTTCCTACGAACTATAATCATGGTTATATAGTTACTGTACTATGAACCAATTATAAGAGATTTTTATCCTATTATATTAAGCGAGCAATTTCTGTATTTATATGGTTATACGGTTATTTGGTTATTTATGTCCAACGGATCTCGAAAACGGCTCTAAAGATTTTAATGAAATTTGCAATATAGTAGGTTTAAAAATTCGATTACACTAGGTCTCATCCCTAGGAAAACTCGCTTAACGACATTTAAATGATAAAATTTATCCTTGGAAAAACATTTTGAGACTTTCGTCGTCTGTGGATAATGGAAATGAGTGAGCGAGTGTGTCTGTGGAAAATCAAAATATCTCATCCCCGAAATTCATAACTGACGTATATAGCTAGCTGTAAAATATGAACACGACCTAAAAGATGAAGAAACCTTGAGGGTTTGAAAGGTAAAATTATCCATAATTAATAAAAAATAATAATCATAATAAAAAAAAACATATTTTCGCAATGTTTCCAAATTCATCAAGAAAACTCAATTTTCTTTTAATCCTTCAACCCTAAAACTTTTTTAGCAGATGCACTCAGCTGCTGGGAGGCTCTTAGCCCTTTCCATCACAAGACATACTATCTAGAAATGTTAATCGACTTCATCAAAATAATCTGATTTGTTGACATAACATGGTAGGTCTCAAAGACCTTAAAGAGATGCATCTTTAAGGTCTTTGGTAGGCCTATATAATTATTATGAATTAGAGTATATAATAATTTTCAAAGTTTATAATTTTTTTACAGTTTCAAGTGATTATTGAGTGTTATATTTTGTTATTCAATTTGGTTTGTAAACAATCTTAATTATAATTTTTCTGTTTTCAAATGTTTGGACTGAAAATTGGACCTGAATTCAAGTGTATGGAACATATAAACTACTTTTTGGACTATTTATAGTGTATAAATCAAAATTCGGGGAAGAAGCAGTTTTGGGCTGTGCCTGTTAGTCCTTCCCCAATCATTTTAAAGATAAGAATATTGTGTCTGTTTATGCATGAATAAATAACGAGCCAAGTTCGATATTAAGAATTATAAGAACAATTGGTTATAATTTCCTACAAAGAACTGATACCTATACTCAACTTGTATCTGTTACTGTTATCAGTCCACTAACTGTTACTTTCATTATGCTCCTGTATGGAGCAGATGAATGAACTCTCTTGTAGTGACACTCCTTACAAAGTAACTTGGAAAAGCATATCTTACAAACAATTAATAATTTACTAAATTACTGTTCTGTTACTTTTACGACCAGCAGCAACATATATTTTGAGAAATAGACCAGTATCACAACAGTTGTGACAACTTATTAGTTATGAAAATAAGAATTACAAAAATCAAGCATGGCTAATATTGGAGTACATAAGTACATCCATTATACTAATATTAGCTTCTTATTGAGTGTAGAAATAGAAATTGATTTTCTAAATCGGGCTTTGATATGATTAGTATTAAACTATCAACTTGCACGGCACTTGGACTTCCCAACCACAGTAGGCTCTATATTTGTAAATAAAGTATTAGTCATAAACGTTTCAAAGTGGACAGAATTCTCTAAAAATACTCATAAACTTCCCAACCGACTCTCTCTCTCTCTCACCCATAGATACAGAATAGTAGCAGAAAAATAACATCTATACATTTAAATAAAGGTATCAGTTCTTCGTAGGAAACGCCACGATTGAATTTTATTTATTCGTTCATAGGAAACGCCACGCTTAATGTGTTCGTAGAAAACGCCACCGTAGGAAGTGTCATGTAGCCACATATTATGGCTTTATATTGATAAGTCAGTATTTACGTTGATAAATAGCAATAGATACTGGATGAGATTCTTTTCATTGTTACATATTGTCATTCAGGGCTTCCACATTAAATTTCTCGTCTTGTAAACAAGGTTATAAATATTTGATGTAATAATGTTCCATAAGTGAGATTTTCCAAAAAGTTCTTTGTACCTAGTTTTGATTATTTTCGTCTTTTATAATGTGAAGTGCCAAAATGTAGAAACCAGCCCACAACGATAACTAATTGCCGCTTATATTTACTATGAAAACGACACAATTTCCAATTTATAACTTATTTTATAGTGACCCTACGACTATAATGTCTTCTTGTTAATGATAATAGGACAGGCACCAGGACTGTTGATTTTATTAAAACTACTTCTGTCCTTTTCAAAACTCAATAAATTGTTAAAATGTGTGTATTCAGGGCTCTACTCATTCTATATATTTATAAAATAACATCATAGTAGGCCTACCCTTTTTTTGAAAAGTTTTTAATATAAAATAAAGTGTGTTCAAATTAATTGTGTTTTTAATCTGTTATTTTATATTAAAAACTTTTCAAAAAAGGGTAGGCCTACTATGATGTTACTTAATAAATTGATAAACTTAGTCATACTCTTGAAGGATCTGAAGACAGAAAGAGTTTACTGATCATTATCACCTCATGAATCCGATTAAATGTGTTGGTTAAAAGTATGGATGGAACATAAGAGATGAAAAATCAGTGATTTTCAAGTCACAAAAATAATTCAGACTCACAGAAAATTCAGAATAGTATGTGTCTCTGTCGTTATATTATAATTATGATGTTCTTCTAATAATCATTGAAATATTACGGAATAACATCTCTGAATCGCAGTTGGTGAGATAAATGAGAGATGATGAGAATATTTTCTTCACCAAATTTCCCCTCTCACTTTATATTTCTTAAGAAAAAGTTTGTTGAAAAGAAAATTTAGAAAAAGCGTGCCTTCGATATGAAAATTTGGGAACTTTTAGAGTGTGTTTTTGTTGTGGAAAACTTCCTTTCACTCTTCATTTTAGATAGTGTTTAACGGTGTTAAGTAGTTGCTGGACCACATCTCAAATAAAGAAAAAGTTAATAGGTACTCTTCAAAGATTTCACCATTGATGGTGTAATCAAAGTGAGAAAAAAAATTTCATCTCAATGATAGTCATAATACCGGTTTAATTCAATGTGTACGGTACCACAGCTTTCTTCCTATTATCATGGTGTGACTAAACCATACTTGAATAGTTCACTTGCCTGTTTGTTCATGTTATTTATATTCAAATATAGCCTTCTTGCTGTTTCAAATAAAGGTGTTCTTGGTATATTTTTTCAATTATTCTTGATGTATTTTTTCATTTGTATTGTCGATTAGTAGTGTATAAATAATATATACTTTCAGATGTCAAAGTTATTATTCAATTTATCTGTAAATATCCAAAACAGTCAAATGATTATTTCTGATCAATAAACTATTTGTTATTCGTTAGTTTCATTTCAATGTTGTGTGGACCAATTTTCAACAAAAAATATGAAATCAGGTTAGTAGGTACATTTTATAATATTATCATTTAATCCGTTTTGACGACACTACGGCCTAATTTTTTGAATATTAGTTATTAAAAGATAAGTACTCACATGTGAAGCGCTTTCAGATTTTTTCAAATCGATTTAAAAAAAATCCAAAAGCGCTCCTCATGTGATTACTAGTTTTTAATAAATAATTTGTTCAAAAATTAGACTGTAGTGTCATCAAAAATAGTTCAAAACGGATTATTACCTGTAGTTCGTCATGGATAGTGAAAAAGATTATTATTATCATTTAATTTTATTTGATTCATTTATGATATTTTGCTTCAAAACTATAAAATTCCAATGGAGATCTGGATAGCATACTGTAAAAGATTACAAAGCAAAATGGGCAAATGCATTAATCAAGCTAGACCAATATTCTTCTATCAGGCAGTAGTTAGACCAAACGAGCAAATGCTTGTTCGAAAGAAAGATTGATGAAAGTAAAGTACTTAAGTTGAAAAGCTCTTAAGCCATGATGAGAACTAACATTGGATTCATCTTAGACCACAGATAAATTAGAATATAGATTCGTATTAATGGTTAAAGGGATTCATACACGTTTGAAGTCATAATTTATCATGCTTCTCATATTATGTCAGGTTTTTGGAGAGGGTTGTTATTAAGGGATAATTGATTAGAGAGTTCTCTATTTATGTATGTTACAATATTTACTGGCTTATAATACACTAAGGGCTGATTTACACGGTGCCAGTCGGCTTGCCAGTTGATGTAGCCAGTCACTGGATGTCAACGACTGGCACTGTGTAAACGGCTCACGCCAGTAACTGGAGAAGCCAGCAAGCCAAGGACACGCCAGCAGTGCTGGCATTTCCAGCAAAACAAATATTTTTGTTTTACTGGCGCGCCAGCTTTCCCCTCTACCGCGTAACCTCTGTGGCACCAGCCGCAGGCACTGTGTAAACGGCAACAGTCGCCCGACTTGTTCCAGTAGCTGGCAACGTTTAAACAAGGTACCTGCTTAAAGCTGGCATGCTAGTCGCCGCTTGCCAGTGACCTTCCAATCAATATCCAAACTGGTATGCCAGCCACTGGAATCTTGTAAATCAGCCTTAATTCACATTGCAAACGAATTTGAAAGAGTATGAGAAAACAATGAGAATAAATTAAATGCAATTTGAATAATGATATAATATGATATTGTAATGTAACTTCACCGCCGATAAATCGGCGGTGCTTCAAAAAATAATTGTCGATTCTCTGATAGGTTATAAAATAATATCCTTCTTCTAATCAACAAACGACCAGGTAAGAGAGAATGCTGAATATTTTATGTGATTAAGTTGAATAATACTGTAGGCTACTTTCTATCACTATTATTTTATACTCCAACGATAATCTTGAACGACACTGTTGTTTGATATGATGAGAAATGAGTGAACCTACCTCTAGGTTAATTCCAAACAACCAGAAATCGAACCCGGGTTGATTCAAAGTGGCTCAGAATTTTTTAAACTTATCAATGATATTTAGAGAAGCTTGCTTCTCGAATGGTACCTTATGCTTTACAACAGGAGTAATACGTTGATGAATCATAGGCCTAACTTATTTCAGGGTCTGTGCTTACACAGTGCATTCAGGCGTTCAGATGATAAAGACAATCCTATAATGTGGACTCCAGACTAAAACTCCAACCTCACATATCCAAATCAACGATAGCACAATCTAATATATACAATCTTCTCCCAAAGCCCAAACTCAACAGTCAACAGGTGCGGATCCAGGACTCTAACCTGTTGGGGTGGTTTTCCAAAAAATATTAAAGTTTTATATTCAAATCAGCATTTGAGAGCTTTATTTTTAATTATTGATATGATTTAATATGTTTTTCTCGGACCACTCGCGTGTTTCGGATGGACACGTCGGTCCCGGCTGCATAAAAAGCAGTCATTCGGTAATGTCAGAGGTCCTGAAATTAATCAGTTGTGACCTGAAAACTCGAACACCAGACCTGAGCCAGCCAGGTCACACAATATTATTATTTAATATAATTTTTGGATTTGTTCATACATTTCACCTATATTACTGCACCCTCAACATTTTTTTCAAACACCACTTTGAAAAGTGGGAGGTGGGGTAATCGCCCATCTCTGTATCTGCGCCTGACATGGAATTATTATCATGTGAAGTGTATGCTTCCTCCGGTTGGAGGACCATTGGAGGTGCAAATTCAAGGGCTCTGTCTATAAATCATGGTGTCCCTCAGGGCTAGGTTCTAGGACCTGTATTATTATTGATTGCAATCAATGACCTTGATCTTGAGGGTAGGGCACTGAAGTTTGCTGATAATACCACATTGATTTCTTCCAGCCCAAATCACAGGTACAGCGGGAGGCTGATTTGCTGTTTGATGCTGCTGGAGGGTGGTTGGAAGCAAATAAATTGCTACTGAATGTGGAAAAGACACAAAGATTGGTCTGTACACTGAGTCGCAGTCAGGCCATCAGTGCTCACAGTGTGTCTCTCCTTGGATTCACCATCAATCCACGGCTCACCTGGGAGTGCCATATTGAGGGCATCTGTAAGAGGTTGTCACGAGTCACCTATTTGCTTAGGAAGTTGACGCAGTTGGTGAGCAGGCCCTACTTCCTGGTAGTGTACCTGCGCTTTTTCATAGCATCCTGAGCTATGGACTGCTGCTGTGGGGTCATGCTTCTGCATGTGAAGATGTCTTCAAGCTGCAAAAGAGGGCCATCCGCATTATAACCTTTAGTGGATTTCTGGATCACTGTCGACCTCTCTTCCAATCCACAGGTGTAATGACCATCTACAGTCATTACATTTACTTGTGTGATGTGTATGTGCGAGCAAATATTGAAAAGTTCAACAAAAGGAGTGACTTCCATCGATGGTCACGACACTAGAAGTCGAGGTCTCATAGATGTGCCATGCTGTCGCTTGTCAAAGACCCGTGATGCATTTCCTGCATGGCCTTGGGATCTTCAATAGGCTGCCGGGGGATTTGAAGATGACCAGCATTCAACCTGAGACTCAAGTGTTGGCTTAGGAGAAATCCGTTTTATTCCATTCAGGAATTTTTTCTTATTGACTTGGTAGGCCTTGTCTGACGTGTACTGCCATCTCGATAGTAAAAAATGTGAAAAGTTATATATTTTAAACTCTTGACGCAACCCATCCGGCATTGCTGGTATTGGTGAAGAGAAGGTAAGTCAAGGTTGACAAAATGCTCACCTGTAGCTCTGCATTTAAGTTTTCAAAGATATTTATTAACCATCAAACGTCACAACGGAGAAATTTTGTTAAGTCTAGACTTGCTGCTCTAAAAAAGACTCTGTTTATCTTTTATATAGTAAGTGCAATATCTCAAATGTGCAGGTATTTCAAATTGATTCTATTTATTCTGATAAACTGGAATTATGAAAATATTTCTATTTGAAAGCTTAACTTCAACTTCACCAACGTTTCCTTCCACTTGTCCAATTGAACAAAATCTTTTAGGTTATGTTCATACACTGGAAAAAATTGAAATTGAGGAACCGTTGCCGCCGTTGCCGCTGCTGCTTCTCTTCTCGCTTGCTGTTGGTGTTGCGTGTGGAATGTGGATTGGATTCATGATTCATCGTGCAAAGTAAATAAGTGATTTGCTTTTCAAGTTTAATCATACTTACGCGTTTCATTTTAACTTTAAAGTGATTGAGGTTGAGGCTTGTACATTTGCACTAGCATTAACAATGGTAAGTTACCTATTGAAAATCAGTATTTTAGTAGTGCTTTTCTTAGAAAATATTGTTTTAAATCCATTCAAAAATTATTATAATTACTAACATGTTTCATGTATTACCTAGAAAGAGCTGAACAACTTTTGAAAAACAATTATTTTTACTATAAAGTATCATAGTCTACAAAACACGTGTAGAGCTAGTGAGGATGGTCTACAAAAGTTCATTCTCTATCTAAAGTGCAGTATCGTTGATTGTAAATTATGTTAATAATTGGTAGCTTATTTATGATATAGGCTAGTCTATTCTAACTTAACTTACATACTTCAGGTTTCTAAACATTTTTTGGATGTTTATATTTTCTTGCTTAATACCCTGGCATTCCTGGATAGCGATCGCGTCATAAACATAAACAACATAATTATATTCAATAACTCGATTAAAATAGTCAATAATTCTATGGAAGCTTATACTTCATTGACAAAAGCAGGCGGCGTTGAGAATAGGTTACAGTACTTAGGTTGTTATTTAACTCACACTGTAATAACTCATCAATAAACCAATGTGTGATAACATTTTTGCAACTCTTGTACCGTGCAGTCTGAAGAAACAGGAATTCTATTAAAAATTAGCATTTTCAATACAAATCCTCCGTTAAAATGAACATTGCCTAAATCGATTCTCTAAGTTACTTTACTTCTTAGGCCCAATTGATGAGTACCTAGCCTAATATTGTTCTTGAATCCTTATATTTCTATTTTGCTCCTGTTAATAATGTTGTGTAACTTCTCTGGCTCTGGTATCAGAGTTTTCAGGTCACTCCTGATTAATTTTAGGGCGTCTTTAAGCATCCAGGATGGTTTAACGTGTCCATCCAAGAACCAATAATTTTATTGGCCATAAAACAACATTACAAAATGTAAGCAATAGGCTTCGTCAATAATAGGTAAAATATCACAAGGTACACTATACAAACGATCATATTTACACATACACATTAAACTATTCTAGTTAGGTACTCATTAACAGAATAGAAAGCTTCAGACTTGAGCCATTTATCAACAGCAATACAAAACGTTTTCTAAAACTCAACCATATTAAGAACTAGCTAGTAGTTTATCCTTCCTTATCAATGTGATTTGATTTTTGGTGGATCGTCATTATTAGCCTAGGTATTTATAAATTCATATCTTAAAATCCATAGTATCACCAAGTCAGTCGATCCAAGCACTTTTGCTTTCTAAACTCAATTTGTACCTTTTTCAAAGCAATTTGATTTGTTTTGTAAAATTTGTGTCTGTACGGTTCCGTTGAAATGTGAAAAAAGGACACCACAAAAAAGCATGAACCAATGCACGAACAAGAATAGAAATGTCTAAGAATAGAGGAATATTTGCAATATACAGAGGAGATTGATGGATCAATTCTGTGCTTAGCAAAACTATATTTCAAGATGTGCTGTTTTACTCTTTATTGAAGCTCCATTCCAATTATAAAACTTCTTAATTTTTATTAAATCTAACTTAGAGCCTCTTATTTCCCATTAATATGGATATTTTCATTTTTCAGAGAAAATGAGCTGGATGGAAGGGATGATATATACGATAAGTTATAATGAGGTTGTCCCTAATTTTGAGATGGAAATAGACTTATTACTGGAAGAAAAATACTATCAGATTTGGAGAAGTTCTTTTTGGAAAAAGAGGAGTAGATGATTCGATTTGCAAAAATATGAATCTTCAATTTAGTACAATTTTCTGTTACTGGCTAGATGTTATGAATAAAAATGGTGATGAGGTAAGTGAAATATCAAGAGAATAACTTATTTTTCTTCTAATCAATCATCTTATATTATCTCTGCACTCTCTTCAATATTAATAATTTCATGATTAGTGTTGAATCATCTTGTGAAGTTGAAGAATGTGCGTTTATAATTCAGTGATCAATAAGAAATCTCAAAATTTTGAGAGGTGTTGCCAGACCAAACGGATTCTTCTATCTGAGTACGCTAAGCTTGATTGAACGATGACGAATTTTGTTTCGCAGTAGAAGGCAGAACAACCAAGCGCAACCGTGTTCTTTAAATATCAATAACATGAATGAATCACTCTGCTTTTTGAAGATAAATTTCCAAAAAAATAGGACCTTATGATTCACACTGAGTTTGGCTATTAGATGTTTTACTCTATAATGAGGTCCACGTTATAATGGCAGTGGAGAAAGATAGCAGAACAACGTTGCCGATCCTCTGTCTTTTCAATGCGTAGACGGTAGCTGATACAGGTATACTGATGTAATATTAATTGTTCATTCCCGTTTAAAATAATTAAATTTTTCAATAATTTCATAATGAATTTTCATAATTAATATGAAATATTTTGTTCATTAATAATTCTACATAATTCAAAGACGATCTGGCAACAGAGCAAAGCGAGAAAGAGAGCGCTATCCGCTTTGTTGAATGATAGACAAGGATAGCAATTCCATTGCTAATCAAACACTGCCATTATAACGTGGACCTCACTATAGATTCTAAGCATTCGTCGTGGTGACGTCACTCTGTCATCAAAAACTGTGATTCCGCAGAACTACGTGACATATTGCCGTTTTCCCTACAACACCTTCCTGTAATAGGTTCTGGAGGCAGGGCCACTTTGGCAGCTGCGTAATTTATCTGAACCAAGTGTCGCGTCGTTACTATGTTGAATGTTTAGGAAGAAGCGTACCCCAAAGTTGGTGTTATTTCTTATACTATACAGTCTTGCTAGTGAGTTTTTCTACACTATCGCTTGTTTAGACTGTACGGTAAATGTTTAAAATAAATGTAAAAATGTGATTAAAATAAATTATAACGGTTTGGACACAACTATGTTTACATATAGACCTCCATTTAAATTCAAACATATTCATTCTAGAAGGGCAAAGATCATATAATCTAGCTGTGATACTAGATTTTTTGTTTCTCCAAATAGTACAAGTCAATTTTTGTTTAAAATAAAAGATGAAGCTATGATTCTCTCATATTTTAATCTTCAAATTGAGTAAAGAATAAATGAATGATGTGTCCACTGTATTCTCAAACATAGACAAGTAATAGAAAAGAATAATTAAACTTGTACATTTTCTCCATGATTCAAACCTCGAATATTTTTTCAGGGTTTGTCGCATTAAAAAAACTTTCACGTTTAGGTCATAGGAATCACGAGCGAAGCCTATCATTATTCTGAGATGGAGTGATGACCACGCAGTATGAGTGGCAAAAACGCATGTCGGTGGCTTGAGCCAACATAATCAGATCGGAGATGTCAGAAGCCTAAATACTCACTGCTCCAATGCATCTCACCAATGATCTGGTAATAAGCAGTTAATAACTAGTAATAGGCAATTAACTTAGTGGTTTGAGTCATCATAATCAGCTCGGAGATGTTGGAAGCCTGAATACTCAGCTCCAATGCATTGTAGTTTACCAATTGATGTGGCAATGGACAGCTCACCATTCAATGAACTCAGTAGTGTTCAGGCTGTGCAAAGGCTGAAAATAAACTTTCTACTGGTGATATTTTTCAAAGATTTTCGATTTGTATATCATCAAGCTATCAAAATGAAAAAAAAAATTCTTAGGAAAACATTTTTCTCCGATCATTACTTTTTGAGATATGAGAGCCTAAAGTTTAAATTTTTGGGACAAAACATTTCAAATTCGGTAAGAGATAAATCCATGAGATTTAGAGGTTACAAATTTTTTACGTACGTAGCCTACTATTGTTGAATAAAAAAAGTTTGTACTAAAAATATCAGTATTTGTGAAAGTTATTCAATTTACTGGAAATGGTAAATTGAATAATTTTCTCGAAATTGATATTTTCAAAAAACTGTTTTATTCAATCAACAATACCATGAAGAATTTATCCTCTAAATCTCTTGAATTTATCTCCTACCAAATTTGAAATGTTCTGTTCCAAAAATTTTAACTATAGGCGCTCATATCTCATAAAGTAATGATCGGAAAAAAATGTTTTCATAACTTTTTCATTTTGATAGCTTGATGATATACAAATCGAAAAACTTTGAAAAATATCACCAGTAGAAAGTTCATTTTTAGCCTTTGCACAGCCTTAATCCATGCTGTGGAATCTTGATATCTATAAGAGCCTAATCTATTAAGTCTTAATCTATGGCAAAGAAGCATTTCAGTGGCCTGAGTCATCATAATCAGCTAGAATATATCAGGAGCCTGAATACTCTCATCGCAATAATTGCTCTGATGATTGGCGGCTCCCTATCCCTTCAATCTTCAAATTCAAATTCAGAAAAAAGTACATGAAGAACATGTTTCTGAAATAAATATATTGCCTAGTGATTATATAAATAGTAAATTGTAGCGATTAACTAAATATGTAAATGACATTTCTCCAATCAAAGACAATATAATCAAAACATAATCAACATCTTATTACAATGAAGCTTCGAAAAATAAAGCAAAGCCACCCCTGAGTCGAAGCTATTACGTCGTCAAGTTTTGAGTAGAAGCCAAAATATGGGAGGAGAAATATTTTATTGTAGACATTATATTATCCCAATTCTGGCAGATTGAGGACCTGTACTGCGACTGCGATATCCAGTCAGATGATCACCTCCTAAAATGCTGGCTTGCACCAGCATGCACTCGATAAGACCTCTTTGTATAAAATGACAAAGCTGCTAAAACAGTGGATTTTTATTTTAATTTGAGCATCATCTGACACGTACGGACGAAGGAATCCCATGAAGGTCTTACAGCTGTACATTCTGATGATCATGATGAGGCCTGCCAGTAAGGCTTTACAGGTGTAGATTAGGGATAACTTTTGGCTTGTTTACGCATAAGAATAAATGAAATAAATAATCTATCATCATATAATATAGGTAGTTTAATCTATATACCTATAATTATAGAAGAATCTCTATAGTTGTTTTCATTGCGATTTGATTTTGTATGTCTAAACTCTGTTTCCTGTTTGCTTGTTCATAATTTTTCAAAGTTATCATGGCGAAAAAATGTAATTCAGTGGTAGCAGAAGTCTGTAGAGAAATTGAGTATTGAACCGTATATAGAATTCAACTAAAGAATCTTATTTCCTGGTACTTATTTATTTGAATTATTAATCTTGCATTGGTCAATATGTTTTTGATTTTTTATATACTTTACAGTTTGATTAACTAAGACGTATTTGATCAAATAATAATATTGCGAGTGAGTTCCTGGATTTGCCTCGACTGTAACACACGACTGTAATCCATGCCTAACAATGGGTAAAACTCATAATAATGATATTATTTAATAGATGAGCAAATGAAAAGCTTATACACTTATGCTTGATCAAGCAGTCATTAGTTTTGTAAAACAAACCATCGTTTGTGTGACAAACCATCGCATTTAGGCTCTACGGAGTCTTGTAATGTAATGCAGGCAGGCTATTCCGAAATTTCATGATAGTCGTCACTTAATTTCAAGGAAATTGTGTTACTTCTCGAACGCATAAAATAATTCATTTTTTATTCCAGGGATATGGATGTGCAACCTGTGTTGACCCAAGACGATTCTTCACTCCCATGAATTGAGAGGGATATTCCTGGGGGAATATCCCTGGTATAGAGTCGCTGCAGAAAAATCCAGGAACGTTACTCTCTCAAGCTTCAAGATTTCTAGAGAAGAATGTCAACAGGCAGGCCAAGTTTGATGTGAGGTCACCGTATCCACTACCAAACAGAATTATTCATTCATTGGTTAGTTAGTATTATTTATAGTAGTAGGCTGATTTAAATCTTCTCGACTTCATTATCACTCCTACTAAATTCAGGGTCCAGGTCACATTTGTCATGCAGCGTAACTTTGTAACCTTCATAATCCACTCATGTAACCTTGGCAATACAAGAAATACTCCTTGGGGAGTCCGATCTCACTAGACATCAAACCTGCATCAATGTAGGAATCAATCTGAAAAGAAAAACAAACCAATTCACACTGCTAAAACAGATAGATATACTATTTATTTTGTGTAAACAAATTCCTTCAATTTTTCCTCATTTTACTCTTCAAATTTCTCTCAATAGTGGAGAGATTTCTTACTCATTTTGGATTGGATTTTTGGGTTTGAATTCCATGTTGCGTTATGATTTATCTTATGTTTGATGAACATAGGCTAATGAACGTTCAAATCTCACATCAAACCTGCATCAATGTAGAATCAATCTGAAAAAAACAACCAATTCACACTGCTAAAACAGATAGATATACTATTTATTTTGTGTAAACAAATTCCTTCAATTTTTCCTCATTTTACTCTTCAAATTTCTCTCAATAGTGGAGAGATTTCTTACTCATTTTGGATTGGATTTTTGGGTTTGAATTCCATGTTGCGTTATGATTTATCTTATGTTTGATGAACATAGGCTAATGAACGTTCAAATCTCACATCAAACCTGCATCAATGTAGGAATCAATCTGAAAAAAACAAACCAATTCACACTGCTAAAACAGATAGATATACTATTTATTTTGTGTAAACAAATTCCTTCAATTTTTCCTCATTTTACTCTTCAATTTCTCTCAATAGTGGAGAGATTTCTTACTCATTTTGGATTGGATTTTGGGTTTGAATTCCATGTTGCGTTATGATTTATCTTATGTTGATGAACATAGGCTAATGAACGTTCAAATCTCACATCAAACCTGCATCAATGTAGGAATCAATCTGAAAAAAACAACCAATTCACACTGCTAAAACAGATAGATATACTATTTATTTTGTGTAAACAAATTCCTTCAATTTTTCCTCATTTTACTCTTCAAATTTCTCTCAATAGTGGAGAGATTTCTTACTCATTTTGGATTGGATTTTTGGGTTTGAATTCCATGTTGCGTTATGATTTATCTTATGTTTGATGAACATAGGCTAATGAACGTTCAAATCTCACATCAAACCTGCATCAATGTAGGAATCAATCTGAAAAAAACAAACCAATTCACACTGCTAAAACAGATAGATATACTATTTATTTTGTGTAAACAAATTCCTTCAATTTTTCCTCATTTTACTCTTCAAATTTCTCTCAATAGTGGAGAGATTTCTTACTCATTTTGGATTGGATTTTTGGGTTTGAATTCCATGTTGCGTTATGATTTATCTTATGTTTGATGAACATAGGCTAATGAACGTTCAAATCTCACATTAGCAATATCACCAAATTATTTTAATTGATGATTCTATTCTTGACCGGCAGGTAACCCGAGCTTTGCACTGGGGAAATTTTTTTGTTGTAAAATGCAATCTCCTCAAGTCCAGGAAACATGAAAAAGTTGCATAATTGTTTATTATTTTGTCAAAATCACGTGAATAATCCTCATCAGAGTTGAAACTTCCTAGAAAAAAAGAGTTTGATTGGTTTCGAACTCGCAACCGTTCATTCAAGAGTCGTGAGTGCTACCAACTAAGCTATGGAATCACATAGAGACACCTCTGTCTGGTAGAGCATTTTATATTTATGTGAACTCTGAATCACAGATTGAATGATTTTGTTTAGATTATTAAATTAGTATCAATTGATGAATAGCAATGAAATTAAGCCTATGTCCATCCTCAGTAAATTCAGTATTTTCGTGTAAAATTGCAAGTTAATCAGTTTATTAATTTAGTGACAATGCGTCATTCGTGTATCCCCTATCCCGTACATGAGCCGATTCTTTCCTTTATTATATTATAGATTGATTATAGATGTGTCATTCAAATAACAATTTTTTCACTTTGTGATTTTTTTTCATATTCATGTTTTGAATTTCATCTAGGCCTACTTGTAATTTCTTTCATGAGAAGGTTCAAAATAACGATAGTAGACTTGAAATACTAGCCAAAATATTTTCTGTAAGATTTAATAATGCTACGATATTAATGTTGATCTTTTTATTTTACTAGTACGATACAATAATGCTACGATATTAATGATGATCTTTCTATGTTGTAGAATCTCGTTACGTCAGTCATCGTGTGGAGAGTGGGCTCAAATATGTGACTCCATCAATATCAGCATCAGTTGATCATACAGCATCTTCACAAGCAGTTCAACTCATCTGGGGGAAACCAACCTCAGGCAGAATAAAAATACGGCGAGTCTGGAATACAGGTTGGATAAAAGAGTAAATGTATATAAAATGGCTATAAAATGCCATACAATTAAACTGGCCATTCCATAAACTTGATGGCTTGTTGTACCAAAATAGGATGATCGAACATTTGGATTCTACAAACTCGCAGAAAATATCGTCAGCTAAGAGTTTTGACCGGCTATCTATATTCTTGAGAACATATCAATCATTAAAGCCCTGCAAACTAGAAAAAAAGGAATATTGTATCTTCTATGGAATTCATGGTCAAACTTTCATATACTATAACTGAAAAATCTTTAATAAATAAGATTGTTATCAGAATAATTCAAATTTTGTCCAAAATTAGATTTTGGTATCATTACTTACTTATAACCTATTTCAAATTTCTGAAAATTGAAAAGATTCACATGAAAAATCTTTTCTGTAATTATTGTATTTCAATATATTTTGTAAACTTGCAAATTCAGTTCTTGGGATTTCCTGTAAAGCTGTGTAAAATACTCTTAGCTGGCGATATTTAAAATAATATGTTGTCAATCAATTTTAGTTGTCACATCAATATCATGCTGTAGTCTACATTATTTTTAATATTTTATTCACATTGATGATAATATCATCGATCATCTTCCATCTAATCGGCATTGTAGTAAATTATTTCATGTAAGTTCTACTTCTTTCATTATTAATTGATTATAATCAATATTCTATAAATTTTGAACCAGTTGCTCAATTATCATTATGAACAGTTTAGCAGCACAAATGTAAAACAAATTCCATTGTTTCATCAGTTTTGGAGTAGGAACAATATTTAGGTAGTGCTGTGCAACGTAGATTTCTCGGTAATCGAATAGTCGGGCTAACATATTAAATAACAGCTTACTGTGGGCTTACAGTATAATAAATAATTATGGATATGTTTTCGAACGTAGAACATATCTTTTTGAATGTATTTTACAGCTTTCAATAGTTCTTTGTCACTTGCTTCCATGATTTGTAAACAAATTCTCAATATTTTGTTTGCGGTGGGTGGGGGGGGGAGGTTTCGAACCGTTCCTCAACAATTTTTGAAGCTGTATTGGTTTGAGCTACTTTCCCTTACCCTCCCCTCGATTGCCGCCCTGCTACTGGGATTTCGACTGTGTTGTTGTGTTGAATGTCAATTATTTGTTTAACCAAAATCACTTTTATTCATCAATTTTTGTAAACTTATTAGTAATACAAGAATACCCCAACAAAGGGTGAGTAGCCCAGTTTATTGTGAAAGTGACTAGTGCACTCGACTCACTTTATGAGAGGGCTGTGTGAGAGCTCCCTGAGCCCTGTTGCATGAGAAAAAATCTGGTGTGGCGCACTCACACAACTTTCCTTGCCGTTATGGAAATTGATCACCTTACGCTAGTGTTCCCGCGCATCTCAGGTCTACTATTCAAAGATCTGAGCCAGCTGGTGACAGGACAATAACGCTGGATACCCACGAAATCTGCTATCTCTACATAGTGAATGAATCATTTAATAGAATCAACAGTTTGCAATTAAATAATCACATTTTCTCAAATTTCAAGCTTATTTTCAATTTTCGGTGAAAATGTTACTGGACATTAATTGGAAAGATTTTCATGCTCAATCTTTTCCACTCAAAATTGTATCTGAAGCCTAATTGGGAATCTAAAATCAAACTTTGCATAGATGCGGCGGAGCTCCTGAAATTTTTACAGATATGGGACTTGTCGCAGTTGATAGAGCTCATCAATGACTATTTTAGGTATGAATTTGATCAAAATCGTTGGAGCTGTTTTCGAGAAAAACGCGAAAAACCCTGTTTTGACAACATTTTCGCCATTTTAGCCGCCATCTTGAATTGCATTTGATCGAAATTGTTCGTGTCGGATATTGGAAGGACCTTAAGTTCCAAATTTCAAGTCATTCGGTTAATTGGGAGATAAGATATCGTGTACACAGACGCACATACACTCATACACAAACACACACACATACACATACAGACCAATACCCATAAACCACTTTTTTGCACTCTCTGGGACCTTGAAACGTATAGAAATTGGGGAATCTTAATTTTTTTCGGAAACCAATACTTTCCTTACCTATGGTAATAGGGCAAGGAAAGTAATACAAGCTAATATTTTTATAATTTCAATCTTCAATCCTGAGATTGTAAAGCTACATGGAAAAAAATATTCACCTGCTTTTTTACTCCAATTGAGGCATAGAAACATGTAAGTAGTGTCAAAATAATTTTTTTTTTTCACAATTTAAACCAAGTTTTTTTAACATCCTCACTTGTGGACCTCAGGTCTCTAGTTCGTTCAAGGGGCACATCCTAATACTATTCACTTTCATCTGTACAACAAGCAATTTACATTGAAGGGAAGAGAATCTTATCTATTTCAGTTGTGAAGGTGGTATATTTGAATGAATAATCTTGTCATGAGTTAAAAATATAATTTCCAATTTGTAAAACAAGTAAAAATATTTTATCTAACCATTAAATTACAGCTGATTAACTTGACAAAAGAATAGTTTCAGTAAAAATACACAATTCAACACAAAATTCAATACAAAATACCTCACTTGCAACAAATAATTAATTTAAATGGTATTTCCAAAAACAATAATTATTGGAAGTGTTTCAAAAATATAGTACATTTTGTACACAAGTTGCGCGTTTTTGATTGACAATTCTTGAACCTACACTTTGATGCATTTTTTGCTGGAATGAATTTCCACAAATGACCTACATTATCAAAACGAATTTGAGAATCTGGGTGGGGTACAACCATCCTTGCTTTTTTTGGAAGGACTTTCTTCATCAGCTTCACAATCCAAAGAGCGAGGAAGACCCCGACTTTTCTGAATAGGTTGCTGTTTTACAACATGAATGAGAGCTTTTCCCAGATTTAATTTGTATTGCAAAAGTGGTAAACGTGATTTTTTATCAATTTTGTTGTCATTACACCACCTCTTGTACATGATCCAGCAGTTTACTACAGCTAGATCAATGAAATGGTTGAAAAATCTTACAGGCCACTTCCTAGTTCTAATACAGACTCGATAGTAGGCCATGTATCGATCGCACAAGTCAACACCTCCCATTTTTAAATTATATAAATTAATTACCTGCGGTTGAGGAACATCTATTTTCCTCTTTTCTTCTTTCGACCATCTTTTGCAAGTTGTTAGAGGTTCACTACCACAGTATGAAGAGAGAAGGAGGACTGACTTGTCCTTCCATTTTACAATCGCCACCTTCTCATCCTCTCGGACACGTTCATCAAACTCCCCCTTGCCAAATCCCTGTCATCTTTTATTTTTTTAATTACTTTCCCAACTCTATGTGATCATGTGAACATGTAATCAATAGATTTAGTGCTAGTGAAAAACCTGTCGGTATATACAGAATGTTGAAAATTATTGGGAACAGTCATTATCAAATGTTTAACAACTGAAGCTCCTAATCCTAAATCTTTCATATCAACTTCGGGAACTGTTCCTTTACCTGTATATGTCAATGAATCAAGTACCAAGCCATCAGGTGCTGCAAGTATGAAACTTTTAAGCCCAAGTGGACAAGGTTTTGAGGGAATGTATTGCCTGAAAAAACAGTTCCCTGAAAACGGTATCATCTGCTCATCTATGGACAGGTGTGAATTTCGTGAAAGAGATAAACATTTTTTATTAAATGAGTCTACAATTGGCCTGACCTTCCACAGTCTGTCATTTTCGTCATGAACACTTTCATTGTCAAAGAAATGCACATAGTTCCTAAGTTCAAAAAATCTATCCCTTGTCATACAGTTTTTGATTGCAGAAATTTCTGTACTTTGTTGCCAGTACATTTTTACTTGTGGAAAACGTAAGCACGCCATCATCATATGAATTCCGGCGAAATTAATCATTTCTTCTGCAGCAGTGTTCACAGATCGGTGGTCTCGCTTTTGTACAGAATACAAGCACGTATTTTGTGCCACATCCTCCCAAAATTCAAGTGGGAAGTATTCGAAAAAGGCCTCCCTGGAATCTTTCTCATCTTTGTAGTCTGCCATCAGTATTTCATCAACAGGAATCTCTTTCATAGGCATCCTGGAATAAAAAATCAATGGCTATTATATGATGAAGAAAAGAGCTTATTCAATGAAGTAAAGAAGTATGAAGTATGTTCATAAAATTTCAGTACAACAGGTTTTCTTTCCTTGGAAAAGATGTATTATGACCTAGACTGAACTAGGCTACACATCAAAATTTGGGAGAAAAATAGTGCCAGCTCAGCCAGTGATCATAATTATGATAATTGTAAAATGAATAGATGAAAAAATAGATAGTCTGTATCTGTATTCTAGCCCTATGATTGGAGTCTCATATAACCTCTATCAATATTGCAAATGAAATGTGGCTTCACAGAAAAGCATTTAGGATAGCTTCCTGCTGAAGCATTTTAGAAAATTTCAATTATTGTGTTGGTGATACCAAAATATTGTGGGATATCTCCATCTCTTTTGTAATTAAAATGAGTTTGAAGATCAAAGTTATGAGTTCATCATTGACATTTAAACATTGGCAGATTAATGTATAGCTGACAACAAAAATTAGGCGGTTTTGTCTTCAGCTTATGCAATAAAACAGGTAATATAATCAATTGGAGTTGTAATCAAGATATACCTTGCTGATTATTTTGAAATCAAGAGACTATTGATGCTTTACATCAGCTGATACCAGCAAGAAACCCTTCTAAATTCATGGCGTTGGCTCTACATAAGTTAGGTTGCATAGAATGAGCATTCAATCAGTTGCAGCAAATTTATATGACAGATAATATATTCATGTATTGAGTTTGATTACTTTAGACTATTACACTTACTTCATATCTTTCCATTTCATTTCCCTGGGTTCTTGGAGATTTGGTTGTACTACCGGGACTGGAATGTCATTTTGAGGGTTGTCTTCCATATCATCAAATGTAACTTCAACATTTTCATCACCATAATTATCCATAAATTCATTTAGAATATCATCATCACCGTCTGACAATTCAGCATCACTGCAGTTCAGAATATTAAATAATTCGTCATCATCTAGAATCGCTAAAACAAACCAAAACATAACAACATGTTTTGAAAAAACATTTTCGATAAAATGAATGAAAATATGATTTATTCTGTCAAAAATAGCAGATGTGAATGTTTCAATACATTTGTTGATATATTATAAGATGAAAAAAAATTAATGAGCATGTAATCAAGATAAATAAATAAAAAAAAATATATATATTTTCCTCTGCCGTTACGTGAGTCAGACGCCATCGCATAACCAAGTGAACTAAACTCGATGAACATATGATTCTGTGAGTAACAAAGCGCTCTAGCGGTTGTTGAATGAAGCAAAGACATCCACAAGGGAGGATCTTGGGTTTGAAACAACTTTTGGATGACAAAAATAATATCGAATTATGAAGCGTAGAAGTTAGGTCCACATGTGTGGACCAAAGGAGTGAAGAGATTGGTCTAATAACCAGCTGACTATAAGTTGGTATTGTCTCATGCAATGGTAGTTCATGCAATCTGATAGTTCATACAGCATGGTTTCAGAGTTTAAAGATTTCTCTCAACCGTTTCTAGCCTGATTTATAAAATAGGTCTGGGGGAAAAATCTTTGTATATTTCATCTCAGTTGGGTCAAAGAATGTAGAAAATTATACATTTTTGAAATCTCCATTTACATATTTTTCAATGTAGCCAACGAAATGTTCCCAACATGGAGATTCCTTGTGTATGGGAGTAGGATTACTATGGCAAACTTGAATAATAATATTTTTTTGTGTAGTTAAGAAGTTGATATTGTGGGTGGTAATTATTCATATTGGATGAAAAAGACTAAGAAATTGTCAAAAACCCACAGATTTATTGATACTTAGATACTAGTTTATCAGAGATTGACAATGGTGTAATAACCGAAACCGGTCTTTCTAAGTATCAATAAATCTGTGGTTTTTTAACAATTTCTCAGTCTTTTTCATTCAATATGAATGATGGAATTAAATAGAGAATGCGTTTACTCAAATGCTAATTATTATGATATGATATGAATGAATGATATGATAATCATATGTCATGAATCAGTTGTTTGAATTATTCTAAATCATCAGAAAGTTTGTTATTTTATCTCAGTTTATTTTAGTCAATAAAAGCCATTATTCTAGATCTTCAATGGTCTCTATTTATTACAATTTTATTGACTAAAATAAACTGATCACTGTGAAATTGTTTGAATTATTCTAAATCATCAGAAAGTTGGGTCAAAGAATGTAGAAAACTATACATTTTTGAAATCTCCATTTACATATTATTTATCAATAATAATATTCAATGGTCTCTATTTATTACAATGAATAATAATTGTCACAGTAAAGAGTTTGATAATATGCTTCTTGGGATGTATTTTGCTAGTCTGACAATAACTTTGCCAGTAGTTCCCAGATCGGGCTCATGAATTTGTTTATAAAATATTACAGAAAACTTTCGAGTTTTCATTCATTAACTGATTATTTTAGGTGAAGAAGGAGACTTCCCACAAGATCAGTTGAGATATCATGTCGAAATGCAGAACCATCATATGAATCTCAATCAAATAAATGAGAATTACGTTTTCACTAAGTAATGTAACTAGCAATTTGAAATTGAAAAAATAAATAGAAAATGTTATCAATTTGTTGTGAAATGTGCATCAAGTATTTTATTTTTATAGCGTTGTTTATATTGTTTACTCTTTGGCGTAATTGGCTTAAACAATTTTTTTTGATTGGAGGCTCTGATTTCCCACAGTGAATTTCAAATTTGTGTGCAAACCCTCTATCATCACAGATCACATAGTCCCAGTAGTGAGGTCTGTTTGGATTATAGTAGAGCATTATAATATATTATATGATGCTTAATTTTAGTAGCAGATGTTTGTTCGTCAATTATTGGTAATGTAGCCCTCATTTGAATTGATACAAAATTTGTATTCAGCTAGTCAATAACTGGCCTTAGTATGTGGAGACGATCTCGATTGGGTGGTAATTGAATGGAGTTGTCATTAAAGTGCAAAACTGACCGCATGTAATTTATTACAGTTTCATGTTTTCGAATTAGATGCCACGTCTGTCAAGGCAGTGAATTAAATTGCTGCCTCAATTTAATCCTACGTGGGCGAAATTAGGCGAAATTGAAGACTAAGTTAACCATATTTCATATAAATATGAATGAAATGAATTAGAATAGCCTTACTTTTGATTTAAAACTGCAATAGATGAATGTTCTCTTTTGAATAATCAAATAATACACATTACCGGCAAATTTGGGAAAATATATAATTAATATACTAGTGTACTAGATGGTGGGATAATGTAATAGTGCATTATTATGTACAAGAGTAGACCACTAGTACATTAGTAGGACAGTCGCACGTTGACGCTTTGACGCTTCGCTTGTAGACGCTCCAAAAAACAAACCAGCTTGTTCCAAAGTTTGACGCCACGCTCCGCTCCGCGAGTAGACGCTTCCAGTGTGGTGCAGCTCATTACTTAACATGATATTGTTCACGACGCTTCTCAACGCCACGCTACGTTCCGCTCCGTTCCGCTTTCAGTGTGGTTGTACCCTAACACTTTGATACATGTAAAATGGTGTGATAAGAAAGAGAAAAAAGAGGAACTTTCAGAAGAGGTAAATGTCATTGACGTGAGTTGAGTAGTTATTTCACTATGAATGTTCAAAAAGTAGCAAAAACGACCGACACGCTGGGAATGACCAGCGTAAATACAGGCGGCTTGGGGATGACCTTTCATAGAATTGCCGGCACGCTAAGTGTTAAATAATTGGCATCAAAAGGGAACAGTGACACTATGGTATTAGAGGTTTATTATGCCCAAACCCTACCTCGTCCAAAATCATCAGTTTTAAACAGTTTTATAAAAGATAAAAAGAACCCCTGCTGCTTCCAGAGAGCCAAGCGGCCCATTGTCAGAACATAAAAAGCGCGAATCAGCCATCACCCAGCTACTTTAGGTCTCCTCAGCTTGGGAACCCCTTGTGGGGCTCAAACTGCCTCAGACTGTATTCACCAAGGGAGATTGACTCAGAGCACTCTTGTCAAAGGCAATACCACCTGGCAGGTCTTTGGCCACAGGACCTCACAAGGAATCCCCGCGACCTCCAACAAGCCCACTGGTCTCTTGCCATGAACATAAAGCTTGAGCCAGATATCCAAGGATCGAGGTCTCCTTAGCTAAGGAACCCCTAACGGGGCTCAACTGCCTCGGACGCTACCACCAAGGACAATGACCCAGCACACAAACTGCATGTAGTCGGAGGGACCCCTCCACGTCACATTTCTAGCCCCGATGTCACCTTTACATCCGGACAGTCAACAGATTAAAATTAACATTCAAATACAAAGATGGCTATACAATCATATTTACAATCGAAATACTTGAGACAACCACAAGGGTTTGAGAGACTTGCCGTATCATAGTGAACTGACAAAGGAACCCAATTTCACTTAATGCCAGATGTTTAGCAGCTATTTCCAGGATCGGATGCTTGCTAAACTTGCTTGCTTCAACTAATTATACTACTTATTCCATTTTAAAGTATATGAAAAATGAAATATCAGGAAATAAAGAAATATAGGCTACCAGTCTTCCACAAGATAAATATCAACTTTTTATCCAAAAACAGGGTACCATTTTATTCAATCAAAATATATTCCTATGAAAATAAATCAAAACTCTTTGCTATGTAAATGAGAATGTGACTGACCGTTGTTAACCATGTCGAGGTTGGAACCTGTCTCCATGTTATAAACCTGGATATACAGATCACTACTGGTAAGATGCTTGTGCCGCAAAAAATCTTGATGCTCCTGAGATATGAACCTCACTAGCGGCTCAATATTCCTTATTTAGGTATTTCTGTTCTGTATTTCTTCCCTGACACAGTAAAACTCCTTCCCTACAAACTGTACAATAGATTAGAATACAATAAAGTAGAATAGATCCAATAGAAATAAAATACTTGAGTAAAGTGTCAGTTCATGAGAGCACTATCCACTCTTTATGTCTCTACTGTAAAATGTGGATTATCAAACAATCAAGAATAATAGAATACTACTGCATAACTGAACATGAAAAATTGAACCAAGACATCAATAGAATAATTACAATTTAACAAAAATACTTGAATAACACAGCAATATAACAATTATAGTTCAAACAATACTTCAAAGCATATATTTATTTTTTATTAGATATTCAACAATGACAACCACATAATCATGAAATGATTGAAAATTGAAAAACAGGCTTATATCCCTTACTATCCGATTCCCAAATTTTGATTAAAAATTAGTCCAAAAGAGGTTATGATTTGTCAGCACTTAGCTATTTTTGGTCATAAAATTATTACAAAACTTTTTTAATTTAGAATTTTAATATGGGAAACTAATGCTGAGGATATCGCAAAACTTGTAGTAAATTGAACAAATCTTTTGTGTGGATAGCCATGTCGGTGAAAAGCATTGTCCCCAAGAGATTGTAACCAAAAACCGTTTAAACCTTCTTATCCCTCTGCATATAGGGTAAGTATGGGGACGTTTGAAATGTTTACCTCCTAACACTAATCCCAACAAGACTGCAAAGTCAGAAATTGAGTTCTAATCATTCCCTATAAATTTCTTTATCAATTGATCTATTGTTGAAAAGCCATAGAATTCACACCAAACACTTAGACTGCTGCAACAGTCGTAGGGTAATGAGTAGAATAGTGAAATTATACAACAAATTTAAGAAAGTATTTTCCCCCTGTGGGTTGGGGGAGATTTTAGTCAAACATAATTCACCCACAGTATCCCTGTTTGTCGTAGGAGGCGACTAAAAGGGACCTGAGTTGCACCAATGCAACTCCAGAAGTTGCCTTACCTTTAAACCACGGGATATGCCCCATCAGGGCAGTTTCGAAGGAGCAAAAAGAAAAACCCAAGAGACCAGAGATGGGTGAAACTCCAGGCACAAATGTGGGTCAAGAGGCTGAGTCGAGGGTGGCTGGGGACCGGGCGCCCTAGAGGCAGTTTGGCATCCCCTCTCTCAGCAGAAGGACCTACTTTTCTTTTTTTTCATATTATCACTCTGTTGTTAATTCCAACATTCACAAAGAACCATCAAGATAATTAAGCTACCAAACACAAGGAATACATTGAAAGAGAGGATACAATACAAATACAAGTACGTAGGCTGCTCCAACAATATAACAGTGTGCTGCTGCTGGCGATGCTGGACGATGATGTTGATCCGCAATGATGATCCTCTGGAGGCAGCCCCGCCCTCTACCATCTTCTGCAGCAGGGAAGACATCAGCCGCCTCTATGTTGAGCCGGAGTGAGCTCGGCTCCAACCTGCCAATGGTTCACCTCACCCAATTCCCACCGGCACAACCCCTGGTGGTCGGGGTCTCCTCCCCACAAAACGATTCCTCCTTGTTGGTTCATGAGTCATTGCAGTCATTGTCATGAACCGAGAGAAATTTGTATGACTCCCCTGTAGGACACGTGTTGTGACCGATAACAAAAGGCCGGTGGGGAGCCCAATTTCTCTCAGTTGCATCACCAATCTCGGACTCCAGACACCCTGCCAGCTAAGATTGGCTGTGTCAAAGCACATGGGTTGGTGACCTGGGATGTGGTGTTTCTGCCGAATGCTCACACTCAAATCAGGGATGTTCCTGTACTTAGCCTCCTTGTCCCTAGCGGTTCGATCTAAGGGTCGAGATCCGGAGATCACTTGCACATCGAGAACTCTGGAGCTCTCCCCCTTGATCCATACAATGTCAGGCTTATGGGGACCCACAGACGTTGGATAAACATTTTCGCGGGCAACGAAGCATCCCCGCTTTCCAAGCTCATCACTTAAGGTCGCGAGGATGGCAAACTGTGGGTCCTGAAACATCCCTGAATGATATGAGCACTGCTTTCATCTATTGGGCACTCATTGTGACACCTCACACTGGCGGAGCCTCTCACCTTCCTACCTCTAGACGTCCTGATCCTGGAGGGGAGTGCGTTTATCCAAGTCCGGACGTGCTGTAAGAAGTCTCGTCTGGCGATAAAGAGGGACCAGGCAGTCAGCCAAGCTGTTGATGCCCATTCACATCTCGCCTCATGCAACTCGCTCCCATCTACACAGGAAATCAACTGTCTCTTCCAATAGGCTTGTCTATGCCGTTTCGAGCCTGTTGAGATATGGCCATCTCATATGAGATATAATATCATATGAGATATGAACCATCTGGAAGAAGACGTGGTGTCGCACTGAGCTTACAATGGTACTCAGCCCAGTGGGAGCGCGATACCACCTGCGCTGCAGGCAGAGAAGACTCTGCCAGGGACCGGAGCTGCCTATCCATCATTGCAGGGACATCGAGAGAGAGGTTCGGTATCCTGAGACCTCCATCCCGAATAGCTGCATGAAGGAAGGCGACTGGGACATCCGGCGGCAGCGAAAGCCACTTGCATACATACGACCTCACCTTGATGTCAGCCCTCTTCAACGAGCCCTTGGTACACCACCCTAACACTAGGGAGTGGAACAAGCAAGGAAGGAGAAAAACACGAAGAGCCAACAACCTCTGCTGGGGCTTGAGAGGCGCACAAGTGAGCCTCTCAAGGGTTGTTTCCAACAGTGGCTCTACATGCAGCGGCCCAGCAACCCCGAACTCGACCCCCAGGTACGTCCACCTCGAGTTGGCATCCAACTGAGGTAACGGCCCAGAGGAGAGCTGGAATGGCGTGGCCGTCTGGATGAAAAACGTCTTCTCATGTCCCATAGGGACATAAGACCACATGAAGGATTTCCTCATGTTAATCTCCAACCCAAACTGTTGCACGGTCGCCTCAAACGCATTCAGGGCAAGGGCCAGCCCCTTCTTGGTCTGACCAAAAAGGAGAATGTTGTCAGCATAAGCTAACGACGATAATAACACATCCCCCAAACGGACAGAGACGTCCACCGGACAACTCTCGAGGATCAAGTCTACAACATATGCAAATAGCAGTGGTGATAGAAAGTCGCCCTGCCGAACACCTCTATTCACCGGGACTGGGACAGAGCGGACTCCATGCAGCTCAAGGGAGGTATGCGAAGCGGCATACAGGTGTGCGATGTATGTGCACAGCTCTTCGGGGAGGCCTTTAACCCAAAGAGCATGGGTTATTGCTGGGTGGGAGACAGAGTCATAGGCTTTCCCCACGTCCAGGGATGCGAGGTGCATCCCTTTATGGGGGTCCTGCCTGACCTGTCTCAAAAGGGATCCTAAGACAAACACGTTCTCACCACAACCATCGCCGAAGCAACGTTGCCCGAGAGACGCTAGGCTGTGTTTATATAGGCGGCTGGCAAGCACCTTGTGCAAATGCCGAACCACCACGGACAAGACCGATATTGGTCTGAAGTCCAAGGGTCTGCCTTCACCCCCCTTCTTTGGGATGAAGACAGTACGACTGCCCAGAAGGGACATCGGAAAACCACCATGGCAAAGGGCCATGTTAAAGAAAAGACATATGAGGGGAGCAGGCACAGTAGACCACAGCTTAGGGGTAACCCCATCAGGACCGGCTGCTGATGAGATTGATATTCGCTCTCGAACGACCTCCACAATCGTGACAGGACCCCACACATCGGCCAACTGAGCCTGCCTGGGGTAAACCGCTCGGGGAGGTAGTGGTACGGACTCTTGACACATCAGTTCTCGCCAATACTCGAACATACCACCTTGTTCGGGCATCGCTGGTGGGTCGACAAGAGATTTGCCATCAAGAATGCTACGCACAGCACTCGACATGTCCTTCCTGAACAGTTTTTGGGTGCATGCATATTCCATCCGACGAATTTTCCTCTTGGGCCTATGGGGCTTGTTGGGTTGGGTCTGGCAGCGACCCAGGGAGCCTCTGGCGCTGAAGGCGTGGGAGGTGCAGGGAAGACATCATTAGAGCCTGCCACACCACTAGGCATACGGAGGTTAGCCCCCCAAAAACTGCCATCAGGGCAGTTTCAAAGAAGCAAAAAGAAAAACCCAAGAGACCAGAGATGGGTGAAACTCCAGGCACAAATGTGGGTCAAGAGGCTGAGTCGAGGGTGGCTGGGAACCGGGCGCCCTAAAGGCAGTTTGGCATCCCCTCTCTCAGCAGAAGGACCTACAAAAAGGCCATGAGTGGAACTCACGTAGATCACGCATTTGTGGTTGGAGAGACCAAACCTCACCACTGCTCAAAGAAGGGCGGCCATTTAGGCAAAACTTCTTGGGAGAGCTGAGGCTTTAGACCCTGCCAAGTTTCGAAGGGGCAAAAAGAAAAAACCAGAGAGACCAGAGATGGGTGAAACTCCAGGCACAAATGTGGGTCAAGAGGCTGAGTCAAGGGTGGCCGGGCGCCCTAGAGGCAACTTGGCCACCCCTTCTTCAGTGAAAGGACCTTCAAAGAAGGCCAGGAGTGGAACTGCCTTCCAGTGAATCCCCAATTGGGGAGCGCTCTGTTCACAACAATGTTGGAACTGGAGTTTGTATCTATTAGGATAATGGAGTACTTTTTCTCCCCCATAACTGGCTCCTTCTCCTCGATGACGTATGCTTGGAAAGCTTTTCTAAATGCTTTGAAATTTGTAATCTTGAATATGGCCGACTCAACCATCACATCCCATCCTCCTACTGGTTCTTCCATTCCAGCCAACTCGCATTCTTTTGCTTGAAATCAATTATTAACATTCATACCCTGCAAAGTTTTGGAGGGGCAAAATGAAAAAACCCAAAGAGACCAGAGATGGGTGAAACTCCAGGCACAAATGTGGGTCAAGAGGCTGAGTCAAGGGTGGCCGGGCGCCCTAGAGGCAACTTGACCAACCCTTCCACAGGGGAAGGACCTTCAAAGAAGGCCAGGAGTGGAACTGCCTTCCAGCAAATTCCCAATTGGGGAGCGCTCTGTTCACAACAATGTTGGAACTTGAGTTTGTATCTATTAGGATAATGGAGTACTTTTTCTCCCCCATAATTGGCTCCTTCTCCTCGATGACGTATGCTTGGAAAGCTTTTCTAAATGCTTTGAAATTTGTAATCTTGAATATGGCCGACTCAACCATCACATCCCATCCTCCTACTGGTTCTTCCATTCGAGCCAACTTACATTCTTTTGCCTGAAATCAATTATTAACATTCAGACCCTGCAAAGTTTTAGAGGGTCAAAATGAAAAAAACCCAAAGAGACCAGAGATGGGTGAAACTCCAGGCACAAATGTGGGTCAAGAGGCTGAGTCAAGGGTGGCCGGGCGCCCTAGAGGCAACTTGGCCACCCCTTCTTCAGTGGAAGGACCTTCAAAGAAGGCCAGGAGTGGAACTGCCTTCCAGCGAATCCCCAATTGGGGAGCGCTCTGTTCACTACAACGTTGGAACTGGAGTTTGTATCTATTAGGATAATGGAGTACTTTTTCTCCCCCATAACTGGCTCCTTCTCCTCGATGACGTATGCTTGGAAAGCTTTTCTAAATGCTTTGAAATTTGTAATCTTGAATATGGCCGACTCAACCATCACATCCCATCCTCCTACTGGTTCTTCCATTCGAGCCAACTTACATTCTTTTGCCTGAAATCAATTATTAACATTCAGACCCTGCAAAGTTTTGGAGGGGCAAAATGAAAAAACCCAAAGAGACCAAGATGGGTGAAACTCCAGGCACAAATGTGGGTCAAGAGGCTGAGTCAAGGGTGGCCGGACGCCCTAGAGGCAACTTGGCCACGCCTTTCTCAGCGGAAGGACCTTCAAAGAAGGCCAGGAGTGGAACTGCTTTCTGGCGAATCTCCAATTGGGGAGCGCTCTGTTCACAACAATGTTGGAACTGGAGTTTGTATCTATTAGGATAATGGAGTACTTTTTCTCCCCCATAACTGGCTCCTTCTCCTCGATGATGTATGCTTGGAGAGCTTATCTAAACGCTTTGAAATCTGTAATCTCGAATATGGCCGACTCAACCATCACATCCCATCCTCCTTCTGGTTCTTCCATTCCAACCAACTCGCATTCTTTTGCCTGAAATCAATTATTAACATTTACACAATTATTGTTAATTCCAGTCACTCATGCATTTGTTTATTATTTATTTGGACTTTTAATGCTTACAAAGAACATAAAAGTTCAAAATATCTTGATTGACACACTAAAGGAACATAATATTATAGTGAGATCACATCAAAATTTCTGTTTTTTTGGTCTCAGATGCATATCATCCAATCAATGCTGAATGTAATGAATCTCACTAATGTAAGTGGTAGTTCACTGGCCTTCTGTTTTTTCTGATTTAATTATTCAAAACTACAATTATGAATTTGTAATACCATTTCCACAGACAAAAATGATCTATATTTGGATAAAGGAAATAACAATAAAAATGAGAAAGGAAGAATTAAAAAGTATAGCATGTTATGTAAAATATGTTATAAGCATTAATTTTCAAACGCAAACTACAACTATTATTTCTAATGTATATACTGGTTCAAAGATGAAATAAACACCAAAATATAAATTTGAAGGTTTTCGAACATGAAAATGATTCAATTATTAACAGAAACAGACACTCTAAAAAATTAATAGAAATTATCTAAGGTCTGTTCAACGATGAATTATAATGTGAATTATGTCCAACCTCCTGGGTTGGGCCCGAGGTATCAGTGGGAGGGTAGGGAGACTACTCCCAGAGATGGAGGACAAGCCTTGATCCCATAGTCTGGACTACACAGCTTCACCTGCTACGTGTTTAGCAGGCTACTTCCAGAGATGGGGGCCGCAGCCTGATCCCTTTTCTGGTTACTGTGCATATTCGCCTAGTGAGCTGAAGCTCAGCTTCCTTCCTCCTGCCAGTTCACTCAACCAGTCGTACCTGCGCAGATTCCTTAAAAAAGACCCTGAAAGGACCAATGGCACTTAGGGTCACCAATTGCCGCAGATTGTTAGCCTCCGGGAAGGTTTCCCAACCCAGAGAGCTCAAGAGTTGCTGCCGTGCCAGAGTATTTCTCCGGCAGCTCGTCAGGGCATGCATGGTGGTATCTGGCTCTCCATACATGGTGCAGGAACCATCCTCCGATACAGCTTTGTAGATGGTTTTCAGACTCACGTTCTTTGAGCCACAGGACTTGCTGGCTAAGCCTTTCAGTTGAAGAAGGACGCTGCGAGATTTCTCGGTGACCATCTTTGCGTGCTCTACAAAGCTTAGCTTGTGATCAAGAACCACACCAAGGTATGTGGTATGCCATACGACCTGGACTGATCTTCCTCCTTAACGTACTACACATCAAAAACGCTTGGTTTGTTTCTGATACTTACCTCGCCGTTCATCATTTTAACAATTATTATTTGTAACAGTCTAATGCGTTTCACCACTATTTTGTAAACCTCTCCTACTTGGTAAACACTTATGGAAAATGATCAGCAAATGTCCACTTCTCTTGATATTTATTCAGGGCAAATGTTGAATCGCGAAGTAGATTGGCAAATTTTCAATCATACAAAACTGTATTCAAATAAACGGCAAATGTGGACTCCATGACCTGCAGTTTGATAGAATATTATAGAAATATTCTTTACAAGATTTCTTTGAGTCTTGAGAGTTTACCACTTTTTTCTGTCATTTGGAGGAAGCAATTTCTAGCAGCTTGCTAAAATAGTATCCTATGAGGTACTTTCTTTATACCAATTTCTTAAAATAGTTGTAAAAATGTTTTTTGTTCAAATAAAAGAAGATGTTAAATAATGAAGCTACATCATATACACTTGGTTCGTTTCTCATACTTACCTCGCAGTTCATCTTTTCAACAATTCCTATTTGTAACAGTCTAATGCGTTTCACACTATTTTGGTAAACACTTATAAGAAATGATGGCAAATGTGCACTTCAACAATTATTATTTGTAACAGTCTAATGCGTTTCACCACTATTTTGTATTCCACTCTTACTTGGTAAACACTTATGGGAAATGATCAGCAAATGTCCACTTCTCCTGATATTTATTCAGGGCAAATGTCAAATTGCGAAGTAGATTGGCAAATTTTCAATCAAACAAAACTGTATTCGAATAAACGGCAAATGTGGACTCCATGACCAGCACATTTGATAGAATATCATAGAAATATCACTTACAAGATTTCTCTGAGTCTTGAGAATTTACCACTTTTTTCTGTCATTTGGAGGAAGCAATTTCAAGCATCTTGCTAAAAAAGTATCTTATAAGGTACTTTCTTTATACCATTTTCTTAAAATAGCTGGAAAATGTTTTCTGTTGAAATAAAAAAGATGAAAAACATTGAAGCCACATTAAAAACACTTGGTTTGTTTCTCATACTTACCTCGCAGTTCATCTTTTCAACAATTCCTATTTGTAACAGTCTAATACGGTTCACTCCTACTTCACTTATATGAGAAATGTTCGGCAAATGTCTACTTCACTTGATATTTATTCAAGGCGGATGCCAATTTGCAAAGTAGATTGGCAAAATGTCAATCATACAAAACTGTATTCGAAGAAACGGAAAATGGCAACTTTTTGACCAGCAATGTTGATGGAATATTTCCATACAAGATTTCTTTCAGTCTTAAGAATTGACTACTTTTTTGTCATTTGGAGGAAGCAATTTCAAGCAGCTTGCTAAAATAGTATCTTGTACGGTACTTTCTTTGTAACATTTTAATGAAATAGTTGTCAATAAGTACACAATTGAAATTTATATCTCACCAAGTAAGTTAGGCCATTAATTTTTGTCTGTTCAATTATCTTCATCTTGATCATCATCATTTTTGGCACTGCATGTCTGGCACACAATTTCCCTTGTAGTGCATAATATTTCAGGCCATACTTGGCGGGCTTATTTGGTATATATTGCACAAACCCACATGGCCCACAAAATGAAACTAACATTTCGTCGATTGTAGAAAACTCGCCAAGACTATAACTTTTTGACAGTTGTTCACAAATTGAGTTTGTAAATCTCTAATGGCCGCGATCCTGTCAGTTTTTTCTCTCTCATTTCGTGTTTAAATGTTATCAAATCTGAGAGAGCACAATAAGAGTAGAAAACGCTTGTAACTGAAAACTGCTTTGAGAATAGGCATACCTGTTCCATCACTATTCCACAGTTCAAGACAATCGTACCCTTTTTATTATAATTATTCAATCATGACATGTTTCGGCTATATAATGCCATTATCAAATTTTGTTATGTTAAGTTGAAAGAAATGAAGGCTGTACTTTAGTATATTAAATGAACTTACATGCATTTGAAAAGTATTATAACATTATTTATTGAAATGAAGAAAACAGCATTCATTCGTTACAAGAAACATAACTTGACTTGCCATTACCATGTTAATTATTGCTTGTTTTGACCTTGAATAATCATCAGGTTGGAAACAAAGTGCATTGTTCCTGGTTTTTCGTTTTCTGGTTCCGTTTTATTCACACACACAAAACACAACACAACACTTGATAATAGCATTATATAGCCGAAACATGTCGTGATTAAATAATTCTGAAAAGGGTACTCAGATTTATATTTTTATTTGTACTCTCAAGAAAGTATGAATCTGTTTGAGAAATGCATTGAAAACGCAATGAAAAACTTCACAGAATAAATAGAAAGAATTAATTGAGATTGTCACAAATTGTCTTGAAAAGGATGGTTCTGTGGTAGAGCCATCTCTAAGTGTGCCGCCAGTAGTAGAAGAATCTGCCGTTCTATATAGGAACGTTGCCCAGGGTGCACTCGATTGTGTTATTCATGTTTAGCATGTATCAAAAATCGAAATCTTCAGGCAGGCTTCTTCCATGCACCCAAATTACAAGATGATGCTGAAGAAGAAAAATGATTGAAACAAGTTTCTCTTTCTAGAGGGTAGTCACATTTCAGGAGGGATTATTGGAGTTTCTTGAGGTATTAGTCACGAATTGAGAGGGAATGTGGGAGGGATCTTCTGATGTTGTAGGTATGGCAACTCTCAAAGTGTAGGAACTGTTGAGTGTGGGTGGATTTGGTAAAAGCACTGGTGGATAAGGCATTGGAATCAGAAAGGATTACGTTGATGTCTTGGTATTTGGTGGAGGAGTCAGATATATTCCAGGTGAAGGAGACAAAGTAGTTGGAGTTGAGTTGATTGGGGAAGTGGGAGAGGGTATCATGTCCATGCAGCCATATGAGAAATATATTTCATCAATGAAATAGGCCATTTCATTCATTTTAGGCCATGTAAGCCATTTCACGGGGATAGAGTTTGTTTGGAAAGGAAATCCTGTTCAAGAAGACCCATGTAAGCCTACAGGTTTGCATAGGATGGTGCCTATGGCGCTGTACCCTTATTTTGAAGATTATAGTTTATCTTGAAACCTGAAGGCATTGTTTGTAAGCACCAGTTTGGCAAGGTTTACTAGGAAGATGGTTGAAGGATTGGAGGGTGTGGTACGTGAAATGTTGGAGGGATTTCAAGCTTTTAGAGTGAGGGGTGGATGTAGCCACATCAATTGTAACAAGGAGGAGTTTATGGTCAGTTTGAAGGGTTGTGTTTTTTAGGATATCTATGAAGTGGAAGGAGTCTTTGAGGTGAGAGCGCAGGGAGGCAACAATGGGTTGGAGGTAAAAATCGAGAAGGGCAGAGATAAGTTCAGTTGGGCTATTTATTCTAGAAACAATGGGACGGCTAAAAATGTCTTCTTAATGAATTTAACAACATGATTGAATGATTGTGCCGTTTATTAGGCTACCTAGTACTTAATAACGAGAAGGCATGAAATAAATAATAAATAAATAACATTTTATTGCCATGAGCCATCATGGTATGAGCATTGTCAAATTCACAAGTTGAATATAGTCCTATATTATCTAACATACTGTTTTCATCATAATTATTAATTTGATCAAGTCAACAGTTTAAAATGCAATATTGTAATTATACCGTATAAAAGCTTGAAAGCTACTGGTGATTAATATTATCAATGGTTATAACATTAGTAATAACTTACTAATAACATTTAATTATCAACATGAATATGACTTTTTTGAGGTGACATCATTAATATTACAACAACTCACATGAGTACATGGTACTATTTATAAGAATAAGAATGTTTATTTCGCCAAAATTACATAATTACAAAACATGAATTATACATACAAAATGCATATTAAAAATGTAAATTATAATACATCTAAATGATTTGGCACAGCCAGCAAAGTTCATTTCCATGCTATGTTACAAAATACGCCAGTAGATGAAATGAAAATGGAAACTAAATGATTTGAAACAAAAAATGAGATGAAACATTGAATAAAATGAATGAAAAAATCATAATAAAAGTGTGATTTTATTAGAAATGAATTAAAACATAAAATAATAAGATGAATGAATAAAACATAAAATGAATGTATTTGAATGCCACTTCTAATGTGACTGCTAACTCTAAATTGTCATAAAACATAAAATAATAAGATAAGGAACAAATCATAAAATAAAAATGTGATTTTGTTAAAAGAGAAGGAATAAAACATAAAATAATGATATGAATTATTGGTATTATGTGGCATTTGATATTATCTCTAGTTGCAAAGGAAGATTCCTTCACAGATATGTTTCCAAAACTAAGCCCGTTCTTCTAGTGTATGCAACATAATGCCCTATTACATTTGTGTTGTCGCTTCCAATGGAGCCAACACACCCACATAAATGAAATGGCGTTTCGTTGGTGAGGAGGTGGATAGGAAGCTCTCTGACTTTTAAAGTGCACTGGAGAAATTTATTCTCATTGCTTTCAATCCGAAATCAGAAATGATGACAAATGTCCACTTCACTTGATATTTATTCAGGGCAAATAATTATGTCATTTTGCGAAGTAGATTGACAGCTTTTCAATCATACAAAACTGTATTCAAATAATCAGTAAATGTCCACTTGATGGCCAGCACTGATGATAATATTCCCATACAAGATTTCTTTCTGTCTTATGAATTGATCATTTTTTCTGTCATTTGGAGCAAGCATTGTTATGAAGGTTGCTAAAATAGTATCTTGTAAGGTACTTCCTTTGTACCATTTCAATAAAATAGTTGGAAAAAATTTTTTTTTTGTTGAAATATAAAAAGATGAGAAATATTGAAGCTACCGGTACATCATAAACGCTTGGTTCATTTTTTATACTTACCTCGCAGTACATCTTTTTAACAATTCCTATTTGTAACAGATTAATGCGTTTCACTTCTACTTGGTAAACACTTATGAGAAATGATCGACCTCGCCGTTCATCATTTTAACAATTATTATTTGTAACAGTCTAATGCGTTTCACCACTATTTTGTAATCCACTTCTACTTGGTAAACACTTATGAGAAATGATCGGCAAATGTCCACTTCACTTGATATTTATTCAGGGCAAAAATGTCAATTTGCAAAGTAGATTGGCAAAATGTCTAATTGCTAAGGAAGATTTCTTCATAGATAAAATCGTCATATGTTTCCCAATCTCCGCCCGTTCTTCTCCCAGTATATGCAACATAATGCCCTATTTCATTTGTGTTGTCGCTTCTAATGAAGCCAACACACCCACGTAAATGAAATCGTTATAGAGGGCACTGAAGAAATCTATTCTCATTGTTTTCAATCCACACAGGCTCAAGCAGAAGGTAATCAAAAAAATTCTTTGTGTTTTGCAGAAAATGCTTTATTGTTTTGTTCTTCTCCGGCATAGCAGTCTGTTGTTCTGCTCTTCACATCTTCTTGGTCACAGAATTTTTTTTTTTTTTTTAAGATTACGTCCTAAAGACTCCAGTCATGGAGTATAAGACAAGTCATGTTATTACATAATAATTCTAACACTAAGTAGTTCAACCTAGTTTAGGTTTGAAAGGAATTCTTGTACACTATAAAAAGCTCTATCAACTAAATATTTTTTAATTTGTTTTTTGAAAATCTTGAAATCATCATTACTTTTCAAGATTCGAGGTAGCTTGTTATAAAATTTCCTACCAATATAATCTGGTTTTTGTTCAAATAACCTACTATTGTGACCCATTATATGATAATCTGCTCTGTTTCGCGTATTATACTCATGAACATCTGAATTCTGGATCACACCACTCGTTTTCACATGCATTACAACTTCATATACATACAAAGATGGCACAGTTAATAGACCAAGCTTTTTAAATAAAGGCCTACAAGAGTCTAACCTGTTCACTTACTCTATACATCTGAGTGCCTTCTTTTGAATCTGAAACACCCTGTCCATATTTTGTTGAGATGAATTACCCCATACTAAAATAGCATACCTAATATGAGATAGTATAAGTCCATGGTAAGCAGTTAACAGTAGTTTTTTATCATTCAGCCTAGCAAGCTGCCGCAGGACAAATACCCCAGATGATATCTTATTACATATCCTCTCAATGTAAGGATGCCATGTTAATTTCCTGTCCAATAAAATTCCCAAGAATGCTACTTTCTCTTCTTGGTCTAATTCATTTTCCTCTACAAACACATTTATTTCTCTATCCTCTACTGAATTATATTTACTTTTGAATTGTAGGAATTGACATTTCTTACTATTTATTGTTAATTGCCTTTGCTTCAAGAATTGGACAATTGACTGTACTCCAGTAAAAGCATTTATTTCTAGACTATCTAATAAATAATTGTTAAAGATAAGCGATGTGTCATCAGCAAACAACAGAGCTCTGTGATCTTTTAACTCTTTTGGTAATTGGTTCACATACAACAGAAACAGTAAGGGACCCAGAATTGAGCCTTGAGGTACTCCAGCCTGGACCTCCATTTTTAGAGATTTAATTTTTACTATTTCATTCCCATCCACCTTGGTAAGCTCAACACACTGGTTTCTACCTATGAGATATGATTCAAACCATTTTAGTTCTATACCATTCACACCTACAGTTTTTAGTATTTCCAATAATATTCTATGGTTCACACAATCAAAAGCTTTGGATAAATCAAGAAATATTGCGGCTGCCTTCTCACCTGAATCTATTATATCTATTAGTCTTTCAACAAGGGATACTATTGCAGTCTTAGTAGATTTCCCTTTCTGGAACCCATGCTGTTCATCACATATGAAATTAATTTCTTCCAGGTGCATCAATAGCCTATTTAAAACTACTCTTTCAAAAATTTTACTTATTACATTTAGAATACTAATGGGTCTGTAATTTTCAACTCTTTTAGAATCACCGCTCTTGAAAATTGGCAAAATTTTTCCTTGTTTCAGATTATGAGGGAAAATACCCTGCTCTAGTGAAGTATTAAGGAGATGCAATAAAGGGTCCAGTAATTCATTTTCACATTCTTTTAAAATTTTGCTTGAGACCCCATCCAATCCTACTGTTTTTTTGTTATTCAAATTTTTTATTATTCTTGACAACTCATCTCTTGATAATGGATGAAATTTATATACCTTTTCAATTGGCTCAGCATTTAATGTAGTTGTATTATAAGTATTAGTGTTCAGTGACTTTTGGAGATTATATGCAACCTGTTGATAATACTTATTGAAAAAGTTACAAATGTCTATACTATCATCCATATAATTTCCATGTTCATCGATTATCCTAGGGACATTAGTAACTGTATCTTTTTGAGCTGCTCTCCTATTTCTATTAATTACCTCCCAAACAGCAGAGTTAAAATTGGTACTAGTTGTTAATATTTCAGCTGTTTTCTTACACTTAGCTTTCCTCACTTCTTTTGCATAGTTTTTCTTTAGACATTTGTATTTGACTTCACTCGGAACATCCCTCACTAATTTAAATTCCTCATAAGCTTCCCTAACAATATTTCTTTGAGTAAGAATATCTTCAGTTATCCATTCATCTACTTTGTTTAATTTACTTTTTACTTTGACTTTTTTATTGGACAGCATACACTAATGTGAAATCTTAGAGTATCAATGAATTGCTTATATTTGTAATTTAGGTTACAACTGTTATAAACACTACTCCAATTTTCTTGAAGCAGTTCCTGCTTCAAACAATTTATATTTCCTAGCTCATATTGCTGAATTTCTTTCACAAAAGTTTTTTTTCTGCTTGGATACTGGCCCTGCAACTTAACATCTAAAATTTGATAGTTATGATCTGATAGATCTGAGCTACCTAACCTGACATTACAACCTTCTATATTTGTGAGGATATTATCAATAATTGTCTGTGAAGTTCGAGTTACTCTTGTATATTCGTGGACCTTAATTTCTAAATTATTCATATTAATAATATCTCTAATATCCTCTGTCATTTTATCCTGCCTGGCAAAATCGGTATTGAAATCTCCTACTACTATAACATTTGTGAAACGAGCGGTTGTAATTTCCAAAAGTGTATGGAGCAGCTCACAAAATTTTTGCCAGTCTCCATTTGGTGACCTATAGATACCTAACACTGCTACCTCAAATCGATCATCAATTTTTAACCTTAGTCCCGTCACCTCTAAATCCATATCAACAGAAAATCTCTTAACAAAATCCAGTTCATAAGTTTGGGTATGTTTAGCATTGCTAGTGAATATACATACACCACCACTTCTATGAGCTATTCTACAAAATTCTGATCTCAGTGAATAGCCTGGAATCCTAACTTGATTTATTTCCTTTATTTTTAAGCCATGCTCTGTGAAAATAACAATGTCAGGATCCTCCTGTTTAAGAAATACTTCTAATCTGTCAATTTTGTTGCGAAGATACTGAATATTTTGATGATAAATACTAAAAACCTTACCATCTTGTGCTACTCTATCTCTAGCATTTGTAGCTATTTCCCTTTCCCTGTTTTGAGCCACTTTACCAAAAAATCGTTATTTGTTTTTTTGACTGTTTTTAAACCAGAGGATTGCAAACGGCTTTCAATCAGCTCTGCCAATCTATTACAAAAGATTACTTTGCCAGATCGATTTAGATGCAACCCATGATTAGTGAAGTTATGTCTTTTCAGCCTTTCATTTAGAAAACAAATCCCCAGTTGTTTAGAATTCTTATTTTTTAGGCTGTTGATGGTATTATGGATTGATTTGTTTGTCGAATTGATTGCTTCATTTAATTCTGGCCTATCAAACCTATTAGGAATAGTACTTATTATTAAGTTTGTTTTTTTGCTGAGTGGCACAATTTCCTTGATTTTTTCTGTTACTTGAGGAAGATGATTCAAGTTAGGTTCATTTATATTATTTGAGCCACCCAGTACAATTAGATAGTCATTTTCATCAAAGTCTTTAGTTTGTTCCCTAGCTGACTCTACAACTGCATTAATTGATGCACTTGGCTTGAAAAAACATTGGACATCAAATTTATTTTTTAATATTTTATCAAGGAGATCACTGCAATCACGTCCATGACTGGACGTCAGTAGCAGAACTCTCCCTTTCCTATCTTTATTTCCCTCAGCTATATTTTTGGTTGCTGTCTTCAAAACCTCACTGTACGTTTTATTTCGACCATTTTCAGAGCATTTCCCATCATTTAGGTTAGATTCTATTTTTTTGCATTTGGATGGAGGTTCTATCATACATTTAGTATTATCAAATTTAGATTTTAGTTTCTTTATTTCCACCGCCATTAGACTACATTGATTTTTTAGATTTAGTATTTCTTTTTTATAGTCTTCATCTTGTAATTTTATAATCAGTTCCAAAGATTTAATTTCTTCTACCATCCCTAACCTTTCTTCCTCAGACGTTTTTAGAGTTACTTCTAATTGGTTTTTTAAATTAGTGTGGCTACTTTGTAGTTGAGCAACTTTTTCGGCTAAAGTAGTTTGAAGAACTGGGGTTTTTGGTTTTGGCGTTTTTGAATTTTGGTTTTGGGAACGCGTAATTACTCCCGCTATGTTTACATTTCTATTATTAACCTTCGGTGTTCTGCTTGAGCTCATCTTCCTATCTAAGAAATTATATAACTTGCAATAATAATAATTGATTTATAAATGATAGGATTTTAATTTGGTTATAATTTTAGTCAAGTAAACTATCTATGTTTATTTTTAAATCTCGAAAACCTAACCTCAAAATAACCTCTAAACGATGTTTGGCTTATAAAATAGAATTAAGAATTAAAATCTAAAATAAAATGATAAAACGTGATCAAGAAACAATTAATAATGAAATTAATACAAAATTTGTACTTATCCGTGACTATTTATAACACAAAATCTTCCAAAACCCAGGAGCGAAATTATGTATGACTTTCATTCACAACCTCAAGGTCATTATCATATCAGAATGAAAATGAAGGATTTTCTTACTTCATTCGATTCAATATCCCAAAATTTCTCATTCATGATTCTTCGGCGGTCCTCATCAATGTTTGATAAGCATTGCTTTCTACATTTTACACTACATGGCTGTTGAAGCTGATGTGTGTCTCTTTCATTACATTAGACTTCAATTTCTTCTGAAATTTAATGCTTTCAACAACTTCACCCATTCATCCTTCACCCCCCCCCTTGTCGACAGAAAAACTCCACCCCATCACCCATGCAAAAGTGAATTGTAAATTTGGCAAAGCATGCTTGGGAGCATGGGAGCCTGCATTACTTACCGGTCGTTGATGGTGTTTGAGTCAACATAAGTCTTTGGTTACAGGTTGTAGGTAACTTCTCTTTCCCACATTCTGATGGTTGTCATAATAATTGTTTATCACAAACTACTGAACTACACTAACATTACTACTGAAATGTTGCACTACTGACCTACCACTGTATTTCACTTCACACTACTTTTACAAACACTACTACTATTTTACTTCTAGTTTTTAATAATATTCAATCATAAAGGAAATAATAAGGGATCCTACTCTAAAAACTTTTTACAGAAGCCTACCTCTAGTACGATGAAAAGTCAGTTTTTTTTGTAGAAGTTTCGAAAACAATTTCTTTCTTTTGTCCAGCAAAGGCTGGCATTGCACTTCTCACACACCATCCTTGACCTCCCTATACACTTTGGGTATTTACACCTCTGAGGTAATTCATCATCACCATGAATGGGGAGATGATCTACACCATCAAATTGAACCTCTGGGAGGGGTCGTTTCTCTCCTTGTCTCCGTTGAACCACTTTGATTGTTGGAGGAGTATTGCTTGGACGACCACGTTTACTTGTGGGTACTGATCTCCCTACCAAAAGTAGACCATCCATCACTCTTATCCTGAATTCAAGAAGATCCATCATGTTTTTATTTGGAACTTTCAAACTTTCAGCTTCTCTATTGTATTCCTTCCAGCCTTGAACTATTGCCATATCTATTCCATGGAAGATCATACGGAGTGGCCACTTCTTTGACCTCAGAAATATTCTATAATAGCTCATTGACTGATCAAACAGATCAACGCCACCCATTCCATGATTGTAATCCTTGATTACTTCAGGCCGAACAACTGTAGTGTACTGTTTTTTTTATTTGTCCCATCCTTCAACTTCATCAGTAGTGCCTACTCCTACATAATTGGACCCTACAACTACCGCCTTATTGTCAATCCATTTGACCAGTGTTACATTGTCCAGACTGCACACTTCATCACAGAAACCTCGTCCTTTTTTCATAGCCTCCTTATCTGACAGGAGAGGAGGGTTGAGGAATCTGTTCACCCTCACAGTCCCTGCTGCATTGACTTTTAACTCATTTAGGATGTGGAAAAGATTATATGACGAAAAGAAGTTGTCAAAGTACAACTTATGTCCTTTCTCATCTTTGAATCTATCAACTAACTTGAGAATTACACTGGGCCCCAAACCTACATTTTTCTGAATGTCATTGGAAATCTCAGTAGTGGCACCCTGATAAATGATGAAGTCATAACATAGACCACTTTTCCCACAGAGCATAAATATTTTTATTCCCCATGGAGTAGCTTATTCTTGATGTACTGCTTTACTGCTAATCGACCAGTAAATGGAACCATTGCTTCGTCTACACTTAGTATTTCTTCTACTTCAATTTTTAAACACCTGTCACGAATACTATTGTAAAGAGGTCAAACCTTGTAGAATTTATCTGTATTGTTCTTGGGGATTTCAAGATTGTTGACCAAATGCAAATTGCTGTGCAGTTCAAAAAAACGATCTCTAGACATGTTATCTGTAAATAATTTGAATTTTAGCATTGAATCCTAATACATTCTTATTCTTTTGAATTTATAAATTGCTGTTGCAATGTGCAATGCTATCAGAGTTTTTATTTCATTTGTGTTGGTCAATTTGAAATTTGTGACATTATTTTGCAGAGCATAGATATTGGTCATTTCTGATATCAAGTCAAATAACTTGTCTGGACAATACATTTGGAAGTATTCCAATGGGGAAGACAGCTCATCTATTTCTGGAAGTTCTAACCCCTCCCATTCATCATCAACATGATCTATGGAGCAATGCCTCCACTTAACATTTTTTTTATTTACCAAGTTAAAGTTGAAAATATCATCTCTATTATCTTCATTGTTATTGGGCTCCCTATCTTCTAATGGATCGGTTATATTGTCTTCAACTACAGAGGCTTGATGGTCACTCTCTTCAACACTCTCTTCCAGTGGTTCACAATCTTTTTTTAGAACATCACTTCCTATTCTGAGTTCTCTGGTATTTTGATGACTGGGCCCCTCATCAACTGAAATTTCATCTAATTCCTCATTTTCTAGATCACTCAGCTCAGACAAATTACCATCTCCTAGCAACTCTAATATGCAATCATCATTCAAAATATTTTCAAAATCACTATCGTGATCCCTATTTTTACTTGTGCTAGGCTCCATGATGAGATAAAAAGTTCAATTCAGAAGCAAATTACAAAGGAGAACTGGTGGTAGTTCATACTGGCCTAATATCAAAAGTTCATGCAGTACCATAACCCTATATGAATGTTTTCTATGAAACAATCCATATCTCATACAAAAACAGAATACTTATTTGGAAATTTCCAAGGTGGAACTATATAAAAAAGAGTCAAAAAGCCTAAATACAGAGAAAAATTTAGTTTCGGTACCTGTGTACAGTCAAGTTTTAGAAAGCACTGTTTCATCAGTCATGATGTGGTTGATAACTACATTTTTGTTGAGTAATTCCTGATACTATTTGTCAATAAGGAATTCCTAAAGATATATCTCGAAATAATATAACAAATCACAACCAACAACACTAAAATAACAATATAAAATATAGTAAGCACAAATCGGAACACATTACTCATGAGTAAACAAACCGCTCAACTAAATTTAGGTTAGATTTTACAAACTTGGTTCAGACCGGTTGGCTACAAACGTAGCTACTTAAATGCCTGTAGAATCTTATCGACAGCTAATAATTCAATATTTCCATGTCAGATATGTGTGGAAATATACTATTGACATGTATAAAAAATTTCAAAAAGTTAGAAAAACTGGAAGTTCACAATAAAATATTGAATTATAGACAAGTAGGTATAGAAGCTTTGCATAGTCATCCTTTCGACTTTAGAAGGCATTGAAATATTTGAAAACAGTTCTTTTTTTGCAATTCAATCATCAATCTTTTATTTATTTTCAAAGGCAACTCTTCATGAGTATTTTAAGTCCAGGTGATGATGAGGGGATGAATGAATCTTCTCAACTCTCATCTTCTGGGATATATCATTTTTCAAATGTTGTAAATCTTCATATTTCTTCATCAGCAATTCTTCATGCTATCTTATTAACTCGTCATTCCTCATAATCAAAGAAACTTCCAATGTCACTGAGAACCTGGATTTTCATATTGGCGTCACTTGTGTAAAGCAGTTGGTGGTGAAAGGAGTCGAGATGTGTTTCATCAAATCATAGTGACGAATGCACATTTGTGCAATAGACTTGATTGCAAATGACTTTAAATCCTTGTTTTGATGCACAAGACCTCATAACATCACACACAATGCTTTTCGGCAGTACACCAAGAAGATCAATACCGTTGAAGTCAAAGTACCTCAATAGCTACTACATAAACTGGTCTGTAATTGGGTTTCTCCTCTGCCATTGCTTGTTCCTGCTCATTTTCTTTAGCATTCACTTTATTACTGACCTTCATCGAACTTTTCTTTGATATAACTTTGTTCTGAGACTTCAAACAATCGTTCATAAAAATTGTTAAGATGGGGTGCCACCAAAATTTTATGTTTCTTCACATTGACAAGGGTGGCAAGACTGGGTGCAATAATTATTTAATTGTCTCTTCTAAATGTTGATAATTTCTCCCCTTGGCTCATCGACTAATGGTAGAATCAACTATATACTTTTGGAAACAGCTTATTTTATATTTTTGTCATAATCCATCGGACAATCAATAATCGTGAGATTCAGTAAGTCATGCACATGTTTGACATGGAGTGTTGTGGTCTCACTTCAGCAATCGTGTATAGTGTAGCCATACACGCAACAGAAAAATCAGAAGATTATTTTGCATTTGCATTCCATGAATTTATGGAATATGCAATCGACGATTTGTTGACAAGCCACTAGACCACTGGAACAGTCTCAGTTGGCTCCCGACCATTCGGTTCCAGATGAGAGATTAGACACCTTCAAAGTCGTCTCAGCCTCTGTTATGATCAGTAAAACCTACATGCGTTGTGATGTTTCTGACTTTACAGAACAACGTCTCAGAGTCTACAGCAGGTGTTTCAGTCACTGGGATGAACCAACCAGTCCTCTAGTTGTAAACAGTAATGCAATATCCATATGATTAAGTGTGGCTTATTATGGTTGTACATACTAAATGGTTAGTATCAAAAAGATGTTTTTAACCCTCCTAGTACCACGTGGTTGCATGAGACATAGAATACCAGGTGGGGTCGTTTCCGACCCTGTCCCTAATTATGATTTTTCCATCACAAAATTTCTTTTGAATTCAAATTAAAATATTATTTATTTGAACATTCATATACTTTAAAGGAAAAAAACACTTGAATTATTAAAAACTTTTTATACTATGAGTACGAAATTCCAGATTTCCAGTGGTTCTAAATCTACATCAGAGTGTGGTTATACTATAGTGTCTTTTGAGAACATAAATTCTCAGACACCTATAATTAAGTTTGGAAATCATGCGAGACCCCGATGGTGGAGGGGTTAGTGAAATTTCTAGTGCTATTCCAGTGGTTAGGAATCTGAAATAAAAATCATTTGACGATTGATTGCCTCTATATATTAAATATTTGAATTCAAACAACACTTTACAATAAATACTTTCTTCAATTAAAGATTATCTTTGTCTTAAAAGACCAAATTTAACTACATCCACATCTTTAAGAGACCAAAATTAAAGGGACACATTGAATTCCGATGGGGAAAGATCAAGCTTGTAGTTGTTGTTGCGATGTCCGGAGTCCCTGGCGGAGATGGATGAAGGGTGAAGATGATTGATCGTCCTCCAGGAATGTTCATTGATATATATTCCCTCAATTCCTGAGGAAAATATTGGTGAAGAATGAGAGGACATATAACTTCATATCAAACCTCGTGCCAGTGTTGCGATTCAGTTATTTGTTGAATTATCTCCACCTTGATGGTGGAGATAATTGTGATCATTGGGGATCATTGTGATAATTGCATCATAAATGCAATGTGGTTCTTCACCACTATCCAGTGGTGAGGAATCCGAAATAAAAATCATTTGACGATTGATTGCCTCTATATTGAATATTTAAATTCAAACAACACTTTACAATAAATACTTTCTTCAATTAAAGATTATCTTTGTCTTAAGAGACCAAATTCAACTACATTTACGTCTTTAAGAGACCAAAATTAAAGAGACACATTGAATTCCGATGGGGAAAGATCAAGTACTCATCTTGTAGTTGTCGTTGCGATGTCCAGAGTCCCTGGCGGAGATCGATGAAGGGTGAAGATTATTGGTCGTCCTCCAGGAATGTTCAGGCGTCGCGGCGACAGATCCAAAAGGGAGTTAGTCTTGTTCTCTCCTCATCAGCGTTCAATGACGTACGATTCCATCCATGGTTGGAAGAAGTCGCCGGCCCTTTTACAATGGAAATTCTCGGCCCAATACAGAAACTCAGTGAGGACGCGAGCTCGGCGTAGGGGTGGCTCCGTGTCTTCTCCCTCGCCATCATCATCTCTTCGCCCTCTTCTGCCTCGCCTGGGGGGCGCAGGGGGCGCCTGGGGGGCTACATCATAGTTTGAATTGAAACCTGAATGCATTGTTTGTGAGCACCTGTTTGACAAGGTTTACTAGAAAGATGGTTGAAGGAGTGGAGGGTGTGGGACATGAAATGTTGAAGGGATTTCAAGATTTCAGAGTGGCCACATCAATAGTAACAAGGAGGAGTTGATGGTCAGTTGGAAGTGTTGTGCTTTTTAGGATATCTATGAAGTGGAAGGAGTCTTTGAGGTGAGAACGCAGGGAGGTGTTACCACCAACTAGCGTTGGGCAAGTGAACAGGCCTGTACTGGTAATCAGTCTAGAGAGGATAGCAGAATTGCCCTATGGTGTTCAGAATTTATCTATTTCATCATATTTGGAGGACCAGCCTGATGGAATGCCTCTGAGCACAGCACTTGAAAAAGTAATAAATAGACAAGAGGTGTACAATGCAATTGCCTATAGTGGCTGTGGCGATGTCTGGTTGTCGGTGCGGGAATGCATTCACCATAGGCGGTTTGTAGGGTGGACGACATTGTTTCTCACAGTAGTGAGTCGGTATACGAAGGTTGCCGAAAAATATAAGGTATTTAGTCTTTGCGGGAAATGGTTGAATAACATATCACAAACGATGTAACGAAGCGTGGTAGACAGAACAAAGGTTGATCAGACCTTGTCTGAAAGTGGATATATTTTACTGAAAAAAAGGAAATGAACAGAAATACTAAAAAAATTGTGTTTTATTGACAGTTAGGAACAAAATCATTTTACATCTTTTTTTCTCAGGCCTGAAACCTTGGCTTTTGCATATTTCTGCCAGGCTTTTATGATCTCTTCAAATTTCAACAACTGAGGCAGAAGTTTTTTTTGAAGTCTTACTCCACCTGTGAAAAAATGTTATTGTAATACAAATGAACATAGACAAATCTATAATTTTATATCAGACATAACATTTTTCTATTCCATATTGTGCCCATTAGTTTGAATTTTTGGCACAAAATCTCAATATTCTTCAAATGTTCGTATTGTTTTGTCTACATTCCAAAGTTCAACATCGTTTATCTACTCTTGGTTTCCTTTTGGATTGCAAATCTTTGATGAAACACATAACCTCAGCGTTTGGACAAATTTTCAATCAATAATTTTAAATTTGAAATCTACTATTAATGGCAAATGCCTGTTTGTAATAAGTTGATTAAAATTGATTTATAAATAAATAATATTGGAGGTGTAAAATACATTCTATCTGCACAAACATTCAACTAATCTCAAAAACCAGCTGATAGAAGTAAGTAAGTTCTGCAACTCCACTGCTGACTCAATTTTGCTTGTGCCTCAAGTCTCCAATACGGTTCTTTATCATTTCTTTACTAACTTTCAGCTTGCTTCACAATTAATTATTGCTTCTTATAAAATTCAACAGCTATTAAATTTAAAATTTAAAATGTAAATCATTTCAAATTCTTAAAACGGCACCTGTATTTCTTGAATATATTGTAGTTTTTTTATATAGTTTATAAGTGAATCTGTTTATGAGTGATGTCAAAAGAATTGATTCTTAAAAGAAACTTTATAGTGGAAGTGCAACTTACTAAATATGGCTTCCTTCAGATATAGAGAGAAGACCTTCTCCTTTTTAAATCCAATCCAACTGTAGTTGGAGAGAGAAGACCTTCTTCTTTTTAAATCCAATCCAACTGTAGTTGGAGTGAGAAGACCTTCTTCTTTTTAAATCCAATCCAACTGTAGTTGGAGAGAGAAGACCTTCTTCTTTTTAAATCCATTCCAACTGTAGTTTGAGAGAGAACACCTTCTTTTTAAATCCAATCCAACTGTAGTTGGCAGCATATTCGTCTGTCATGGTGAATTTTAGTATGCATCTGACTTTCTGCAATTATGTTTCCACCTTTGCTCGAAAAATATCCTGCCTAGAGTCAGATGAGATATTGTGTCAATGAGAATGATTGCTTCTATTTATAGTTTATTTCAAATCATTTAAAGAATAAATTATTAAAATTATTTCTCAAAAGGTTGAGTTGATGATGGTTATATTGAAATAAATGTGGTTCTATCGCTATAGATATGGGGATTTAATCAAAATATTCATAATAGAAATTCGTTTAAACATAACTATAGTCCCTGATTGAAAAATTAATCATTAAAAAATGAATGTGGCACGAAAAAGGCAACATTTGCATTGACAAGAGCCTTGTCCACTAGACTCTGAGCTGGCTAAATTATCCCTCATCAATGTATATGTCATTTAATGAACGCAGCATCTGTTGTAGTAGTGGTTTCAACCAATGGTTTCAAACCAATGATTTCAGTTTAAAACCTTACTCATTAAAATGAGTGAGGAGAAAATCAGATTATGTTTCTATGATTATTATGATCTAGGTGAACTAGATACATGTGTAAGAGTGGCTACATGTGACTACAGAATTGACAATAATTCCGAATTCCTAAGAAATTATTGCAGGCTCTTTAAAATTGAAAATAAATCATGATCAGGCTAATTTACTATATGCATCTTTCATGTATCAGGCTAATTTACTGTACTTTGATACTAAACTGGTTTACAAGCTGACAGGATTGGGACTGCCCGTTTTGTGTTCTCTCTGTACTGCTCTGTAATTATTTCAAATATTAGAAATTTCCTCAATTTTTGGCAATTGATGCAAGTTAAAGTGTTTATCAGTGTTTGTAGTAATTTACCTGATTTTTCGAATTTTATTGTGACTGAGTTTCCAGAGGATATGCGGCTGTTTCTGAAGAGGTTAGTTTTATACAAGTTGACAAGTGCACATTTGACTCCATTGTTGTTGTTGCAGCTGCGGCTGCTGCAAATAAAGCTGCTGCAGCTGTTGCTGCTGTTGTGTGGAGCTGTTGTATGTTTTCAAATTCTTGCACAAGGGCACAACACGTTAGAAAGAGTCCTTCTCCTTGTCATCTGTACTTCTTATTTTTAACGTGTTGAATATTTCTACTCCCTCACTACCAATCAGGCCACACAGGCTAGACCTCGGGGCGTTTTTTGTTTTATTCATTCTTTTATAAGAACCTTATCATTATGTTAAATCATTATATTATTGTACATTCCTATGCTTCGATGATAAGAAATAGATTTTCCTTATCTTGTACTGTTTTTGGATGAATAAAATCTCTTTCATTTCATTTCAATCAAATTGAGAAATAATGCTATCTTAATATTGTCTGACTTGGTGTCTTTTTCTGTAGCAATCAGATAGTTTTCAAAACTCTGATAAAATTTGTCTTTAGTTCTCTCCCAAGTTTCCTTTGAAAATACATGGAATCCAGAAGTCTTCCATCCATATTGAATTCATGTCGACAAAGAGCTTTTCCAAAGTTCGCAGGGGAAGATTCTTCACTATCTTTGGTTCTTTCTCATCAAATATTTCTTCCACCACTTGTCTTTTTGCCAATGTTCCAGCTTATTTTACCTATATTGTGGCCATAGCTGACTTGTAAAACTTTTTGCTATTGGTAAGCCATCTATTCCAATTAAAGAGCTCTGTAGCACAGAGCACTTGAAAGCACAAAGCATAGCAGCATATCTATTATGACTTTATTATTACATGCACTGCAATTGGACATTGTCAATGAAGATCACAAAATAAAGCAAAGGAGAATATACTTGTACCTCACTTTACTCAAGTAATTCTATTCTGGCGAGAGAGTTCTTTCTCGCAGCGAGAGGAAGTTGAAAATAATAATCAGCAATGATTAGGATGAGGATGAATGATGGGGTGAGAGTATGACCATGTTAAAGTGCACTAAATGAACCCAAAAATACTCTGATATTGACCAATAGGGCATATCTCCAACCATCCCATATTCACTTTGTGACACTGCAATCAAGCGGGCCATCTACATTTATTTTTACATAGTTTGCAATCAGTTTGGCAACGGGCGGAGTTGGAAAATAAGATACCATTATCCACTTTTTCTAATGACAGAAAAGGGTAGTAAACCAATGTTAAACAGACAGATGAGGTTTGAGTTGAACAACATTTTTAAATATGATTGATAATATGGGCCACAGAGTTTCAAATGCTCCAATCATTTAACCTCTGAAGATCCAGTGTACTTTAAAAAGGACATCAAAAATATATCACATTTATGGAAAAATTATATGCATTTTATGCTTTACTTAAGAATTTTAATTAACTGGAATTGAAAAAACAATTCCCCCAACTATGAAGACATTTATATTAAAATAGTCATAGATTCAAATCGAAAGTATAAAGTATGATAATAACAATTGTATCTTATAATCATTGTATCTTACTTATATGTCATTCATTCTATTTGAAAGGCTCACCCTCTTCACAAGATGAAATGCAATTTGCCAGGTCCCTTATAACTCTAATTATTATTTCAAAATTAAATTGTAGGTATGGTAACTCTCAAAGTGTTGCAACTTTTGAGTGTGGGTGGATTTGGTAAACGCACTGGTGGATAAGGCATTGGAATCAGAAAGGATTATATTGATGTCTTAGAAGTTGATTGAGGAGTAAGATATATTCCAGGTGAAGGAGACAGAGTAGTTGGAGTTGAGTTGATTGAGGAAGTGGGAGAGGGTATCATGTCCATGAAGCCATAATATGAGAAATATATCATCAATGAGATAGGTCATTTCAGCCTTTTTATGCCATCTAAGCCATTTCAGGGGGATAGGGTTTGTTAGGAAAAGGAAATCCTGTTGAAGAAATCCCATATAGGCCTACATGTTTGCATAGGATGGTGCCTATGGCTGTACCCTGATTTTAAACATCATAGTTTGAATTGAAACCTGAATGCATTGTTTGTGAGCACCAGTTTGGCAAGGTTTACTAGAAAGATGGTTGAAGGATTGAAGGCGAGGGACATGAAATGTTGAAGGGATTTCAAGCTTTCAGAGTGATGGGTAGATGTAGCTTCAGAGGGTAGCCACATCAATAGTAACAAGGAGGAGTTGATGGTCAGTTGGAAGTGTTGTGTTTTTTAGAATATCTATGAAGTGGAAGGAGTCTTTGAGGTGAGAACGCAGGGAGGTGTTACCACCAAGGCACCAACTAGCATTGGGCAAGTGAACAGGCCTGTACTGGTAATCAGTCTAGAGAGAATAGCAGAATTGCCCTATGGTGTTCAGAATTTATCTATTCCATCATATTTGGAGGACCAGCCTGATGGAATGTCTCTGAGCACAGCACTTGAAAAAGTAATAAATAGACAAGAGGTGCACAATGCAATTGCCTATAGCGGCTGTGGCAATGTCTGGTTGTTGGTGCGGGAATGCATTCACCGTAGGCGGTTCGTAGGGTGGACGACATTGTTTCTCACAGTAGTGAGTCGGTATACGAAGGTTGCCGAAAAATATAAGGTGTTTAGTCTTTGCGGGAAAAGGTTGAATAACATATTACAAACGTTGTAATGAAGCACGGTAGACAGAACAAAGGTTGATCAGACCTTGTCTGAAAGTGAATGTATTTAACTGAAAAAAAGGAAATGTACAGAAATACTAAAAAATTAGTGATTTATTGACAGTTAGGAACAAAATCATTTTACACCTTTTTTTTTTCTCTGGCCTGAAACCTCAGCTTTTGCATATTTCTGCCAGGTTTTTATGATCTCTTCAAATTTCAACATCTGAGGCAGAAGTTATTTTTGAATTAAGTCTTACTCCACCTGTGAAAAAATGTTATTATAATACAAATGAACATAGACAAATCTATAATTTTATATCAGACATAATATTTTTCTATTCCATATTGTGCCCATTAGTTGTATGAATTTTTGGCACAAAATCTCAATATTCTTCAAATGTTCATATTGTTTTGTCTACATTCCAAAGTTCAACATCGTTTATCTACTCTTGGTTTCCTTTTGGATTGCAAATCTTTGATGAAACACATAACCTCAGCGTTTGGACGAATTTTCAATCAATAATTTTAAATTTGAAATCTACTATTAATGGCAAATGCCTGTTTGTAATAAGTTGATTAAAATTGATTTCTAAATAAATAATATTGGTGGTGTAAGATACATTCTATCTGCACAAACATTCAACTAATCTTAACAACCAACTGATAGAAGTAAGTTCTGTAACTCTGCTGCTGACTCAATTTTCCTTGTGCCTCAAGTCTCCAATATGGTTCTATAGACATTTCTTTACTAACTTTCAGCTTGCTTCACAATTAATTATTGCTTCTTATAAAATTCAACAGCTATTCAATTTTAAATTTAAAATGTAAATCATTTCAAATTCTTAAAACGGCACCTGTATTTCTTGAATATATTGTAGGGTAGTTTTTTTCTACAGTTTATAAGTGAATCTGTTTATGAGTGATGTCAAAAGAATTGATTCTTAAAAGAAACTTTATAGTGGAAGTGCAACTTACTACATATGGCTTCCTTCAGATATAGAGAGAAGACCTTCTCCTTTTTAAATCCAATCCAACTGTAGTTGGAGAGAGAAGACCTTCTTCTTTTTAAATCCAATCCAACTGTAGTTGGAGTGAGAATACCTTCTTTTTAAATCCAATCCAACTGTAGTTGGAGAGAGAAGACCTTCTTCTTTTTAAATCCAAACCAACTGTAGTTGGAGAGAGAAGACCTTCTTCTTTTTAAATCCATTCCAACTGTAGTTGGAGAGAGAAGACCTTCTTCTTTTTAAATCCAATTCAACTGTAGTTGGAGAGAGAAGACCTTCTTTTTAAATCCAATCCAACTGTAGTTGGAGAGAGAAGACCTTCTTTTTAAATCCAATCCTACTGTAGTTGGAGAGAGAAGACTTTCTTCTTTTTAAATCCAATCCAACTGTAGTTGGAGAGAGAAGACCTTCTTTTTTTTAAATCCAATCCTACTGTAGTTGGAGAGAAGACCTTCTTCTTTTTAAATCCAATCCAACTGTAGTTGGAGAGAGGACCTTCTTTTTAAATCCATTCCAACTGTAGTTGGAGAGAGAAGACCTTCTTTTTTTTAAAAACCAATCCAACTGTAGTTGGCAGCATATTCGTCTGTCATGGTGGATTTTTGTATCTCTTACTTTTTATGTTATTCATTCTATTTGAAAGGCTAACCCTCTTCACAAGATGAAATGCAATTTGCCAGGTTCCTTATAACTATAATTATTATTTTAAAATTAAACTTCAAGTAATCAAAGTTTGAACTACCCCGGTTTCAGGGTCAAGAGAAAGTAAATACATTAATTATTACAAGGTAAATATACAGAATAATTAAAGTATTAGAATATTCACTATTATTATTTATCATAAAAATAATTAATGTTTAATAATTATTGATTCCTCCAGTTTAATCGCTCAGCTCGTTTGCTTATCAAGTCTTGAAGCTCTAAATCTATGTTTGTCTTGAGCTTCAATTATAAAATCAGGCTCTCTCACTTTCACACCTCTAACAATTCCGCTTTTTATTATTTCTAGCAGCATACGTCTGTTATAAAACTGCAGAAGTTTCGGAAGTGCTCTCTTCTGCCAGAATGTTTTATCTCTCCTAATCCTATCCATCAATAACTCTCCTTTTTTCGTATAAATTACTAAATCACAGCACTCTCTTTGACATATGTTTAGCTGCCCTTGTATCTGATAATGGTAGTTATGAATTCTCTTCAGTGCCAAAACCACTGTTATGAACCCACCTCATTTTCCAGCGAAGGTGTATACGTTTGTTATTGTTATGAAGATTTCAAAACAATTGTGACCTGTCTAAAAAAGGGATCTTTTTACAAACCTTGGTGGCGTGCATTTCTGCAGAGGGTTGAAAAGAATTCACCATTTGCTGGTAATCACCAAAGAAAGAGGGCAGTATGAAGGAGTCAAAGACAGAGGTTGATATAATTAATAGCATATCATTTGATATAATCATATTATTAATATAGTCAATATCATTTTGATGGTGCTATCAGTCATCCCACTTTTGGCCTATTGCTCATCCAAACATCAAGAGCTAAAGCAATATTTATATAATACTAATTGCATTAATTAATCAAGAGCATTGGTAGGCTAGTTGATATTATAAAAATTTAAAGTAGAATATGATTTAAGAACTTCAAGGTGGTTCCCAAATGGCATTACCTACTTTATAATCAACACATTTAGAAACTTCAACACACCTTCACGTTGTAGGATCCGTTTTTCATACTGGCTTGCATAAAAACTTGCAATTTTTTTCAAATTTCGATCGTACATAATCTTTGTTATGTGATTTGATAGCACAGCGTCTTCACCTTTCTTATCTGCATTAGGTTCATCCCCAAAGAACCCAAATATTTCGCCTTTTATGACACACATAGCCTACCTAATTCAATGCTTAACCTATTCTATAACCTATAACTAATACTAATATTAATAACTGTACTCTAATCCTTTAGCCAAAATAATTTTCCTGTCTAACTATGAACAACCTAATTTCTTCTAAAACAACTATTACTAACTTTAAACAACTGAATACTGAACCTGCGTAAATACTACACCCTTTAACCTACACAAACTATATTATAATGCTGCAAATACCTGATAACTAATCTAAGAAAAGACCTGTACTTGATTATAAGAATGACTAGAATGCTCTTTTCATTGTTCTAAATGAACAAGGACCTCTAAATCCAAGAAGTTCTTCATCAATAGTACAATATTCTGATGGAATATAGAATGATTTAGAGGTTTTGACAAACTTTTCCCGAAACATTATATATTGGTGCAAATTTATCTGCTTCAATTTTTGGCCTGCCTAGTCTGTCATAAAATTTTAGGCAGATTCCTAGAAATTTGATTCGTTCAAAGACATTATTAGACCAAAGTTCTTCAAGAGTTCTTTGAACTCCAGAAAGATAGAGCTACCCAACAAATGCTAATAGTTCATTATAATTAGTCTCCTTATGATAGTTTTGTTTCACTTGAGGGTCGTGAATTTTTTGTTCGATTTCTGAGTTTTTATGAGTTATTATTTCTGTTTTGATAGTTATGATGCCTTCTCTATTTCTCTTCTTGCTCTTGAATGACGGTAATCTTACACAGCCTTAGACTCATCAAATTGTGATTGCTCCTTGGGATAGGATCTCTTATAATTGGTTGTCAATTTGAAGGCTCCATCACCTAGAAAAACATAAAGAAGACCGCCATTTGAGCCAGGAAGTGCTGAAAGAGATGGTAACGGAATACTTCCACTTTAAACTGCTTTACCAAAATCACTGTTCAGTTATATAGCTGAGTCCCTTTTCAATTGTGTCCGATGTCTATCATCATGAACTTGTAGCTGAGATCCACCACAGCAATAACAAAAAAAAAGTCCTTATAATTGAAATGGGTAGATCCTGATTTGTTGGGGCAAGCAGGTCTCATGTGTTTACCGTCCATGGTGCCAATGCAATTTGGATTGTTCAAATCAAATAAATCAAATAAAATTTATTCATCAAAAACAATTACATTACAAATAA